>NC_063335.1:100986743-101013593 GCF_021869965.1 Rhincodon typus | reverse complement strand
ATGAACACAGCAGGCCAAGCAGCATCAGAGGAGCAGGTAAGCTGACGATCTGGGTCCAGACCCCGAAACATCAGCTTTTCTGCTCCTCTGATGCTGCTTGGCCTGCTGTGTTCATCCAACTCTACACCTTGTTATCTCAGATTCTCCAGCATCGACAGTTCCTACTATCTCTGCAACATCTACAATGCACAAATCAGGAGTGTGATGGAATACTGTCCTCTTTCCTGGATGGGTGAAGCTCCAAAAACACTCGTGAATCTTGACACCATCCAGGTCAAAGCAATCTGCTTGATCGGTGCCATATCCACAAGCAAGCACTCCCTCCACAGCCAGAACTTAGTAGCAGCAGTATGTACTATCTACAAAATGCACTGCAGAAATTCACCAAAGATCCTGAGACAGCACCTTCCAAACCCACAACCACTGCCATCTAGAAGGATAAAGGCAGCCATTACCAGGAAACACCAGCACGTGCAGTTTTCCCTCCAAGCCACTCACCATCCTGACTTAGAAATATATCACCATTTCTTCACTGTCACTGTATCAAAATCCTGGAATTCCTTCCCTCAGGGTCTACCTACTGCATATGGATGACAGTAGTTCAACAACAGGGCAGTGGCTCGGAATACTGGAGTGGGAAATAAATGCTGACAAACCAGCGATGCTCATGTCCCACAAGTGAAAAAAAATAAAAATAAGATTTCACATAGGACAGCTCTTCAGTAGTTGCTTGCCATTGCCAGTTGAAGGCTATTTCCAAGGTCTGAAGCTTTTCTTTGAATATATCAAGTTCATCTTCCTAAAAACAAAATACTGCAGATGTTGGAAATCTGAAATAAAAACAGAAAATGCTGGAAAAACTCAACAGGTCCAGAAGCATTGATGGAAATGATGATCAATATTGGACTTAAAATGTAAAGTTTTGGCCAGACCTGCTAAGTTTCTCCAAAACTTTCTGACTTTAAGTTCATCTTCATGCTTGACTTTTGAGCTGAAACTGATCAGGATCAAACATGTAAATACTATGGTTATGAATTTTGAAGGAAGTAGCTCATCTCCTGACTCTTCAAAGTCTGCCTACTATCTACAAGGTGCAAGTCAGGAGTACAATGAAATACTCCCACTTGCCTGGATGAGTGAAGCTCCAACAACACTCAATAAATTTTAAACCATTCAACACAAAGCGTCCCTTTTGATCGGCATGTCATCCACTATCTTCAACATTCACTCCCTCTGTAACCAATGCACAGAAGCAACAGTGTGAAACATCTGCAAGGTGCACTGGAACAACCCACAAGAATCTTTCAACATCACTCTCGATAGAATCTACCAAACGTATGACGTCTACCAGTTAAAATAACAAGGACAGCAGATGCATGGGAGTGCCACTGCCTGCATGTTTCAAACCAATCCACACAACATCCTAAAATATCAATGATTATAAATCTGTGATGAAGGTCAGACTGCTCCTTCATGCATAATTGAAAATTCCTTTGTAATTTCATTAAGACTTTGCAGATATTGTTGGCACATTGTTACCTGTATACAATTCTGAAGCTTCATTCATGTTCATTTTTGATTAAATGATTGCAAGCAACTCTTCAGTCCTTTAAGTGTTAGGGTTGGGACACATTGTGGTTGTGAAATGAAATTGGGCTGCAAAACTGCTGACTCCTTTACCTTCATATGAGTTTCCTGAAATGTTGGTAACATTTTGTTCATCACCAACTAGTGTTGAATTGCCACTGATAGCAGCTGGGACATCATGATTTTGATCCCTTCCTGTTTTATGCAATGTTCCAACCCTCACCATAGGGAACAATGTCTACAACTAATTGCGGTTAATGCTGCTATCGTTGAATGTCATTGGTGCATTCCAATGGGCTAAATTTATTTCTTTGCTAAGTTCTTCAAGAAAGGGGTGATTCTTCTCAAAAGGGAAAGTAGAGACATTATGAACTTAGCTGATTGTGCTCAAGGGGACAAGAAGATCCAGGACATGTTTCCAGTAGGTCAATCTATCTTGTAAGAAATATCAAAGATTGAGTTATCTTCCTGTGGACTTAAGATGAAGTTTAAGACCATAGATCATAAGAAATATGAACAGGAGTAGGCCATTTAGTCTTTTAAGCCAGCTCCACCATTCAATAGGGTCATGACTGATCCATAATCCTGATTTCCACTTTCCTTTATTTTCACCATAGCCTTTATTTCCCTACCGATCAAGAACCTATCTCAGCCTTCAATCTACACAAGGACTACTCCCCCAAGATCTCTTTGGCAAGGCATTCCAAAGACTCATAACCATCTGAGAGAAGAAAGTTCTCATCTCAGTCTTAAATTGGCACCCCATAATTCCGAAACTGGGGCCCCCTGGTCCTAAACTCTCCTATGAGTGAAAACATCCTCTCGGCATTTACCCTATCAAGCCCCTTAAGAATCCTATTGTTTTGATGAGATTGCCTCTCATTCTTCTAAACTCCAGTAAGGAGAGTCCCAACCTGTTTAAACTTTACTCATAAGAAAATCCCTCAGACCAGGGATCATCCCAGTGAACCTTCTCTGAACTGCATCCAATGAAATAATATCTTTCCTTAAATCAGGGGATTAAAACAGTTTACAGTTCTCCAGATATGATCTCGACAGCACCTTGTTCAATTCCAGTAAGACCTCTACTTTTTTACTCTAACCCCCTGAAATAATGGCCAACATTACCTTAGAACTTCCTGCTGCCCCTGTGTGTTAGCTTTCTGCATTTCATGCACAAGTAACTGCAAGTCCATTTATGTTGCAGCTTCTGCAGTTTCTCTCTATTTAAATAATATTTTGTTCCTTTGTTCTCCCTTCCAAAATTAACAACTTCACATTTTTCCTCATTATACTCCATTTGCTAACTCCTGTCCGCTTACATAGCCAACTAACATATATATTATAAATATGCATCTTTGCACCTATTTTTGTGTTGTCAGCAAATTTGGCTACAGCACATTCAATAACTTCCTCCAAGTCAATGATATACTAATTCCTGGTGGTTAATTCAATGTTTGTATGTTCTGTAAAAGCCAAATGAGGAAGATTCAAATCTATACAGATTTTTTTGCTTAATAATGAAGAGTAACAATTAGGAATGATATTCAAAGTTTTGGTGATCTCTCCTCCATTACTGTGAAGTGGTTGTTTGTACCTGGCCCTCTCACTTTGTTCTCAATGCATTCTGCACTCCAAAGTTGATTTTTGTTTATTCACTCACAGGATGAGGACGCTTCTGGGGACCAGCATTGATTACTCACCCTCAGTTGACCTGAAAGCAGATAAGAGTTAACCACATTGCTGTGGGTCTGGAGTCACACATCGGCCAGACCAGATAAGGATGGTAGCTACCTTCTCTAAAGGATATTACTGACACCAAATGTGTTTTTCTAATAATTGACAATGGTTTCATGGTCATCAATAGACCCTTAATTCCAGATTCTTTATTGAATTTAAGTTCCACCATCTACCATAGTGGGCTTTGAATCTGGGTCTCCAGTACATTAACTGAGTGCCTGGATTAAAAGTCCAGCAATAATATCACTAGGCCATTGAATGGAATTTATACAAAGAATCCTTGGCTTCAACCATGGTGTTGCATCGAAAAGGATGAGTACTTTTCTTCTCTAGATGATTTAAAATTTGTTTTCACAGAATTATACAGCTCTGAAGAGGCCCTTCTGCACATGAGTCTGCTTTGACAGAAAATTATTCTAAATCTGCACTAGTCCCACTTTCCACTGTTTGGCCGATAACTTGAATGTTATGATATTTCAAGTGCTCATCAAGTACTTTTTAAAGGTTTTGAGTTTTTCTGCCTCAACTACCCTCATAGCCAAATGTATTCCAGATTTCCTCCATTCTCTGGGTGAAAAAAATTGACAATTTCTACTAAATCTCCTGCATTACACCTTAAAATTATACCCTCTCGTTATTGACCCTTCAACTAAGGGGAATAGCTGCTTCCTATCCATCCTGTCAATGACCTTTATAATCTGATAATCCTTAATGAACTCCCCTCTCAGTCTTCTCTGCTCTGAAGAGAACAACGAAAGCCTACCCAGTAGAATAAAACAAAGAACTGTTCTGAAGAAGGGTCACTGGACTCAAAACGTTAACTCTGATTTCTTGCACAGATGCTGCCAGACCTGCTGAGTTTCTCCAGCAATTTCTGTTCTTGTTTCTGCACTTATCCAGTGTCTCCTCAAGGTTAAACTGCTCTGTCCCAGCAAAATCCTTGTGAACCTCATCTGCATACCTTCAATGCAATCACATCCTTCCTATAGGGCTGTGACCAGAATTGCACACAGTACTCCAGTTGGGGCCGAACTAAAGTTTTGTCCAGATCTAACATAACCTCCCACTGTTACCATGGTGTTAGCTCAGGCCTGCACTCAGATGAGTGAACATTTATAGCTTTATTGAAGATGGCTATTGTATAAAGAAGACAAAAAGTCAAAGCCTCTTGTTTCGCACACACCAGGATTAAAATGTAAGAAACAGACCTAAAAAAAATTGCAATTTATACAGCATGTGAAGAATTTTGGTGGTTGATTGGTTGAACTATCATTGGCACACAGATCAAGAACAATTGGCTGTCAATCTTAGTTTTCAGATTAGGTCAGTAGACTCTGATTGGTCAGCATGTTGCCGTGGGAATGCAGTAGAAATTGGCAGTCTCCATGATACCTTCTTTCCCAGTGAAACAGATGCAGTGCAAATGGAAATTCATTTTGTCAGCATAAAACAGGGTCCTGTGTGTTAAGGTATCTGATTTTTAATATACACAAATGCATCATATTGTGAATCTGATTGAAAAACTTAAATTGCTTTCCGGTGTAATTCTGAACATAATCCAGATTATATAAAAAAAATGTTGTCCAGTTACATAATTACACCTATTGTTGGACACAGTTTTCCGAGGGTTGCAGGCACAGGCTGTTTAAGCATAATAGGTATGTTGCATGGCAAATAGTCAATGGGATACTATCCATTGGGAGGTACAGCCTATGTTCCTGACATTATACTAGCACTGAAAATCATATGACACATTGCTCTTTTGTGTGGTAGAAGAAACAAGCTTTGACTTGACGGCAGAACACCATTTGTGAGAGCTAGCAGTGTGAGACAGCTCGCTTCATGTTCAAACTTTGAGACACTTAACACCTTGCAATGTAACCCGAGGTAGAATGAGTACCATTCTGGTCTAAAAGTGATGGAAATCTAGTGCTTTTATTAGTTTGTGCAATGCAACACAATAAGTGTTGATTTGATCAGGGTAACCATTAGTACACAGGACATGCCCTATCTAGGCATCAGGTTACATGGTAAGCCAATGGCCAGGAATCCATTCACAAGTTTTTCGATAAGATTGATCTTGTAGTATGTGGAAGTGTAGGTATCACAATATGTATTTTGACCAGACAATGTAGGTGTTCATTATACAGTATGGAGAATCTATTGGCAAATTTCTCAATGATTAAACAAAGAAAGGGAACTCATTTAATTGCTCCATTTCAATGGCAGATATGATTGCAGGACACAAGCTATGTAAAGCAATTCTTATCAACTTCACATTCAAATATCACAAAGGCATCATCTAAATATCAGAGGAATACAAGTTGTAGCAGGCTATAGGCCATTCCATTAAGAGATGCACTTCTCATGATCAGCAATGAAGATGTCAGCAATTCATGGGTCCAGAAGCAAGTTCATAGCAATGGCATCTAGTTAGGCATACGTGCTATCGTTGAAACTGATCTCAACCGACTGAGTTGCTAAATTCATGAGTTTGCCATACACAGGTTCAGACACTGATCTGCACAGCTTTAATTGGTTTCCTTCCAGCTATTTCAACACTTTCCTGAGATGCATTTTCTTTAACTGGTATCTCTGCTTGTGACGTCTGAAACAAATTGCAAACTAAACTCAGTATTCTTTGAATTTCAGAGGAAATGCATACATTTCCAAAACCTAATTCTTCACAGTCTTGTAGAATTTAGAGTTTAAACTGAGATTCTAACATTGCTACCTGCACTGTACACACACACACATGCATACATGTACACATACACACTCACTCACATACATGTTAATGTATGAAACAACGTTTTCACTTCAAGGGTTGTAAAAATGCATGCAAACAAACAGGCCTCCATGTTTCTTGACACAAGTTCATACTAAAAATGAGATTAAAACTCTGTCTCCGCCTTCTTAGCCTATAAAACACAAAAAAAACTAAAATTTATACATTATGGCTAACAGTGGTTATAAAGCATATTGAACCCTAGTTTTTAACATGCTGCAAAAGAAAAGGTTATAAATCAGTTGATTTATTGGACTCTGACACCAGTTTAGCATGATTTCAGTGAAATTGACAGATGGCAAGGGCCTTACCAACACTATGATTGTTAAGAAGCAGTAGGCCAAACATTGACAGGAAATTATACACTTTTGTTTCAGAAGTGTTCTTCTTTTGGATCAAGAAGAAGTGCAGATGGACTTTTTGCATCTGACAAAGGAACATGGAAACTCCTCAGCCCTGTGCTTCTTTTCCTTCATAATCAATCATGGACTCTCAGTTACTGATCCAGAATGTCCTCTCCAGGTTCTTAGACCTGGGAGTTGAAATCACTGTGAACCCCATATCAATAAGATTGTTGCTTGGGAAATTAGGAGAAAAACATTTTCACGTCTATTCAATTATCTCATAAGAACTGAGGAAAGTTGGCAATGTCTGCTTATATTCTCTGCAGTCTAAAATAATGAGAGGTGATCTCATTGAAGAGTATAACATTCTTAGAATGCTTGACTAGTTTGATGCTGAGAAGCCATTTCCTCTAGCTGAATAATTTGAAATGATGGATCATTGTTTTAGGATAAGTGTGTGACCATTTAGGACAGATATTAGGTGGCTTTTTTTCCCACTCATCTGGCTGTGAAATTTGGAAACTTTCTACGACAGAAGGCTGTACATGTTCAGTTATTGAGTATCTTCAAAGCTGAGATCAATAGCTTGTTGGCTATTAAGGAATTTAAAAAAATGGAGACAGCATGAAAAGTGGAATAGAGAAAGAAGAACAGCTATGATTTTTTGGAATAGGCTTAATGGACTACAAGGCCTAGTTGTGCTTATACTCTTTATCACCTCATAAATAAATGTAACCGACTCTTTGTTAATAAGTCAAACAATTAATTTATTGTGATTTATTGTCAATTAATTTTGCCACTACTCTTTTGTTCACATAACATTATGACAATCAAAAGACTCCATGTTTGTTGATAAAGCTTTCTTCATTGCTGTTAGAAATCCTTGTCGTGGTCTGTGTAAATGCACAAGACATCAAAAACTTGAAAAGGCCTTTGGCTCATTGAAGCTCATCTCCCCAAAATATTGAGTTTCTCATTATTCCATTTAATGAGATTTTGAGCAACATAAAAAGTTAATCCATTTATTTCTATGGTTAGTGGACTATTCTAAGTATTTATCATTTTTGGTGCAAAGATGTGCCCCTGATATTTGTTTTATTTTAACTTTTCATTGATTTCTGTCTAATGCTGCTTGGTTGACTTACCTGTTAATGATTTCTATAACTCAATTAGCCTTCTCACTGTCACTAAATACATAAACCCAGTTCCTGTTTGTCAACATTTATCAACTGCCTCAAGTAACTCTATTGTATGTTATGACGGGGTACAATAATTGATCCAGCTTCTCAGGTCATTTACAGAACGATATAAGCTCACAACCACTCGTCAGTTAAGTTCTGAGTTTAAATTTTATTTTCTATGGCAAAAGGGTTTTTTAAATAAACCTTCCTTTGAGAAAAATATGATTTGTATCAAGTCACATTTTAAAAGTTGGCACTGTATTGGGCAGTATTATGTGCAATTGTCACTAGAGCCCACTAGTTAAGTAACTTGACCACTTCCAGAAAGTGCCAATGACTTTAGCTGAATGAGCACATGGAGAAAGATGGTTAACAGGATATCTGAGAGATGAATTTGAGCAAATAGTTTAATTCGTAAATGGGGCATTCATAACCTGCAAGTTGTGAAACAGAACAAAGGTAGCCACAGACAATCTGATAAGATGCTGAGGATAATTATGGGAGCTTTAATGATTGTCAAATAATAATGATTAATGTTTTATTGTAATGTCATAAAATCCCACGATGCTCAATGTGACAATTTGCCTTTTGAATGCCTTGACTACAATAGTGCACACAAACTGCAGTCAAATTGCATTGCGCTTTTAATGAAGGTCAATGGCAGACAAAGGTGACATATGGAAATAAGCTTCAAATTTAACTATTCTTAAATGTTCCTTAAATTAACCTCAGCATGCAAGGACAAGAATATTAAACAGCAGCAAACTAGGAAAGGCCATTAGCCCCTAAGCCCATTCATTCAAATAATAACTAATTATGATTGCCTTTCATGGGTTTTGCTCGACGTATGTATTATTTCTCCTTTCATTTTCTTTTTAATTACGCTCCGATTCTACACCTTTATACGATCTGCATATTACACAGGTCGTTTGTTGGCTAAGAGAGTGTGCAACCTCTTCTCATCTCACTACTGAATTGTAACCAATTACTGCTAGTGCCCAAAGTGAACTGGAGTAACCTGCCTATTAAGTCTTCCTCAATGTGAAGCAGTCTTTCCTTTTCTAGCAACAGTAAAATCCTCAAAGAAGGAAATTGTTGACTTGAGTTCACACTCGACAAGTCAACCATATAACTTATTATTTAATGCTGTTATTCAAAATGTTTCTTCTTTGTTTTATGGAAAATACATCTTCCTGTTCTTTTAAGTTTCCACATTATCGTATGTGATGTGTAAATGTTTCCATAAAGGTACATTATTGCTCAATAATGAGATTTCTTCTTATTGAGGATCTGTTTTCATTGTTTGAAGGTTTTACCTTTGTGTATACACTTCAAAAATAATCAAAGTACTAACTTGACTCATCTGTTTATATTCATTGGCAAGATTACCCAGCAGCACTTTTCTTTTTATCATTTATTGTGTGATGTGGGTGTTACTGGCTGGAACGACATTTATTTCCCATCTCTAGTTGCACTTGAAAAAGGAATGCTGAGCTGCAGCCCATTTGGTATACGTAGACACACAATGCTGTTAGGAAGGGAGTTCCGGAATTTTAATCCACTATCACTGAAGGAACGGCTATATATCTATAGGCTCAATAGCGTGTAGGTTGGAGCTGTACTTGCAGTTGGTTCCCAAGTATCTACTGACCTTTTCCTTCTAGATGGCATTGGTCATGAGTTTGGAAGGTCCCGTCTAAAGACCTGTGGCAAATTTCTGCAGTGCATCTCGTAGAAAGTATGCATTGCTGCTACTGAACATTGGTGGGAGAGGGAATGCATGTTTGTGGATGTGGTGACAATCAAATAGGTTGCTTTGTCATAGATGGTGTCGAATTTCTTGGTTGTTGTTGGAGCTGCACTCATTCAGACAAGTGGGGAATATTCCATCACACTGCTGACTTGTGCATTGTGGATGGTGGGCAGGCTTTAGGAAGTCAGGAGGTGAGTTACTCACTGCAACATTCCTAGCCTCTGGCCTACTTTTCTAGTCATAGTATTTATATCGTGATTCCAATTAAGCTTCTGGTCAAGAACTTGATAGTGTGGGATTCAGTGATGTAATGTCATTGAACATTAAGGGGCAGTGGTTACAAACTCTTACTGGTGATGGTCATTTTGTATGGCATGAATGTTACTTGCCACTTTTCAGCCCCAACCTAGATATGCTACAGTTCTTTCTGCCTCTTTGGCATAGACCGCTCAGTATTTGAGGCATCATGAATATAAAGTTGGCATCAAGCATAAAATCAGCTTCTACATGTGCGTTGATAACATTCAGTTCAATCGTTTAGTTGCTACAGACAATGAGGGTCAGATTTTTAGTTCAACATGATAAACCAAAATTGTCTCCAAAGTACTAAAATACATAGGATCCTTTGGCTGCCACAAATTGCATACTGCTTGAAAAATCTTCTCTAGTGACTGAATGTTTTGTCTCCCCATGAGCAGATTTATCCAAGTCCCATATTATACCCATTATCCTTCCTTTCACCTCTCTAACGCCTTTCTTCTCTGTAAAAGCAAAATACTGTGACTACTGGATTCACTGGAAATCAGAACAGATTTGGGAGCTTGGGCATGGAGAAAGCAGAACAGATAACTTCATGCGAGAATATTGGGTGTACTAAGGGATTTAGTGACTTCTAAGCGAGGCAGGGAAAGCTGGGGATCTGTGAAGAAACCAAAAGAAATATCTGTGACAGAATGAAAGGCAGGAGAGATGAATTAACAAAAAAAAATGATGGAAGGCAAAAGAAAGTGGTAAAGCAACAAGCAGAGAAACAAAAGCTGTGTTTAGTGCTGGTGTGAGTGGGGAAAAAAAGACAACAGAAACTCAACGAACAGTTGTCATCTGGAAATAAATTGTATGTATTTAGAAATAAAATCGGGACAGAACTTATAATGAAGGAGTATAACCATTCCACCTTTACTCCTATTTTAATTCAATTTCTGCTGAAATCCTGCCATGCATTTGTGATCTAGAGTCTTGACTTCTCCAAAGTGCTTAGCACAAGGTTTCAGAATGGCCTATATCTGCTTCTGGTTTCTATCTTTCTATAAACTGCTCCAGGTCTCTGTCTTGAACAACATTGCCTTCTTATTTTGAGTCTATTGTGCCTCCCCTGCATCTCGTCTGCATCATTACTAGCATTCTCTGGCTCTGCCCTCTGCAATTATTTCACCAAACCATAAGCATTGCTGCCTTTTAATCACTTTAAAATGTCTCTTCCAACACCGACTCTAATATATTTCTCTCTACTGCCTGCTATCTGTTCCTCTGCAGTGAAGTGCCTTGAGATGTTTGCTATGTTTAAGGAATTATGTAAATTCAAACGGCTTTTGTCACTTCTATTTCTCTGCATTGTTTTATTTTTAACAGACGTGTCAGCCACAAGCTAGAAAACCTGTACACCAATACTATTCTGATTTCAGTTGCTAGGGTTTATCCACCATAAATCATCTAAACACTTTTGTTTGTTTCTTACCATCATTGTCACATTCAGTACTAAGGCTGAGATGAAAAGTTCGTTTAGCCTACTGATCCATTGTACAGTTCATTAAGGGTTCAATGTGATAAAAATTTCATCCAGCTCAAAGTATTAAAGATAAAACATCCACTAATATAGTTTTAACAGTGCCACACAAGTTACAAGCAATAACCATCTCCAACAAGCATCTGTCTATTGCCCTTTGACATTCAAAGGCATCGCCATCACTGAATGCTTCACAATCAACATCCTGGCTATTATTGTTGATCAAAAATGGAACTGGACTAGCTAGATAAATACTGTGGCTGAAATAGCAGGTTGAGATTAGGGTTCCTTCAGTGAGTAACTTAGCATCTACCTCTTAAATTCTTTCTACAATCTATAAAGCACTCATCAGGAGTGTGATGTAATACTCGCCACAGGCCTGGATGGTTGCAGCTCCAAAAACACTCAAGAAGCTTCATATCATCCAAGACAAAGCAGCCGGTTTGATTGGTACCATATCACAAACATTAACTCCCTCCATCACTGACATGCAGTGATAGCCGTGCATACTATCTACATGTTGCTTTGCACTTAGTACCAAGGATCACCCAGTGGCACCTTGCAAACCTGTGACCTCTACACTTAGGAGAACAAGCACAACAAATGCATAAGAACATAACCACCTTCAAATTCTCCTCCATGCCAAGCACCATTTTGTAATTTGTAACTATTATCACTGCTCCTTCACCATCACTGGATCAAAATAAGATCACAAGATGTGGAAGCAGAAGTAGGCCATTCAGCCCATCGAGTCTGCTGTGCCATTCAATAATATCATAGCTGATCTAATAATGCTTAATCTCCTATCCTGCCTTTCCCCATTACTCTTGATTCCCTTACTGATCAAAAATCTGTCTATCTCAGTCTTAAATATGGAACGTAAGGAGATCTGTGTTTCAATAAGATTGTTTTTGATTCTCCTGTATTCCAATGAAATCAGGCCCAATCTATACATGCTCTCCTCATTAATCCACTTCATACCTTGTAAACTTCCTTTACACTGCCCCCCCATGCCAGTATATCTTTCATTTGAAAAGGGGCCCAAAACTATTGACAATATTCTTGCTGTTGTCTGACTAGCGCCTTAGTTAGTTTAGAAAATTCTCACAACTTTTATAATCCATACCTTTTCAAATAAAGGTCATTATTCCATTTGTCTTCCCTATTAGCTGCTGAACTTGAATGAACTTGGACAAGGACTCCCAAATCCTTCCATGTTGTAGCTGTCTGCAGTCTATCTCCATTGAAATTATATTCAGCTCTCCTACTCTTCCTGCACAAATGCATCAACTCCCTGCATTGTATTCCATTTTCCAAGTTTTTCTTCCCCACACACTTAACCTGTTTCTAACGCTCCACAGATTCTTTGTGACATCCTTATCACTTGCCTTTCCACCTATTTTTCTGCCTTGGCTTTAGTGCATTCACTTTCCTTATCCAAGTCATTAATATACAGTGTTAACAATTGGGGTCCCAGCATTGATTCCTGTGGAACACCACAATTTACAGATTGCCACCCAGAAAATGCTTCCCAATCCCAAATCTCTGTCTTCTATTTGTTAGCCATCCTCTATCTTTGCTAATATACTATCTCCCACACTATGTGATCCTATCTTATTAAGTAGCAAGATCTGTGGTTCCTTATCAATTGCTTTCTTAAAATCAAAATATGTTGCACTCTACACTCTGTTACACTCCTTCATTCCAAACAGTTCTGCCCTCATTCAGTTGTAAATGTCCTTATTTAAACTTAGTACAGTTTTTTTTAAACTCAAGCTCCTACCTCTCAAACTGAATGTTAAACTCTACCATGTTATTGTCACTTTTTCAGAGGGGGCCTTTTACTTTGACATAATTTATTAAACTAGTCTCTATGCACATCACCAGATCCAGAATAAATTGATTCCTGGTAGATTCCACGACATATTGTGCCAGGAAACTGACCTGAATACACTCCATGAATTTTTCCTCATGGCTTCCTTTGCCAATGTGGCTATCCCAAAATACATGAAGATTAAAGTCACCCATGATTAATATACTGCCTTTACTACACGATTATATACTGCCCTTATTCTCTCTTGATTAATCTTTCACCAACCGTATAGCTACTGTTTTGGGGGCCTATAGACTACTCTGACCAATGTCTTCAATCCCCTTTTATTTCTTACCTACACCCATATGGATTTTACATCTTCCGGTTCAAGACCATTTCTTGCTATTGTACCTATTCCATTCCATACCAACAAGGCTACCCCACCACTATTTCCTTCCTTTTGAATTCCCTTCTTAAAAGCACCATGGGCATCATTACACTCCACGACTTCAGCAGTTCAAGAGCCAGCTCACCTCCACTTTCTCCAGGGCAATTAGCGATGGGCAATAAATGCTGGCCCAGCCAGGTCACCCATGTCTCTTGAATGAATAAATAGTGATCAGCAAGGGGCAATTATTCATACTGAGTGCCCAAATTAGTGTTTCTTTTTGCACTTGAACTCAGTTTTATTTTATGGCAGAATAACTTGATGGAATTCTCGGTGCGTCATTAACAAGAGATTTGAATAGAGGAAATGGTAATATTATACATTCTTCTGGTATCATGGAGATTTGCTGGCAATTGGCATGTGATGTTAAGTTCAACATTAAACCTATATTGTTTCTAGTTAATATTGGAATTTTATGCAAAATGATACTGATAGTTCAAGACTCCAGGAAAGTAATAAGAGTTTGCCATAAGAGTTATGAAAAGGAGTAACAAACATGCATTTTTTTAAAAATTGCATTTATTCATCATAGTTTGTAGTTGTTGCTAAATAAGTCAGGAAGATAATGTTGAGCAGCCTTTACGAAATATGGCAATCCTTGGTGTGTAGGTACACCCAGAATGTTTTCAGGAATTAGTTTCCAGGATGTTGACCTTGCAACAGCAAAAGAATAGAAATATAGATCCGAGTCAGGGTAGTGTGAAGCTTGGAGGGGAATTTGCAGGCAGTGGCGTTTCCATATATCTGCTGCCTTTGCTCTTTTGGGTCTTGGAGGTTGTGGGTTTGGAAAATGCTGTTGAAGGAGCCTTAATAAGTTACTGCAGTGTATCTTGTAAATAGCACATACTACAGTGTCTGTGCATTGGAAATGGAGTGGTAGATGCTGTGCCAATCAAACAGTTTGGTTTTTCCTGGATCATGTAGAACCTTTTGAATGTTTTTGGAGCTGCACTCTTCCAGGCATGGAGAGAGTACACCATCATACTCCTGACTTGTGCTTTGGACATGATTGACAAATTTAGGAGAGTCAGGAGGTGACCTATAAATTGGTCCCAAAATTGACAGATAGAATGGAAATGTAATTTTTAAGCACAGGCTCCAGAACCTGAGGGGAAGTTCAGAGCCGACACAAAGCATCCTATCTGATGAGAAATGTAAGGTTTAGTCATGCAAATGATCTGCATTGTTTTACTGTTGACCATTGGCTAGTATTATGATATAAGGGATTAATAATTGCTATGTTAATTGCTCAAGTGCATCATCAGTGACGGAAGATCCCATGTAACTGGAGACAGAGGGAAGAAAGCTCTCATGGATTTATGCTAATATTAGTCACTGTAGATAATGTAAGTAGTCAATATGTGTTTATTAACCTGGCTTCCAGGCCTTTTCTATCGAAGGCATCTAGAGCCAAGTCATGTTACTTTTGCAAACTGAAGTTCCTGACACAAGAATATAGGATATCAGAATAGAAGCAAGCCATTGGACTCTTTGGACTTACTCTGCCATACAGTGCAATACAATATACAATATGCAATATCCTTTTATTGTCATGAGTACTCTATTGTAGGATGACAGTGAAAAACTTTTACAACGTCTGCCTTCTTTTGGTGACATCTTAGGTACAAGTACACAGGTACAATTCTTACATACAGCAGAGGAATAGAAGTAGTTGCTTAACTACAGAGTTGAAACTAGGTTAAAAATAGCAAAATATTAAGGAGTTAACAATACAGTGTTCTAAGGTAAGTTCTAAGGTAAGGATTGTCCCCTTGCACTGGTCTCTCCATCTGGGACTCACTGCCTGTGATCTGCTCCGTGGCTGCTTCCCATGTGCTGCTGCGGGGCATCTTCCGGTGCTGCACTGGGCTCACAGCCCACATGCTGCTCCAGGGCTCACTGCTCACGGTGCTTGCTGTGGTGCTCACGGGGTGTGCCTGCAGGGTCCAGAGCACAAGGCCACACTGCCCGTGCTAGTTCTGCTGTGGGACTCGGCCCGTGCTCTCTCTGTCTGCTGTGGGACTCGGCCCGTGCTCTCTCCCTCTGCTGAGGGACTCGGCCCGTGCTCGCTCCCTCTGCTGAGGGACTCGGCCCATGCTCGCACCGTCTGCTGCGGGACTCGGCCCGTGCTCACTCCAGTCCTCCATGGGTTAATAAGATCTGGGCCTTAAGTAACAGCTGACTTGAGTCTGTCTGAGGCCTTCACTAGATTGCAGTAATTACTGTCAGAAGAGAAGTGCACCCACATCCGTAGATCCAAAGATGTTGATGGAAATTATTTCAATTATTCCAGTTGGTCCCCAGCATAACTTCATGTGTAACATTTTTTAACCACTTTTAAGAGCAAATCAGAGTTAGTTACACCAAGGTACAGTTTCAGTGCCAAAAGGATATGTATGCCAGTGACCACATGAGGAATTTACAATGCGACTCCGACTGAAGATAAGTATTCTTCTCTATGGACTTGTACTGGCCAAATAAATCACATGAAGTTTGATTTTCACACTTGAATTGCTCTGAAGCCAGCCGTATTGTAGCATTAACAAAAATATGAAAAACCCAGCAGGCCAGACAGCATGTGTGGAAAAAAACAGCATTCACATTTCAGGGTGAAGACGACCCTTAATCAGAAGCCATTGCAATGCTGTCAGCTTTCTGAATCCAATCTAGAAGTACTTAACCTGTAGAATGGTAAATCCTATTTGTGGCGGGCTTTGTTGAAAATATGTGGAATTTTACTTTGATTTATCATTTCTTTCGTCTGTGTGATATTTGTGAGAAATTTTCCAAGTGAGATTTGCATCACCTAAATCTGCCAGCAGTCTTTGCAAAGGAAAGGCAAAATGTTTGCAAAATATTGAATACATGCCAAAAGCAAACCAGATGAGAATGGCGTTAAAAATGCAAATGGTTTCTCCTTTATTCACACAAACCTTATTGAATATTAATCAGACGAAAGTAGAAAAATAAGACAGTTTGGATAAGACTTCCCTGTCATGACTGCAAATGTTTATCTTCTCCTGCTAAAACCTTAAGGATTAAAACAGAATGATGGTCTTAACTGACTTTCATTTAATCGTCCATCTAGAATTTGCATTGGAAAATATACCAGAGTTTGTTGACTGTGCAACAACTGTTGATACCATGAACGTTTTATATTTTCATTCACCATCAGAGCGTTGCCATGGAGACATTTGTCAGTACGAAGGAGACATATTTCATTACACCTGAACAATGAAAGAAATAGCCCAGCTCTTTGATAGCGAATCGATAAGGATGTCAGAACCATGAAAGTGTTTTGGATCAGGATTTGAAGGTCCATTTCCCACCTTTGATCTGAATGAATTCAGAAAATCTGAGCCCCAAGAAGCCCTGGAGTGTGTTATTCCCATATATTTCCATTTTGCATTTATTTACTCCATTTATCATTGTGTCACATCATTTCCTTCCTCTTCAATGTAGCTCTTTTCTTTTACTATCAAGACAAGAGATATGAGGACTGAAGATCGGAACATTTTCCATTTCAATCGCTCTATGACAGATCAAGTGTTTCCACGGCAGGCATAGTATAGTTTATATTCAGACTAATGCTCTATTTATTCTGCTCCAGCAGCGGGCATCAGCTTTAACATTAGAACAGCGCTTATTACTGTACACTGTGATACTTTATATCTTGAATGCCAGTCCACCCCGTGACCTCTCTGAATGAGATTACCAATTAGCATTGAATTAGAGGCAGCTTTGTGCTTTGAGCCTATTCTCACCGTGAACTGTTACTGAGTAAATATATTACATGTTCAATAGAACAAATCTTCCAGCTCAACCTAGCTGATAATAGGGGCTATCCCCAAATTTTCTCATTCACACCTGATATTATTGCATCAAGGAATGATGCCGAAATACAGAGAAAATGAATGATCAAAGAAACAAAGAAGAATTGTGCAGTTTATTCACAAAGAAATGAACTGGAACATTAAATGCTGAAAGCTGCGAAAAGAGGTTAGGACTTGCTGGAGACTCTGTTCTGGAATACTTTGGGGTAGACGATGAGAATGATAGATTATCGGAATGTGAACAATAGCAACTCTAGTTTGAAACCTTGGTGTTTTGTTCGATGCAGAGTTGAGCTTCAAATTCATGCCTTATCCATCATGAAAATAGTTCATCTCTGTGATTCCCTCCATCTGTCTCCAAGACACATGTTGAGCCCTTCTTTTCCACTAATTTAAGTAATTTTACGCTGACACAAATGCTTAAGACTTCCATCCATATCTGTTGGCCTGGAGTCTGGAAGCTGCCAAAAACATAACTGCTCTTCTGCTGGTAAGGGTCTGTTCTGAACTCAACATGCTTGTGCTCGTTTGTCATCTGTTTCCCTTTCCCTCTTCATAAAAACTTAGTCAACAATTGCCTCACTTGGTAACTTGTTCATCATTTAAGGATTAGTATATGAGACTCCTATGGTACAGCAGTAGTGTCTCTCCTGACAAGGAAGCCCAGATTTTCAAGTCCCACCTTCTCATGAGATGTGTGAAGTGCAAGTTTTGTGGGCCGGAGGGCCTATTCCTCTGCTGTACTGTTCTTTGTTCCCTTTGTTCTTTGTTTGCTACTTTCTACACTGATGGAACCTTTCTAGAATCTTAAAAAATTAACATCAATAAATCTACAAATTCATTAACATGGAGATAGTGAGAACTGCAGATGCTCGAGTCAGAGATAACAGTGTGGAGCTCGAGGAACACAACAGGCTAGGTAGCATCAGAGGAACAGAAAAGTTGACATTTCAGGTTGGGACCCTTCTTCAGAAATGTGGAGAGGGAAGGGAGGTGGGAAATAAAGAGAGAGAGGACAGGTGGGGCTGGGGAAGGTAGGTGAGATGGTGGTTGGTGAATGCAGGCAGAGAGTGGTGGGATTTGGTCAATGGGCTGGGTAGATGAAGACAGAAACAAAATATTGTTCATTTCATCCACTATTTCCTTATTATCTACTACTAACTTCCCATTCTTACTCTCAAGGGGATTCCGGTATCATTCAGCAAATTTAGTCATTTTTGTCTACACAGTCCCCAGGGGTAACATAACACTTCAGTATTCAGGAAGCAGATTTTGCTCATGTGTTGCTACTTCAACCAGTATATACATTAAAAACACTTTACACAAGTGTTCTTGTTGGTGAGGAAGACACAAAATTCAATGTGTGTTTCAACTCCATTTTATTAACAAAATATTCCTTGTTAAACTATTATATGAGCATTTCTCAAATTCCCACAATATTTATTCTCTACTCAGCCCTATCTGAGAAAGGACATTTCCTGCAACGATCCACGTGCTTGAGCTGAGCCATTGGAATCTCCTTCCTCTCTTCCACAAAGGTGGGTCTCGCACAGGCCAAGGTGGATCTTCTCTCTCTCTCTCTGTCTCTCTCCAGGTGGTCGGAGATCCGCTGCTGGGCCCAGTTGAGTCTTTGCTCATTTTTCACTGAGTCTTCACTGAGAAGGTATCTTCCAGGTATGTATTTTTATCACCCCTAGCCCTGGACCTCGTGAAATGTTCTATGTTCTTTGGTCATCCGTTATCCTTTATTCATTCACAGGATGAGGGCGTCGTTGGCTAGGCCAGCATTTATTGCCCATCCCTAATTGCCCAGAGGGCAGTTCAGAGTCAACCACATTGCTGTAGGTCTGGAGCCACATGTGGGCCAGACGAGGATGGCTGTTTCTTTCCCTAAAGGACATGATTGAACCAGGAGAGTTTTTCCTGACAATTGACATTGAACTAGATTCTTAATTCCCGATATTTATTGAATTCAAATTCCACCAACTGCCGTGGCAGGATTCGAACCCAGGTCCCCACAACATAAGCTGGGTCTCTGGATAAACAGTCCAGCGATAATACCACAAGGCCATTGCCTCCCGTCATGTGTGGGGTTCAAATCATCCAATGGGGTTGCGCAACTCTCTTCACTGTTGCCACACTGGGGAGATGTAAAGTGCACAGCCTCAGGCACTGGCTGGAGGTTTAAGGACAAGAAGGTCTGATCAATACTTCTCCAATACATAACCTTCGGGCTGGTCGTAACTGGTTCCACTGAACCTTGGTGACCTCTTTGACTTTGGTTTCGAGTGTTCTCTGTAGCCGTTAGCTACCGGCTCATTCAGTTTGACCAATTTTCTGTCAGTCCTGATTTCTCTGGCAGTGGGTAAGTTTGGAATCAATAATGGGTCTGTGGTCATTTGATAGCACAGTGGAGTGGGGCGAAAGATGGGAGATTTAATACCCTTCTTCAAGACAAGTTTACAGTTGTGGGTTGGGAGGTGGGAAGGTGCTAGATGGAGACTCCTTCCTGCTTCTACCCCAATTTAAGTTCAGGGCAGAAAGTCTTCTGTGTAGCCTTCCCACCTTGCTACTAATTGGGCCCTTAATTGTCCAATTCATGCTTACAAGACAATGATTCAAAGGGGCAGTTCAAACTTTTACTTGAGAGAATTTTTCAAATTGGAGTGGATTTATTTATCAAGGCAAGTACTTTGGTAGTTTCTATTAAAATCACAGAAGCAGCTTTCGCTAAATCAAGCAGTGTGATGCCAATGCCAGTGTTGAACTAATATAATGCAAATGACGAAGGCCTGTTGGAGTATGACTCCAGAGAGACAATACTTGGAGCAAGTCTAATGCAGTGAAGACAATCAGTTACATTTGCATCCAATGGATTAAGACAAACAGAATAATTGATTGTCTGGCCATTGTCTTTGCTTGTGAAGACTTTAATGAAAACCTACTTAAGGCCGACGGTGGAGACTTGGTGGGTTATGGAGCCAGGTCCCTGCATGGACTGGAGGTGAGGCCCAGTGCTGACTGGAGCGGAGGCCCAGTGCTGAATGGAGGCAAGGCCAGGTGTTGACTGGAGGCGAGGCCCGGTGCAGTCTGCTTGAAGGACTGTAATGGAAATGAAGGTATATGCTCAAGCCTTTTTGAAATTTTAATACAATAAGTGTGTTTGAAATTTGTAATGCTTGCATCTATCCTGCTGAATGTAACATGCAAAGCTTGGGCAGCGTGTTTCTCTTTTCAGCAATTTTCAGTCTGTATGACCAAATAACCAATTTCCTTTGTCGTTGCCAGGATGAAACCTTGATTCTTTTTTTCCAAAGCAACTGAATGAATTTCATCGCACAAACTGTCCAAGAGAAAGGATATGACTATTTTCCGTATAGACATGGGTGGAGATGGATAATACATTCTGACCTTTTCAGCCATCCTCACATCCTGAGAATGATTTTGAAAAATTGTATAAATGGGCAATTTGTAATCAAATTTGCAACGAAGGAGTTAACAATCAAGAAAATTCTGGAGTTGGGAAAGCATAGAAGAGAAACCTCAGTAATATTATGGCTTAGTTGTGTGTAACAAGAAAAAGACAGGTGTGAATAAATCCTCCACAACACTTTCCCTTTGTGATTTGGAAGCCTAGGTGTTGTCTGGCATGCTAATTACTTGTATCGATGAATGGAAATTAAATTATTAATATAGCAAAAATGATGAGGCTAAATGTTGTCACTAGGCCTGTTTTCAATTACTCACCTTACTTTTGACAATGAGATGCATAATTTCAATAATCCTAACATACGCTGTAAGGTAATTGCTTGAAATTAACGAGTTTGAATTCTATGTAATTTCATATAATCAAATGTGCCATTGATTTTTTTTTCTATTCACCTTAAATTAAAAGCTGTCAGCGCATATGTTCATTGGGGATTCTGTCACTGCCTTCAAAAATGTAATGGGACATAAGAAAAATATAGATATTACATAGACAAATTACATACATATGCTTTCTCATACTGTTAAGGTCATAAGTTTCTTTCAGAGAGCTGATTAAGGAATTCCTCATTATTCATCAGAATCTTGATAATTTATTTCATGAGCAAGCATTTATGCTTTCAAGCATGCCAGGGCTTGAGCACACAAAAAAAAAATCAAGGTTCTGCACTGCAGTGTAGTAGAATGTTGCACTGTTGGCTGTGCTGTTTTTCAGACAAGAAATTAACTCAAGATCTTGTCTATCCTCTCGGCGATTGTAAAAGATTCAATGGCACAAAGAAGAATGGAGAGTTAACTTCATTTTCCTAGTCTCTATATCTGTCAATAAACATTGCATAAATTTATTAACAGGTCATTATCATATTGCTGTTAATGGAAGCTTTCTCTATGTTAATTGGCTGCAGTATTTCCTACATTGCAAAAGATTACTACACTTTGAAGGTACTTCATCTCTGCTACAACTACATTACTACAACATTTCAGTACTTCAAAATACTAAAAGTGCTTTGGGACATGCTGTAGTTATGAAAGGCATTAGATAAATGTAAGTCGTTCTTTGTTACTCATACATTTGAAAAGCCATTTACAAGGCATCTTATCTTTCTGAAATGTATCTCATCGCTCCATGAATGATGAACATTTGTAATGTATATTCACTGTTATTGTTTAACTAAATATAGCTGTTAATTTATTTTTGATTAAACAAGAAAACTTTATTTGCTAATGTTGGACTTAAATTTAAGGGTCTATGCATTGTCTGTTATTAGACTAAACAATTTTTAAAGAGATTCAGTGTAAAGATTAACACTAACCTTTACCCTCTTGGTGAATGAATCCAGTGAGGAACGGATTATTTTTTGGCATTTTATTACCTAGTGAGCATTCTTGCTTATATAATGAAAACGGATAAATTACAGATTGTTAAAACTGTTGGGTCACAGATGTATTTAAAGAGATTCATATAACTAGATTGGTTGGAGCTGATTTGCATCAAATGCTTTAGATAATAAAGAGATGTCTACCTCAAAGATGTCTTAAGTTGAATCCATTTTAGCCTGTTTTTAATGCAGGGTGTCTTGGATCTTTTAATGCATCTTGGAAAGGTAGTTGGAGCTAGCACGAGGAGCTGCTGCACAGTTCCTTTTATAAATAGCTCAGAAGTTGCTGGTAAAGCTCAGCAGGTCTGGCCACATCTGTGAGGAAAACATCAGAATTAATGTTTCGGATCCAGTGACCCTTCCTCAGCACTGTTCAGCAACCTCAGTTCTCTTGGTTATTTTTTAAACAGCTGATTGCAACTTATAATGTCTACTCATTAAAGAACTTGCATGACATTTCGGTGCCTAGCATTTAACTAACACTCTCTCTTTATAGGGACAAGGCCTTAGTGAGTAAATATGCCTGTGAAACCTATTTCAGCCAGTTCTGAACGAAACACTCATGAGTTAGTGGGATGCTCACTATTTTGTGATCTTTGTAGTTGGAGTGAAAAGTCCATCTCTGACACATCAGAAGAATTTCTGGGATACTTTGTCAATACTTCACCAAAGCTGGAACAATATCTATTCCACAATAGTTCTGAGGGCATATTACAGAAGTCACCAGGAGGAAAGGCACCTTGCTATCGGAGTCACTCCTGATCTGGATGAGGAGGGAAAGGAGAACATGGGGCCAACCAGAGAAATAGCAGGTTCTGCTGTAGAGACGGATGAGATAATGCCTTTCTGCTCAGTGTTTATACGACATTCCTCCTCCCTTTGATCTACTCTTCTGAAACCTTCCCTGCTGCACAGTCTAGATGCTACAACTACTCCCTGTGCCTTCCTGTGACACGCTACTTCCTTGGGACCCAGGGCATTCTACACTTTCAGTGGAAGTGGATGTGATGAACACCATGGCAATTATAGCTATTTAACAGAGTCATAGAGCTGTAAAGCCATGGAAACAGACCCTTTGGTCAAACTTGTCCATGCTGACCAGATATCCTAAACTAATGCAGTCCCATTTGCCAGCATTTGACCCATATCCCTGTAACCCTTCCTATTCATATATCCATTCAGATGCCTTTAAAATGTTGTAATTGTACTAACCTTCACCAATTTCTCTGTCAGCTTATTCCATACACACACCACCCTTGCATGAAAAAGTTGCCCCTTAGGTCCCTTTCAAATCTTTCCTCTGTCACCGTAAACCTATGCCCTCTAGTTTTGGACTCCCTCTAGCCTGGGGAAAAGATCTTGTCTATTCACCCTATCCATACCCCTCATGGTTTTATAAACTTCTGTAAGGTTACCCATCAGCCTCCAATGCTCCAGAGAAAACAGCTCCAGCCTATTTAACCTCTCACTATAGCTCAAGCCTTCCAACTCTGGCAACATCCTTGTAAATCTTTACTGAATCATTTCAAGTTCCACAACATCCTTTCTACAACAGGGAGACCAGAACTGAATATAGTATTCCAAAAGTGGCCTAACCAATGTCCTGTACAGTCGGAATATGACCTCCCAACTCCTATACTCAATGCACTTCTCAATAAAGGCAAACATACCAAACATCTTCTTCATTATCCTGTCTAACTGCAATTCCACTTTCAAGGAACTACAAAACAGCATTCCAAGGTCTCATTGTTCAGCAACATTCCCCAGGAACTTATCATTAAGTATATGCGTCCTGCTCTAATTTGCCTTTCCAAAATGTGGCGCCTCACATTTATATAAATTAAACTCCATCTGCCACTCAACAGCCCATCTGATTGCGGTCCCATTATACTCTGAGGTAACCTTCTTCACTGTCCACTACACTGTCAATTCTGGTGTCATCTGCAAACTTACTAACAGCACCTCCCTTGTTCACATCCAAATCATTTATATAAATGACGAAAAGCAGCAGACCCAGCACCAGTCCTTGTGGCACACTGCTGGTCACAGGCCTCCAGCCTGAAAAGTAACTCTCACCACCACTCTCTCTCTCCTACCTTTGAGCTAGTTCTGTATCCAAATGGCTAGTTCTCTCTGTATTCCATATGATTTAATCTTGCTAACCAGTCTGCCCTGTGGAACCTTTTTGAACATCTTACTGAAGTTCATATAGATCACATTTATCACTCTTCCAAGTGTTAAGGTTTAGGTCAAAGAGCCATGATTTCAGGACACAAAGTAGGCCATTCCTGACTGAGATGAGTAGAACTTTTCTCACTCAGAGGGTATTGTACCTGTGAAACTCTAGCACAAAACACTGTCAAGGTCAAGCCACTGCATATATTTGAGAAAGAAATTGACGCATTTCGAGAGATCAAAGGTTTTAAAGTGTATAAGCAGAGAGGTGGGACTATGGCATTGAGATAGAGTATAAGACATGATCATGTTTGGCTTAATAGACTGAATGGCCTACTCGTGTTCCTATTTTCCGTTTCTTTGTTTCTGGATTAGCAACTCTGGGCAAGTTCAAATTATGGCAATTAAAAACTGGAATCCAAATTAGATGTTAAATCTTTTAAATAAGTAGCACGGTACCCATTTAGCACCTGCCTTCATGCTTTGACCAAAATAACCTCCAGTGCAAGTTCTTCCTTCACCTGAATTTCAATGAAGTCACATCAACTCTATGGATCAGCCCTGACTTCCTGAGCAGGCTACCTTAAAAAAAAACACTGAAATATTCAGCTCTAAGTATGTTAAAGACTCACTATAAACAGACTCTTTAATCATGCAAAACATTTGCAAGTTTGCTGTTTCAAGCTTTCGTTAGAATCATGCAAAAAAAGAAGTTTGTAATGCTTTCTGTCTTGGCTTTTGGCTTCAGCATATGTTCACTTGGAACGTCTTTGACTGGGTAATCTTCCTGGATCATTACACTCAGTGCACAGAAAATGTAATACACAGCAAATCTCCTGTGGTGTCAATTCCAGTAAAATGGAGGATTCAGAAGAATATTGATGTTATTCTCGTTGTTTAATCACGGATGGTGACAGAATGCTTTAAATAATTAACAAGTTAAGAAAGGTCAGTAGACATGAGTTTAAACAAAATTTTAGACAGGTGATCTTTTCCCAATGTGTGGTGAGCTACCAGACTGCATTACCTGCTGGCATGGTGGATACCTTCAATAAACTAGCTCTTGACAGTTCTTTTTATTGATCTATGGGATATAGGGCAGCATGGTGGCTCAGTGGTTAGCACTGCTGCCTCGTTGCACCAGGGACCCAGATTTGATTTCACCCTTGGAGAACAGTCTGTGTGGTGTTTACACATTCTCCCCGTGTCTGAGATAACAAGGTGTAGAGCTGGATGAACACAGCAGGCCAAGCAGCATCAGAGGAGCAGGAAAACTGATGCTTCGGGTCCAGACCCTTCTTCAGAAAATTTATCTCAGATTCTCCAGCATCGGCGGTTCCTACTATCTCTGCCCGTTTATTTCATGTTTTACTCAAAAGAAGCAATAGAGAGATTAGGCAACTTTCAATCATCCACCTACCACAACAGCGACACAGCACTATGCCCTCATTAGAAGTGATTATATTTTGAGTAACAGGAGACAATTGACATTTCAATAGCGTGTAGAGCTTGGTTCGTAGTACACGATTTAGTGACTGAGCTATTGTGCGAAATGTAAAAGTCAGAAGGACCATGCAGCCAGTTGAGTTTTTGGCAATAAAAACACAAGAAATAAGGGTAGATCAGTCAGCCCTTCAAACCTGTTCTGACCCTTCCCAACCAGCCATTCAATAAGATCATGGTTGATTTCACCTTGGCCTCAAGCTCACTTTGCCACCTGTTCATCATGACTCTTGACAATACTATAGTTCAAAAATCTCAATTTATCCGAGGCAGGGACAGATAATTTTTCAACCCGATGTTGAAAATTCCAAAAGTTTATGCACATTTCTTTTAAATGGTTGCCCCTTATTCTGAATTATTCTGTGCTGCTTAGTCTACGGTGAACCATCCTCACAACATTGATCCTGCCACATCTCCTCAAATCTCATATGTTTCACAAAGATCACCCCTTAAACGTCTAATCTCCAATAAGTGTAGATCCAACCTACTCAACCTTTCCCGATAAGACACATCCTTCGCCCCAGAAACCAATGTATGTGCCTTCTCTGAATTGCCTCCAATGCAAGCATTTCCTTGCTTATGTAAGGATATCAAAACTGTATGCAGCACTCTATGGGTGGTCTCAATGACTTGTACAGCTGCAACAAAACTTGCCTATTTTTATACATAATTCCCCTTGCAATAAAGACCAACATTTCATTCCCTTCCTAATGACTCCCTGTTCCATTAGGCTAACTTTGGTAATTTCATGTACAAGAACATTCATATCCCTCTATTCAACAGCATCCTGGAATGTCTCCCAATTTCAATTATATTTTGCTTTACTATTCTTTGATTTAATTTCATTTATTGTAGTCACATGTACCTAAACTTTGTTTGCAAACAGTACAGGCAGATCATAACAAACAAGGACATACAGATCATAGGGTGTTTAGACAGAGCAAGGCGTACAGGTTACAACTGCACAGGGAGTGCACAAAGCAAGATCGACATTAGCAAGATCAACATTATTTGAAGTTAGAGAGTCCATTCAGCAG
>NC_063335.1:100907672-100986343 GCF_021869965.1 Rhincodon typus | reverse complement strand
CTGCTGAATGGACTCTCTAACTTCAAATAATGTTGATCTTGCTAATGTCGATCTTGCTTTGTGCACTCCCTGTGCAGTTGTAACCTGTACGCCTTGCTCTGTCTAAACACCCTATGATCTGTATGTCCTTGTTTGTTATGATCTGCCTGTACTGTTTGCAAACAAAGTTTAGGTACATGTGACTACAATAAATGAAATTAAATCAAAGAATAGTAAAGCAAAATATAATTGAAATTGGGAGACATTCCAGGATGCTGTTGAATAGAGGGATATGAATGTTCTTGTACATGAAATTACCAAAGTTAGCCTAATGGAACAGGGAGTCATTAGGAAGGGAATGAAATGTTGGTCTTTATTGCAAGGGGAATTATGTATAAAAATAGGCAAGTTTTGTTGCAGCTGTACAAGTCATTGAGACCACCCATAGAGTGCTGCATACAGTTTTGATATCCTTACATAAGCAAGGAAATGCTTGCATTGGAGGCAATTCAGAGAAGGCACATACATTGGTTTCTGGGGCGAAGGATGTGTCTTATCGGGAAAGGTTGAGTAGGTTGGATCTACACTTATTGGAGATTAGACGTTTAAGGGGTGATCTTTGTGAAACATATGAGATTTGAGGAGATGTGGCAGGATCAATGTTGTGAGGATGGTTCACCGTAGACTAAGCAGCACAGAATAATTCAGAATAAGGGGCAACCATTTAAAAGAAATGTGCATAAACTTTTGGAATTTTCAACATCGGGTTGAAAAATTATCTGTCCCTGCCTCGGATAAATTGAGATTTTTGAACTATAGTATTGTCAAGAGTCATGATGAACAGGTGGCAAAGTGAGCTTGAGGCCAAGGTGAAATCAACCATGATCTTATTGAATGGCTGGTTGGGAAGGGTCAGAACAGGTTTGAAGGGCTGACTGATCTACCCTTATTTCTTGTGTTTTTATTGCCAAAAACTCAACTGGCTGCATGGTCCTTCTGACTTTTACATTTCGCACAATAGCTCAGTCACTAAATCGTGTACTACGAACCAAGCTCTACACGCTATTGAAATGTCAATTGTCTCCTGTTACTCAAAATATAATCACTTCTAATGAGGGCATAGTGCTGTGTCGCTGTTGTGGTAGGTGGATGATTGAAAGTTGCCTAATCTCTCTATTGCTTCTTTTGAGTAAAACATGAAATAAACGGGCAGAGATAGTAGGAACCGCCGATGCTGGAGAATCTGAGATAAATTTTCTGAAGAAGGGTCTGGACCCGAAGCATCAGTTTTCCTGCTCCTCTGATGCTGCTTGGCCTGCTGTGTTCATCCAGCTCGACACCTTGTTATCTCAGATTCTCCAGCACCTGCAGTTCCTACTATCTCTCTCCTTGTGTCTGTGTGGGTTTCCTCTGGTGCTCCAGTTTCTGCTGCACAGGTCAGGTGGATTGGACATGCTAAATTTTCCATAGTATCCAGGGATATGCAGGCTCGGTGTATTGGCCCTAGGAAATGCAAGGTTACAGGGATAGGGTGGGGAGATGGTTCTGGGTGGGATGCTCCTCGGAGGGTCAGTGTGGACTTGATGGGCTGGATGGCCTGTTTCCACAGTGCAGGGATTCTATGATTCTATATGAAACAAGGCCAGCATTTGCTGCCTATCTGTAACTGTCATTGAACTGAGTATCTCGCACATCATTTCAGATAAAAGTCTTCTGTCACATGTAGGCCTTTCCTAAAGGAAATTATTTAATCAAATAAGTTTCTTGTGACAGTTAACAATATTGTCACGGTGAGTCACTGTGAGAATTTGAGCCGGTGTAGCCTCAGCCTCTGAATGACTAATCCTAATGATGCTCCCATGATGATACCATAAACCCCTCAAAGTGGAGCTGGGGTCGAGATATATAGACTAAAACATATAGGATGAGAATTAGGCCATCCGGCCCATCCCATCAAGTCTCTGCCACCATTTTATCATGGCTGACATGTTTTTCAATCCCATTCTCTTGCCTTCTTCCTGTAACCCTTGATCCTCTGATGAACTTATCTAAATCTGACCTAAATACGCTCAATGACTTGACCTCCACAGCCTTCTGAGGCAATGGCTTCCACAGATTCAGCACCTCAGGTATGAAGAAATTCCTCGTCTCAGTCCAAAATGGTCTTCCTTTCATCCTCAGGCTGTGCCCTCGGGTCCTAATATTTCCTACTAGTCTTTTCCACTTTCACTCTATCCAGGTCTCTCAGTATTCTGTAAGGTCCGATGAGATACCCATCATTCTTCTTCACTCCATCAAGTATAGACCCAGAGTCTCCTACTGCTCCTCATATGACAAGCCCTTCATATTCCAGGATCATTCTGGCAAAATTTTGGAGTTAAGTGGCTTTACAGCTAATAGATGGAGTGGATTTTCCTGGAGTATTTCTGCCTTTGTTTCTCCCTGGAGTTTAACATGACTTCTAAGGATATTGAAGGGAAAAGATGGTCCATGGTAGGTGCTTGTCTTTGGATCAGGAAGCAGAGAAATGAAAATCAAGGTTTTTTATAAAAGTTGAGACCATTACTTTCCTTCTCATGATTTTTGACCAAACTGTCTGTTTTTGAAGGTTCCAGACAGACACTGACTTGAACAAAAAAGGTAATAAATGTATTTTCCTCAAATTTTCTTCTTTCTGACTGCTACATTAGGTGTTTGTTTTAAAAAACCTTGCCAATCAACTACAAAATATTGTTGTCACTGTTAACTACAAATTTAAACATGAATTGAATTTTGTGTCCCTTCCCATGAACATTGGGCAATACCTATGTCAATAATTGTATATTTAGAATGGAAAATTCTAATGGGTGGCATGGTGGCTTTGTGGTAAACACTACTGCTTCACAGTACCAGGGACCCTGGTTCAATTCCAGCTTCGGGTAAATATCTATGTGGTGTTTGCACATTGTCTGTGTGGGTTTTCTCCAGCTGCTCCTGGTTTCCTCCCACAGTGCAAAATGTGCCGGGTGGGTGAATTAGCCATGAGAAATGCAGGGATTGGGTACATGTGTCTGGGTTAGATGTTCTTCAGAGGGTCTGTGTAAACCGGATGCGCCGAATGGTCTCTTTCTACACTGTAAGGATTACATGATTCCAAAATAAGACAGAATGTTCGCAGTTAGTCAGATGTAGAATCTGTTATGCACGAGACTGTGATTCATAACAAACACAAGCAGAAATTGCTGGAGAATCTCAATAGATCTGGCAGCGTCTGTGGAACAAGAAACAGTGTTAGTGTTTCGAGTCCAATAGCGCTTTTTCAGAAATGAAGAAAAGCCACTGGACCCGAAACATTTGCTCTGTTCCTCTCTGAACAGATGCTGTCAGATCTGCTGAGTTCCTCCAGCAATTTCTGTTCATGTTTGTTCCACATCTCCAGCATCTGCAGTTCTTTGTTTTGTTCCTGAGATTGATGTTGCATCACAGATCTTCTCTAAAATGTTCCTTGCAGTTCATTCTAAGTCCAGTTGGGAACACCCTGGCCTTCATTAGTTCTGGACAGATAATAATTGAAAAGCAACTGAGGACATTTTTAAAGAACACTAACTGTTGGGTCTCCATGCCTATGTCACTGCAGCTTCAAAAGTTCAAGTGCTAATGATCCCTAATAACCTATACTATTGACCCTTTCATTAAAAGTCTTTCCTTTTATATTATCGTCATGTTGCTTAGCCTCTAAATATATTGGAGACCCTGAAGCCTGTTTGATAACACTATTGTTCTAGGAAAGAGTCTCAGTAAAACAGCTCTATTGGAAAATTGGATTGCTAATGAGAAAATTGTTTGATTATTCTCGCAAGACTAAGTCTAGAAGATTCTACAAAATGATGTTTGTGATGGAAGTTGAGTTTTCAACCCTTATGCACTGTGATGCAAATTTCCACCCTATTTCAAGGTCTTGATATAAATGCTTCACCTTTGTCATGCATCACATATCGCTTAGGGTGCCGCTGATTTTCGGTGATCTTCATTATAAAATAATAGGCTTGAATATTAGCATATGAGTAAATGCTAACAATTCCTCATAAGTATGCTTTTAGCTCAACTCTATTGTTAGGTGAGTCACTCTCTGAACATCAAGGGAGAAGATGTTCTCAGTTCCTATTTTTGTTGAGTAACATACATATTTTCTTTCTACCTACAGACAATATTTCAGTCCAAATATTGGTCAGAGAAATAATTTCAAGCCTTCCGGGTGGAAACTCACATGCACATTTTCTCATGACTTACTTAGAAAATTACTTTTCGAAATATACTCATAGATAACACAAAAAAAAAACTGAAAGGAGATGAAAGTTTCAGTGCAGTTGTTTGAGGAAATAGTATTAGGCAAAGCATCTAATTCTTCCGTTCACCATGCCATGCAAAAGACAGCCCCTCCAATTGAATTATATCCTGTTGAAGTATTCTTACGAAGCTTGACAGGATAGATGCAGAAAGCAAATAGCAAGAACTGCCAATGCTGGAGTCAGAGTCAATACAGCGTGGAGCTGGAGGAACGCAGCAGGTCAGGCAGCATCAGAGGAGCAGGAAAGTCGATGTTTCTGGCTTACGCGCTTCATCAGGACTGGAATTCATTGATGTCTGGGCATGGGGAAATGAAGGTGAGTCCTTTGCTGAGGCCTGACCATTTGTCCTGAGTGAGGGGGAGGTTTGGGGAAGGTGAATACCATTAATACGTGGGCACAGGGGAATGAAGGTAAGTCCTTTGCTGAGGACTGATCGTTCATCCTCAGTGACGGGGAGGTCTGGGGGGATGATGAATACTCGTTGATGTGTGGGTGCAAGGGAATAAAGAAGGGTGTAAATCTGAAACATTGACTTTCCTACCCCTCTGATGCTGCCTGACCTGCTGTGTTCCTCCAGCTCCACATTGTGTTGACTAGTTACAGAAAGGATGTTTTCCCTGACAGAGGGTCAAGAACGGGGGGCCAAGATTCAAAATAAAATATAGACTGTTGTATGAGGGCTCCATCAAGCTTAACATGATCTAGTGTGGATTAGGTTGTCAAAAATTTTGTCCCCATTCAAAGAGTCATGCTGAGTGAACAATATGAAGTTTATTTGAATATTGCATCTATCTGCCACTTACATAAGTATGAGTAGAGAAATCTGCTCTCTTTATCTAATCTGGGCTACAGGAACCTCCAGACCTACAACAATACAGTTGACTCTTAACTGATCTCTGGACAATCACAGATAGAGAATGAGTGCTAGTCGAGCCAAGAACAACCACATCAAATTCAATTTCAAAAAAAAAATTGGGGAAATGTGAATGGAAATTTTGGAGGCACTGCAAAGTTTTCCAATCTTCCTTCCAATCACAGAATTGGTACATTGCTAAAGGAGGCTCTGGTGAGACCGCATCTGGAGTACTGTGAGCAGTTTTCATCTCCTAAGTTAAAAAACATTATTCCATTAGAGGCAAAATTTACAAAGATGATCCCCAGTATGGTGGAATTATCTTATGAACGGGTCGGTAGTGTACTGATTGGAATTTTAAAAAAAAGTGATCTTATTGAAACATATCAGATCCCTAAGGAACTTGGCAAGGTAAATACTGAGAGGATGGTTCCCCTCATGGCAGAGTTTAGGACCTGAGAGCCTAGTCTCAGAATTGAGGGGTGCATTTTCAGACTGAGATCATCATCGTAGAATTCCTACAGTGTGAAAACCTGCCCTTTGGCCCAACAAGTCCACACCGACCCTCCGAGCATCCCACCCAGACCCATCCCCCTATAACCGCAACATCCCTGGACAGTATGGCCAATTTAGCATGGCCAATCCACCTAACCTGCACATCTTTGGACTGTGGGAGGAAACTGAAGCACCTGGAGGAAACCCACACAGAAGTGGGGAGAATATGCAAACTCCACACAGACAGTCACCCGAGGGCTGAATCGAACCCAGGTTCCTGGTGCTGTGAGGCAGCAGTGCTAACCACTGACCGTTGTGTCATCCTGAGGCATTTCGTCTCTCAGGAGTTTGGGAGTCTTTGTAACTCCTTGCCACAGAGAACTGTTAGGGCTGTGTCCCTTGTGTCTATTTAAGGTCGAGATAGATAGATTCTTGTTCAATGGGTAAATCAAGGGTTATGGGAAAAGTGGATGAGGAAATGTCCAATCAGCCTTGATCCAGTTGAATGGCACAGCAGTCTTGAGGGTCTGAATGACCTACTCTTGTTCCTATTTCTTATGATCTTATGGTCTGACAGTTCAAGGTGAATGGGAGTCAGTTCTCGTGTTATCTTTGTGTAAGATGGCCTGCAGTGTTAATTTTATAGTTACCTGTAATTACTTTTGCTTCACAGATATGAAGATCTACAATCTGCAACAAATAATGACATTGTCAGGATTTCAAACTGCACTCTTGATTAATGTAATTGCCTGTTGAAGGGTGTTTGATCATTCACAAGTACTGACCCTGTGCTCAGGTAGTAAAAATATCTGATTGTACCCACTCCTGTAGTCACAGCCACTTTCCATTTGCAGTGCACATTTTCAGCTGACTGAATCTGGAAGGCAATACAGGTCACACTTGGCACAATGAACATCAGGCTTAGCCCCCCACCAAGCTTCAATGACCATTTCATCTTGCCACTTTCTGGACAGACCATCAGTACTGATCCTCCACATGTTCCCACTTACCACCTCAATTACATATGCGGTTCTCATCATTATCATCTGAGACCTGGCCCTACACTTTAGTTTTGCCTACTACTGTGCTGCGCAGATCCCCATTGATGTCAAGGAGATGCTGACATTCAATAACAACTTCCATGCCTCTACAAGCAGTATGCCATGTCTTCATACATAATTGCCTCTGTCCTTCATTATTTGTCAATTTTCCTTCTTCATCATTCTTGTTTCCTCTGCATCCCAGCTTGTTACCTACAATCTTCAGCATTGTTTTCCCAAATTCCTGAAAACAACATGTATTCTCTGATAACCCACCTTTGACTTTCGTTCAGATGACCCAAGGACTGACCATTGTCCACTCTGTTAACTGGCTTGGCAGGGGTACCTGAGTAATGATTGGTCCTAAGTTCTGAGGAAGGGTCACCAGACCCGAACCCTTCACAGATGCTGCCAGACCTGCTGAGCTTTTTCAGCAACTTCTGTTTTTGTTCTTGATTTACAACGTCTACAGTTCTTTTGGTTTTTAATGACTGGTCAGACGTAAAACTATTCTATGCGTGCTCCCCAACTGACTCAATATTCTCAAGTTCTGAGGAAGGGTCACCAAACCCGAAACGTGAACTCTGATTTTTTTCTTCACAAATGCTGCCAGACCTGTTGAGCATTTCCAGAAACTTCTGTTTTTGTGACTCAATATGCTCCCCTAATTGATGGCACTGGATGTGCAAAACTGATCATGCTGTACCTCCTGAAATGTAACATTGCACATGCACTGACCACATCTACTCGAAGTGTTTAACTAATCTCCAGATTGCCATTTGTTTGATACACATGCAGTGTGTTTGGCATGTAGGCTGTTGACACATGCCACGGGTATGGGATTGGCATAACAGAGTGCTGTACTGCAGCATTTCTATCACTTTGACTTATCACTTTGGATGATCTTGATAATCTGAGTGAAGCTGCAAGACAAAACAGAAGTAGGCTAAAATCAGATATGTGCAGTTGGGCCACGGATCGCCATAAGCTCATTGAATGATGGAACAGGCTTGAGTGGCTGAATGGCCTACTCTTGCTCCTAAATTCCTCGATAAATAAGTCTCTCAAGATGTTCTACTTTTGAAACATTAAAATCCATCCAAATGCACATAAAGGGTTAGTTCAGATTCATCTATAGAATCTATGAACACAGTAGTGAAGAAGGTGTTTAGTACACTTGCCTTTATTGATCAGGGCATTAAGTAAAGGAATTGGGATATCATGTTGCCACTGTACAGGATATTGTTTAGGCCACTTTTGGAATACTGTATTCAATTTTAATCTCCCTGCTATAGGAAAGATGTTATTAAAGGTGAAAGGGTGCAGATTTACAAGGATGTTGCTGGGGTCAGAGGAAGAGGCTGAATAGGCTGGGGCTATTTTTCCTGGAGCATCTGATGTTGAAGGGTGACCTTATAGGGGTTTATAAAATCATGAGGGGCATGGATAGGGTGAATAGTCAAGGTTTTTTCCCCAGGGTAGGGGAATCCAAAACTAGAGTGCATCAATGAAGGGGAAAAATATAAAAGGGATCTAAGGGGTACCATTTTCACGTGGAGGGTGGTGCATGTATGGAATGAACTGCCAGAAGAAGTGGTGGAAGCTGATATAATTACAATATTGATAAAGCATGATCTACATGAATAGGAAGGATTTAGAGGGATATGGGCCAAATGTTGGCAAATAGGGCCAGATTTATTTAAGATAGCTGGTCGGCATGGATGAGTTGGACCGAAGCATCAGTTTCCATGCCATACAACTTTATGACTCTCTGACTTTAATTGAAATTTGCCTTACACTTGTAGTTATTAAAAATATGTAGTTATTAAAGAGCCAGGAAGATATTTATGTTTCTTTGAAGTATTAGGCAACTGACAAACTGATTCATTATAATGCATTTGAGATTGTTTCAACATCTACAACCAACGAACATGAAAGAGGAAATATTCACAGGTCCTATTGAATAAATTTATGGAAAGATTGGTGAATATTTGTATAAGGAATGTGGAAATTTAGCATGCTCAACAAGGAAAGCACGTGAGATGTTGGCCTTTATTGTAAGATGTTTTGCGTATGGGGATTAGGAATTCTTGTTGCAATTGCATAGGACTTAGATGAGGTCGGCTCAACGTACAACATGTAGATTTGCTGTCTGTTTTTTGTGGAAAGATGCACTTGCCTCTGCAGTGCCATCACTAGGTTAGCTCCTGAGAAGAGTGGCGTTCCTTGGGTTAAGAGAACAAGTAAGCTGGACATATACTCTATGAGCTTCAAAAGAATAAGACCCTATCACATTCAAACATTATGAAGGGGCTTGAAAAAGTAGAAACTGAGACATTGATTTCCCCAGCTGGAGAATTAAGGACAAGGGTCAACCGTTTCAGGAGAGGAAGGTGATTATTTTGTATGATGAGATGAGAAGAGCTTCCTTCACGGTGTGGGTTAATAATGTTTGGAAATTTTTCCGTCAGAGAATTATGGATGTTCCATTGCTGAACTGTTTGAAATTAGGGGATCTAGGAATTGGCAACAAAGTGGAGTTGAGGCCAAAGATTAGCCATGATCCAATTGATTGTTGGAACAGGCTCAAGGAGTCTTGTAGTCTTCTCCTACACATATTTCTAATGTTCTTGTGTTAAATAGATTTGAAACAAGAAGATTAAGAAAACAATGAAGTGGAATGCATCAAATCACATTCTCCACTTCAAACAAAAAAAAAGAACAATAAATTATGTCTATAGAGTGCAATTATCCTGATCCATTATGCTAATCATATACCTTACGTCTCTACATTGTGCAGGTGCTATCAAAGGCTTTAAGAGAAGGCTTTGACTTTTATTGAATTGAGCAATCCCTGATGGAAGGTTTATTGAGTGTGCAGCTGTGAACTTATCCCAAGTTTATGGCATTGAAAAGAATTGCAACTGTAACAATTCTGTTGAGTATTATTACATCAGGTACTCTGGTACTGTTCATGATTTATTAACACTGCCTTGTTCATGCAATGTAATTGTATTTTACCTTGAGCAACCATCTATCCTTTCTATTTCTGAGACAATGATTAAGTTGGTACACAAAAGCTCAGCATAATTTTGTAGTGTAAAGCAAGCAGAATATCGTTCTTACGATTAAATCAGGAGTTTTATCAAATTTGGTAATGTGCAGGAAACAATGTGAGGGAATAACACAATGGATCAACATAGTATCTTGTGTTTGAAATTCCTATTAAGTAAACATACAACTTGCCAACTGGTGGTAGCAAAAATAGAAAGGCTGATTATTACTTAAATGGTTGTAAAGAGACAGGAATGTCCAACGATACCTGGGTGTCTCCGTGCACCAGTTGCTGGAATTAAGTGTGCAGGTGCAGTAGGCAGTAAGGAAGGCAAAGTGTATGTTGGCCTTCATAGTGAGAGGGTTCAAGTACAGGAAGAACAAGAATATCTTGCTGTAATTTGTGAGGCATTGGTGAGGCCACACTTGCAATATTGTGCGCAGTTTTGGTCCCCTTATCTGAGTTAGGATGTAGAAGAAGTGCAGTAAAGGTTTATCACGCTGATTCCTGGGTTGGTAGTGCAGACATGAGGAAAGGTTGAATCAGTTAGGATTATATTCACTGGAGTTTAGATTAATAAAGGGGGATATCATAGAAACCAATAAAATTCTAACAGGACTAGATGCAGGAAGGCTGTTGCAGGATTTTAGGGGAGTCCAGATCTGGGGATCATAGATAAAGAGTCAACCTTCTAGGATGAGGAGAAATTTCTTCACCCGCAGAGTGGTGAGCCTGTGGAATTTACTACCACAGAAAGTGATTGAGGACAAAACATTATGTGTTTTCAAGAAATAGGTAGATATAGGTTTTATAGCTAAAGGGGTCAAGGAATAAATGGGGAGGGTGGAATTAGGGTATTGAGCTCGATGATCAACCATAATTATACTGAATGGAACAGCAGGCTCGATGGGGCTGAATGGCCTACTCTGCTTCTATCATCTATTATTCAATGATTCAATGTGTATTTGGCAAGGAAAAGAATCCCAACTATTTCTACCTTTTTCACCTGTTGGGGCCATCAGATTGTGCATTGAACTTTCCTTATCATACAAAGAAATGTGATGATGTAGCAATATAATGCAGCATTACTGGATAAGGCATGCAGAGCCCCAAGCTACTGTTCTGGGACATAGTTTTGAAACCGAACAAAGCAGATGGTGAAATGTTAAAAAGCAATAGAATTTAAATGCTATTTTATTGGTGACATAAAACCTATCTGGTTCACTAATGTCCTTTCAGTAAGGAAATCTGCCCTCCTTACCCAACTTGCATATCACTCCAGACAACAGCAATGTGCATGACTGTGCTCTGAAATGACGAATCAAGCCGCACAGTTCAAGGGAAATTAAGAATGTGAATCAAGTGCTGGTCATGGTAATGATCTTCATATCATGCTTATGAATAAATTAAATATTGTGCACTGCACCTGTCAGATGTTCAGTGCAGTTGCATTTCAATTGCAACTTCAGAAGTCACTCTTTCCAAAGTAATCACACTTTATAAGTAAGGTCTTCTCAGGTGCAACATCCCTATTAATTATATTTAGTTATTAAAGATGGAAGTTCAGGTGATAAGTCAAGGCTGCAGCATATGGGAGCTCCTACATACCATTGTGATCCAAGGCAAGCACATTGGTGGTAGATGTTTGAAGTTAAAGTAGTTTCAGCTCAGACATCATTACCTGAAGGCTGAAATGCAGACACTGTTATGCATCAAGGAGAGGGAAAGTTACCTGGGTACATTGTTGCAGCAGGCCGTCGCATTACTTAGGAGAAAGTCTTCTGTTGTAGACAGTGGTCACAGATGGGAATATGATAATGTGAATGAGACAGGTAATGAGATCCTTAATGTAAGAGTGCAGGAGTAATAACCTCTGTGATTGCCTAACATGTTTTGAGGTTCTCAGCCTGTTTGGTTGAGAGTGGTAGCTGCAGAGTAAATGAGCAAACTGATTATGAAGCCAGTTAGATGTGGGGACGAATGAGGAATATAGTCATAGTAGGTTATAGAATAATGAGGGGTCTTGACATTATTTTTGACAGCAAATGCAAGAATCCAGGCTGTTGTATTGTCATTCAATGCCTGGTTTTGTAACTTCTGTTCAGGACTGGAAAGGAAATTGCTATGACAGGAGGAGGAACCAGTTGTTGTGTTCTAAGTAAGTACCAACAACATAGGTAGAACTGGAACCAGACTCTCAATCAAAAGTATGAGGATCTGGTCACGAAATTAGAAAGGAGAACCTCAAAGGTTATAATCTCTGGATGTAAATTGACATTACATACAAGAAATTAGATTGATGTGGGAGAAATGTGCTCCTGTTCTTGTGGCATTGGCACCAATACTGATGAAAGCGGGGGGCAGTGCCTTTGGGATGCTTTACACCTGAATCATGCTGGAGCCAATTTTCCTACAAACTATAAACCTAAGGAAGTAAGAGAGTACTTAATCTAATTTATGGGAACAAGGGATCACACATTAAAAGTATTTAAACCCTTACTTATTTTTCATAATTTTTATGCTTATTCTTTAATCAATTTTGAATTGTGAGTTTGAAATGATTTGTGAACTTTGGGACAGCTTGTGGCAAAAGGAAAATAACTGACTTAATATTTGTTGGCTGATTCCTGATTAAAAGGGTTCCAACAGACACAGGTACCCTGAGTGGAGCGTTATGCTTAAAAAGATAGTTGAAGTTGGCTATTACCAAAGCCAGTGCCTAACAATTGGTTCTGACAAGTACGGAAAAGACCCTATGTTTGAGCAGATATCAACCGTTGAATAGTATCATGAATCAATCGAGGCCTCAGGAAGAGTCAATCAGTTTATAAAGGAAGAACCAGAATTGAAGATTTTTTTAAAAATTCAGTGTTTTGTGACAGATGGTTTTGGGCTGCTGCTGAGACAGCATGAAGTTTTGAAACTCACTGTCTCATCTGATACACCAGCTTTCAGAAACCCAAAGAGTAGAAATCTGAGTTAGAAGTACTGCTGCCTTTGCCTGGGTGAACTGAGAAGGTGACCCTAATCAACATTTCAGAAAAGCAATCAAGGACTCCAGATTTATGCCTGTAAGCCAATGTGTCATCAAAGCTATTGAAGAAATCTGGCTAGTTTTGTTATTTTTTTTATTTATCCCTTAACTGTGTTTGTCTGTCTTTTGTATAAACAGAGGCTGAAAATAAATCTTTCAGGTGTAAAGCCTAGACATTAATCAGCTTACTCTGTTAATTTTTCTCTGCTGAAGTCACTGTGTATTTGATAAACAATTAAGTCTTATGCTTAAGATACAAGACTGGTGTCTGGAAATAATTATTTGCAAAATCTGGAATTAGTTATTCAAAAGTCTGGCTTGGAGTGACTATTTGGATGCCTTCAATGCTTTAATTTTACTGTGTTTCAAATACACAGGTAGAAAGGCTGATTTGGTTGTGGCTGACTGTCTCAATGCTGCAATATAAAATATGATATATCAAAGAGTGGAGACAAAGTCAGAGAGGAGGCTAGTAATATGGAAAATGAGGGCCAACAAATTGTAGAAAGTGGCAGACAGGGAGAAAACTATGAATATGCCAACAATGAAGACTAACTGTTACTAAGATAACAAAAAGACAAAACTAAAGGCTTTGTACCTGAATGTGCATGGCATTCAAAACAAAATAAATGAATTGATGGTATACATTCAAGTAAATAAATATGGTCTGATCATAATTGGAGAGTCATGGCTACAGAATGATAAATATTGAGTCCTAATTATGGAGGGAAATATAGGAATCTACGTAAAGATGAAGAAATAGCACAGTTAGTCAAGAATGTCATTTCTGCAATAGTTACAGATGACCTTGGTTCGGGAGATCAAGATGTAAAATCAATTTGCGTGGAGATGGCGAATAGTAGAGCAAATAAATCACTACTGGGAGTGGTCTAAAGAGACCCTAAAAGCAACCATAATGTGGGACAAAGTGTACAAGAAGAAATATTGGATACTTGCGATAAAGGGATGGAAATACTATTGGGTAAAGATAATTTACATAGAAACTGGACAAAAATCAGATTGGCAGTAAGAGCCTGGATGAGGAGTTCATATGCTGCTTAGACTCACACATGTTGGAACCTATCAGAAAGTAGGTTATATTGAATTTACTTTGTGTAATATGATATGATTAATTAATGACCTCAGAGTTAGGGCACTCAAGGTAGCAGCAACAACTGTATGATTAAATTTTAAATCATGTTTGACAGATAGAAGATTGGGTCTAAGATGTGTATTTTAACTCAAAGCAATGGTAACTAAGTGATCATGAAATTTGAGCTAGCTGAGGTGAATGGCATAATAGGCTACACAATATCTCAAAACAGATGCAAAAGCAGACATTTAAGGGGTAATTTTAGAACACTCAGAATAAGTATATTCACACTATAAAGCCGAGTTTTAAAGAATAGCCACTGTGGTTAATATAAGACATTAGGGAAGGTATTAAACATAAACAAAAAGTGCTCCATAAAGACGTTACAGTTCAGATGATTAAGCAGTATATTAAGAAGAACAGAAATACTGTGAAGGTTAATCAGGAGGAAGACATTAGGGTATAAGCGGAAGCTAGCTAGAAATATGAAATTGGATAGCAAGTGTTTCTGTAAATACTTATACAGGAGGAGAGTATGTAGAGTGAGCGTTAGTCCTCCAGAAAGTGATAACAATGAGTCAATATTTGGTAATAAGGAAATAGTACATGCAGTGAATGTTTTGTTTCTGTCTCCACAGTAGAGGAAACAAAACAACATTTAGGTAATACTTATCAATCAGGAGGAGGAAGAGAGAAAGGAACTTGACAAAATTGCAAACATGAGGGAAGTGGCCCTGAGAAACTGATGGAGCATGGTTTTGGGACCAGATGGATGTTATGTATATGTGACTACATTTAATTTCCAACATTCTCTCAATTCAGGAAAAGTTCCATTGAATTGGAATGTAGCAAATAGAACCCATCTTTTCAAGAAGGAATGGAAATGGAAAATAGGAATTTATATCTTAGGATCTGTTGTGAGAAAGTGTTAGAATTGATCGTTAAAGAAAGATATGCACTTCAAAAAACTCCAGACAGTGGGGAATAATCGTCATAGTTTTGTCAAAGCAAAACCATTTTTAACCAAATTACCAGAGTTTTTTGAAGGAAGAGCACGTTTTGTGAATAAAGGGGAGCCTGGACACATACTGTAATTAGATTCCCAGAATGCACTGGTAGACGAACCAAATAAAATATCAAAACAAAACGTACCAAATACTGTGGAAATTTAAAGCTTAAGGTATAGGGAGTAATATATTGGCATGGGTAGACAATTCCCTGACAGAAAGCAGAGAGACGCTTAAATGTTCTTTCTCTGATTGGCAGGCTGTGATGATTGGGACTCACTGTTTCAAGTCAGAGATGAGGAGAATTGTTTCTCTCAGAGGGTTGTGTGACTTTGGAGCTCTGTACCTCAGAAGACTTTTGGAAGCGGCGTCATTGAATATTTTTTAAGCCAGAGGTGAATAGGTTTTTGCAAACAGGAAAATCAAGGGTTATGGAGTGCAAATGGGAATGTGGAATTCATAACACAAACAGATTGGGTCATGATCTTATTGAATGGTGGGCCAGGCTTGAGGGGCTGAATGGCCTACCACTGCAAGTAATTGAACTGTTGAGAGCAAAACTATATTTTACATTCCTTTCTTCATCCAATCACTTGCTGGAAATCTCTTAGATCTTTAAGTTCTCCTAGTTGTAATTAAAAATCAGAGACCAGATAATCCCTGAGCAGCTGAGTGTTCTAGATTACTTTTTGCATTTTTGCTGTGTTTTCTGGTATATGTATGACAGCGGCTACTAATATAGCGTAACATTAATAGCTGTTTTTTTTTAAATAACACATGTACAGTTTACACATGGCATTTGATGGAGATGCTTGCCACCTAATGTCCTGTTGGCAGTCATCTGAAGTGGCAAACTTGCAATGCTCCATTTTCCTATGAATATGAATTCCATTGAGTAGATAGTGGCAAATAATCCAGTATAAAATAACAGACCATTCCTCCTCTTGTGGCACTGGGGTTTAATTCTTTTGTGCTAACCACAGGTGCTAACCTTTTGTTGCTATCATGGTTCATGCTGGCTTTGTCAATCGGGATGCTTTCCTATTGCCATCCTTCAGGATCAGAATATCATTTCTCCCCCAGATGGTCTGCTGGAGAATCTCTAGAAAGTATTGTTAAACCTTAGGGATGCTTTCTATCGAGACTTACACATCTCGAAGGCTGGGTTAAGGTGACCAACACTGACTGTTTGATGGTCCTGGCATTTTCAGAGTGAAGTGCTCTGCACTTGCCCTTTATATACTGTGCCTGGAAGTTCAAACTTAGAACACCTCAGCAGATGTGGGAACTTCATCCCTGCTTTCTTCATAAGATTTGGTACTGAAATAAAACCTAAACGTTTTGGATGCTGAAAGAAAAATGAAAATACTGAAGAAACTGGAGGTGTCTGACATCATCGGCAGTCAGGGAAACAGAGTTATTGTTTCAAGTCTGCAGAATTGGCAAGGACTTTCATTAAATAGTGCATATTTAAGAACGCAGCCTCCTGATCAATAAACTCTTCACCACTAAAAGTTGCCATCTCCTGTTCTTATTATTTATGAATGAAAACTGAGAAAGAGCCTTGGTGAATTACTGGAGTTACAATGTAGGTCAGGTTAGATGGATGGTAATTTCCTATTCCTGAAAGAAATTAGTCAAACCATTGTTTTTCTTTTCATGGCCATCAGGAATTTTTCATAGGTACCTTTGAAAATTATCCCAGAAAGCATCTGATTGATTTAGTTCAATTTCAGATTCTGCAGCTACAGAATTTATGGTCATGTGTGACATCCAAGTAGTTTGTCTCCAGCTCTAATCTGACGAGGTATCTTGAAGGTATATATTAGCAGTAGAAATGTTGGACACATCAAAAGAAAAGTTGAATTTCTAATGTGTTAACACTTATAACCTGCCTTACCTTGGTGGGAAGTAAGCAGGCAGGAAGGAAGGTATGTGAAAGTCAAGAGAAATGTTTGAAAATATTCATTAATGCCACTTTATTTCAGTAGGATTAGTAGTGAGGCCAATGTTAGAATTTAGGGTCTTGAACTTTTTTATTCGCAAACTCTGTCTGCTGTCAAGCATTAATGCAGTGACATAGGCTGGCAGAGAGGAAATATAGTCATTATTGATTGATTGATTAAATCGATTGATTGTCACATGTACCAGGGTACAGTGAAAAGCTTTGTTTATGAGCAGTACAGGCAGATCATAGTGAGCAAGGATGTACAAATCAAAGGTTGTAAAAAAACTTAGACAGAGGCATACAGGATACATTGCAAAGGGTGTGCGCTAGACAAGATCAACGTTAGCAAGATCAGCATTCATTGATGTTAGAGAGTCTTTTCATCAGTCTAATAATGGCCAGGAAGAAGCTGTTCCTCAACATGCTGGTGTGTGTGTTCAAACTTCTGTATCTTCTGCCTGATGGAAGAGGTTGTAGGAGGTCACTACTGGGATATGATGGGTCTTTGATGATGTTGGCAGCCTTTCCATGGCAATGAGCTGTGTGAATGGAGTCCATGGATGGAAGTTTGGCTTCTGTGATGGGCTGGACTGTGCACACAAACTTCTGTAGTTTCTTACGGTCCTGGCCAGAGCAGTTACCATATCAGGACAGCTTTCAATGGTGCATCTGTAGAAGTTTGTGAGGGTCCCTACGGACATGCTAAATTTCCCGAGCTGCCTGAGGAAGCAGAGGCACTGTTGTGCCTTCTTAACCGTCACATCTACGTGGGAAATCCAAGACAGGTCATTGGTTATTGTCACTCCGAGGAATTTGACGCTGTCCACCTTCTGAAGCTCAGTTCCGTTGATGTAGATGGAGGCATGTTCTCCTCCTTTCTTTCTGAAGTCAATGATCAGTTCTTTAGTTTTTCCGACATGGAGAGAGAGGTTATTATCATTGCACTACTTCACTGAGCCCTCTATCTCCCTTCTGTATTTTGACTCATCGTTGTAGATATTTGTCCTACTATAGTTGTGTCATCAGCGAACTTGTAGATGGCATTCATTTGGAATTTGGCAACACAGTTTTGGGAGTACAGTAGGGGGCTGAGGACACATCCTTGAGGGTTTCCAGAGTTAAGTTTTATTGTGGAGGAGGTGCAGGTACCTATCTTCACTGATTGTGGTCTGTGAGTCAGAAAGCCAAGGATCCAGTTGCAGAGGGTGGAGCTGGGACCAATTTCTCAGACTTTTGAGATCAAACTGGAGGGGATAATAGTGTTGAAGGCAGATCTGTAGACAATGAGTAGGTGTCTGATATAGATGTTCTTGTAGTCCAAAAGTTCCAGGGATAAGTGCAGGGCCAGGGATATGGCATCCGCTGTGGACCTGTTACGTTGGTAGGCAAATTTAAGAGGATCGAGGCAGGTTGGGAGACTGGAGTTGATGTGGGCCATGACCAGCCTCTCGAAGCACTTCATGATCATTGCAGTCAGAGCCACTGGGTGGTAGTCATTAAGGCACATTACATGTTGATCGTGGTCTTCCTGAGGCAGGTGGGGACTTCAGTTTGTGGTAGGGACAGGTTGAAGATCTTGGTGAATACGCCTGCCAGTTGGTCCACATAGTATCTGAGTGCATGACCGGGAACACCATCCTGGCTTGACACTTCCCTTGGGTTGGCTCCCAGGAAGGGCAATCTAATGTCTGCAGCAGTGACAATGGGCACATGTGCATTCGATGCTGGAGGGGCAGGTATCACAGCACCGCTGGCCATTTGCTCAAATCGAGCATAGAAAGCATTGAGCGCATCAGGGAGGGATATATCTTTTCTCTGCTGTCTTCCTCTGCTTCATTTTGTATCCCGTAATTTTGTTTCAGCCTTAGCATAGGCAGTGGGAGGCTGGTTTGGGCCTCTAACTTGATCCAATATCGTCTCTTGCATCCCCGGTGGCTTTGTGGAGGCCATATCTGGATTTCCGGTATAGGTCTGGGTCATCTGACTTGAATGCTGCGCGCCTGGTCTTCAGTAGGAAGTGAACTTCCTGGTTCATCCAAGGTTCTGGTTGGGGAACATGTGGATTGACCTTTTTGACACACAGTCCTCCACACATTTGCCAATGAGGTCTGTGATGGTGATGGTGTACTTGTCTAGGTTTTCCAGTGAGTACTTGAATACAATTCAGTCCATCGATTCCAAGCAGTCCCAGAGACGGTCTTCCATTGCCTTGGTCCAGTATTGTGCTTCCTTTTGTGAAGGCTCCTCCAGTTTCAGATTCTGCTTGTAAGCTGGGAGGATGAACACAGCATTGTGATCTGATTGTCCAAAGTGTGGGTGGAGAATAGAACAGTAGGCGTCTTTGATAGTTGGGTAGCAGTGGTCCAGGATGTTCAGTCCTGTGGTGGGGCAGGAGATGTGTTGATTGTACTTGGGCAGCACTCTCTTGAGGTTAGCTTGATTAAAGTAGCTGGCCACAATGAACAAGGCCTCGGGGAATTTCATCTTGAGAGTGTTTGTGGCGGTGTAAATCAAGTCTTCACTTCCTCATGGGGTGGATGTAGACTGCAGTCAGGATGGCAGAGGTGAACTCTCACAGTAGGTAGTCGGGATGGCATTTTACTGTAAGATATTCTAGGTCCAGGGAACAATTGCTTGTCAGAGTTGCTATGTCCAAGCAAAAGAAAGTGTTGATCAGGAAGCATACCCCGCCACCCTTCGCCTTACCCCTATTATCATTCTTCCATTAAAGTCCTCCCAGGCACAATCCTTCAATCTACTTCTGGACTGTCTTTAATTATATCCATTGTGGGAGCCATTCAATCCCAAGTGACTATGAATCACACCTATCCTCACCATCAGTATCTTTTTGCTGTAACATATTCTATTACTATATGCAAGTCACCTCTCCTCATTGTTTCAGCATGGTCACTGTATTTTCTCAGTTGCTATTCAATACCCTAAACACAGCTTTACAGCCTGCTAAAATAGCAAGGAAAACTACAACTATAGAAAATGATAGGGATAAATCGTTGTCATGAACTTCAATGAATGCATGGCTGTCAAAAACATTAGTCACTTTCTGCAACAGTGCCCCTATTACTGTTCAACAGTTATCAATTCAATGGACACAATCAAAGCAAATGCTAATCTTAATGGAAATTGTGTCACGTTAGGAAAATGTATTAGCCATTCTCACCCACCCCTTTGGCTGATGCTTTTTTTGGTTAACCCTACAATTCACATGAATGGCTCTCCATAATTTCTTCATCCTGGACTTCAACTTCAGTTTGTCAGCAGAGTAGTATTGAACATGATGCATTTTTTAAAAAAATGTTTAATTTCATAGTAAAGCTATTTTTCTTCCCAATGTGCACTCTTCTTTCAATGTTGAGACTGATCAGACAGGTTGCTTGAAGATGCACATTACTTGGGAACCTCCCAGATTCTTCTTGGGAAAGCAATTTACAGATTAGGAGCACAGCAAGTTCAGTGAACCACAGCACATGTATCAACATCATTAGTTAAAAAAAGAGGAGAAAACTACAGTAACGAGAGAAAAGCTCAACCCTTCATCCTTAACATTAGAAAATGTCCCCACAAAATTTGCTTTATATAGGCATAAGAATAATTGCAACTTGTTAGATCAAAGGGAGTATTGTTTTTGTGGATCAGTTGAATAAATTGCCCTGACAGAATTGATAATAATGGAGCCAAATCAAAATTATTGTCATTTTGTTTTTGCGAATAATGGTATTGACCATCGATTTGTTAAGTATGAATGAACAGAAACTAGAAATCATCGCTTACCTGTATAAACAAGCCTTTCACATTGAGTGCTCAGACTGATAAAAAAATTCAAACTTTACTGTAATCAATACTAGGAAGGAGAGAACTAATTAAACAATTATAAGAACTCAATAATGAGTTAAAATGGAAGCATGCAGCTCATGGAAACTAAATCCTTTAATTGATATGAAAACTCAGATCCAACATGCCACATAAGAGAAGGTGGATCATCCAGGCGACTTAGAAATTATGCAATTTTATAAGGTATGCAGATAGACAAAGACCTGAAGATTCATAGACACCAATATGTGAAAGTAACAAGGTGTGGAGCTGGATGAACACAGCAGGCCAGGCAGCATCAGAGGAACAGGAAAGCTGACATTTCGGGTTTGGACCCTTCTTCAGAAATGGGGGAGGGGAAGGGGGCTCTGAAATAAATAGAGAGAGGGGGAGGTGACAATAGAAGGTTGATAGTGGAGCAGAAAGATGGAGAGAAGGCAGGCAGGCCAAGGAGTTGGGGATGAAACCAATAAAGGTGCGTGTAGGTAGGGAGTTGAGATAGGGTTTGGTCAGTGAGGAGGGAGGGGCAGGTAGGTGGGAGGGAGGATGGACAGGTCAAGGAGGCAGGAATGAGGCAATTAGAGGTGTGGTAAGTGTAGGTAGGAAGTGGGGGTGAGAGTCCTCGTTTTACAAGGACCGCAATATCCACCCCTCCACAGTGGTCGAAAACCCCCTCGACCGCAACTCTTGTGTTTCCTGCACCTCAGCCCTCACACCCTCTCCCCGCAATAACAACAAAGACAGAATTCCCCTTGTCCTCACGTATCACCCCGTCAACCTCTGGATTTAATGCATCATTCTTCGCCACTTCTGCCACCTGCAATCTGACCCCGCTACTAAGGATATATTTCCCTCCCCACCCTTACCTGTCTTCCAGAGGGACCACTCTCTCTGTGACTCCCTTGTCCACTCCACACTCCCCACTAGCCCCACCACGCCCGGCACCTTTCCCTGCAACCACAGGAGGTGCTACACTTGCCCCTACACCTCCCCCCTCACCTCCATCTCAGGCCCCAAGAAAATCTTCCACATTAAACAGATGTTCACCTGCACATCTGCTAATGTGGTATATTGTATCCGCTGTTCCCGATGTGGCCTCCTCTACATCGGAGAAACCAAGCGGAGGCTTGAAGACCGCTTTGTGGAGCACCTATGCTCGGTTCGTGACAAAACGACAACACCTTCCAGTCGCGAACCACTTCAACTCTCCCTCCCACTCCTTGGATGACATGTCCATCCTGGGCCTCCTCCAGTGCCACAACAATGCCACCCGGAAACTGAAGGAACAGCGCCTCATATTCCGCCTGGGAACACTACAACCCAATGGTCTCAATGTGGGCTTTACAAGCTGCAAAATCTCCCCACCCCGACCTCATCCCAAGACCAGCCTCCCTCTCGTCCCTGCTTCCTTGACCTGTCTGTCTTTTCTCCCACCTATCCGCTCCTTCCACCTCACTGACCAACCCTCACTCCCACCCCCAACTTCCTACCTACACTCACCTCACCTCTCGTAGCCTCATCCCCGCCTCCTTGACCTGTCCGTCTTCCCTCCCACCTACCCGCCCCTCCTTCCTCACTGACCAACCCCCATCCCAACTCCCTACCTACACGCATCTTTACTGGCTTCATCCCCGCCTCCTTGACCTGTCCGTCTTCTCTCCACCCATCTGCTCCACTATCCACCTTCTATCATCGCCTCCCCTTCTCTCTATTTATTTCAGAGCCCCCTTCCCCTCCCCCGTTTCTGAAGAAGGGTCCAAACCCAAAACGTCAGCTTTCCTGCTCCTTTGATGCTGCCTGGCCTGCTGTTTTCATCCAGCTCCACACCTTGTTATCTCAGACTCCAGCATCGGCCGTTCCTATTACCTCTCAATATGTAAAGGTAGTTAGTCAAGTTGATCAGACTTTAGAACAAAAGCAGGCAGAATCCATGGCTTTATTCAAAGAGGCATAGGCCCTGATATTTACTTGGGATCATGAAGACAGGTGGATGGGTGGGTGGTATTGCACCCTGGAACCAGTCTGAGATTCAGGTGTCTGTCTATTGGGTTGGAAAGCAACTAAGTAGCAGATAGTAGGAATTGCAAATTCTGGAGAATCTGAGATAACAAGATGTAGAGCTGGATGAACACAGCAGGCCAAGCAGCATCATAGGAGCAGGAAAGCTGATGTTTCGGGCCTAGACACCTCTTCAGAAAATTATAGCTGAGTAGCAGATGTGTGTTAGGTGAGGGGTAGCTGTGGAGGAGTGAGAAATCAATGATGGAGTCACAGCTGAATCTTGCAATAAGGAGGACATTCTAGTCTCCTCGGCTACAATATGCAAAGCCAGCATATTGTCCACCTTACTTTCTGCATCTTGTCTCCTCCTCATTCTGCTTCGATTCTTCTTCTCTCTTGAATTTTCTGAAGACAGCCTGAAAAATCTCTGCACATCATTCCCACTGCAAGTTCAAACCTTACCACCGCATAATATTTGCAGTAAACCATGGCCATACTTATCATAGGTAATAGAAGCAGCCTAGGCCATTCATGTATTTCAAACCTGCTACACCATTCAATATGATCAAGACTGACCATCCAACTCAGTTGCCTGGATATTCCAGATGCTGTGTACTGAAGGGGCAGAACAGTCTACAAAGCACAACTTCGCTGTGCCAATGCCTTGTAGCATTGTTGATCATTATTGGGAATTCTGGCAGCTTGCCAAGTTTAAAACATGTATCTCTTGCATCCTAGCTGCCGCTCCTGATGTCTGCTTGCAGTGTGAAGATTTAGAGAGATTGTACCGCTGCAGGAAGAAACATAATGGCAACTCCCTGGGAACCTCGCGCACATCCACAGAAATATCCTTTAACGGTCACATTCCAGGTGCACATTGATATTTAAGCCCTTACAATTGACAAATATTTTTGAGTGATCTTGGGGTGCCACAAAAAACCATTCTGCATCTGGGGAAAATCTGTTGAGACTGTCAAGGAGCCTGCCCAATTACTCCTGTTGGCAACATTCCCATAATTCCATGCTCTTGCAAGCAAGCCATGATAACATAAAACACAGGAGCAGAAGTAGGCCATTTGGCCCATTGAGCCTGTTCCACCAATGAGATCACAGGTGACCTGATATTCCACAAATCCACTTTCCTGCAATGGCCCTATAACCTTTGATTCCCTTGCTGATTAAAAATCTTATTATTTTAGCATAGAATATACTTAATGACTGGACTTCTACAGCACTCTGCAGGAAAGAATTCTCTTCATTCACTACCCTCCGATAGAGGAAATTTCTCCTCATCTCTGTCTTGAATGGTTGACTCTTTACACTGAGATTACGCCCACTGCTTCTAAACTCTCACAAGGCGAAAGGCGCTCTCCACATTTATCCTGTCGAGACCTCTAAGAATCTTATGCATTTCAATAAGTTGACTCTCATTCTTCTAAACACAACCTCTCCCCATAAGAAAATCAAGTCAAACACAGGTAAGTGGGACTAGTTTACTTTGGAAAACTTGGTTGGTGTGGACAAGTTGGACTGAAGGATCCATTTCTGTGCTGTGTGACTCTGTGACTCTATTAAATTCTCTCATTTTCTTGAATACTAGTTTAAGGCTGACTGTCTGCTGTTTACTATTTTCTCTCTTGTTCCACTCTTAAATAGTGTGGGCTGCGGGACAGGAGAGCGCATTTGTAGTCTTACTATCTGCAGAAATCATTTCAGAATCTTTTGTAACTTTGGAAGATGATTACCAATTCATCAACTCTCTCTTTAGCTATCTTGTTCAATACTCTGGGATGTAGACTATCTGGTCTTATCAACTTTGTCCCCTATGTCACCCTATCTTTTGACTTAACACTGAGTTGAACAATTTTAAATCATAACAACTACCCTGATTTTGTTTTCCATTTTAAGTTTTGCTGTTGTAACTTTCTCTGGGCTCTTTATTTATCTGTTCACATTGCATCTGGATTTTTCCTATCGAGCCATCCGTATTCTATCCAAATCAATCTTTGGATTCTTTACTTTACCTATTGTTATTCTCCTTGGTGTTTGCACCATGAAAAATTTTGTCATTTAACCTCTCCTGCCCACCATCTGATCTCAGATCTTCTCTTTGCTCTTTAGTCCCTCTGCAACCATCTTAAACTTGATCAGAATCTATTCCATTTCTATAAAAAACAAAGAACTGTGGATATTGGTGTTATGGACCAGATCAAATCCCCTTCAAGTATATCAAGGAGATAGCCTAACTTTATCTTATTTAAAGGCAAGTGTAACGTACTGTGTTCCAGATATGATTTGATTGATTACACATTGGCTTTAAGTAAAACATACTTTATTTCTTACCCTGCGGTTAAAATACAAACAAAAGGAAGAAGAATTGGAATAGCTTTGTTGGAAAACTTAACAGAATAATAGATTATTTAACTACTATACAGTAACTGTTCCAATATAGTAATGTCCCCAGGCATGCTCTTGGCAAAGGCAAAGTCAGTAAAACAGATTGTCTCATATGCGATTCTGGTAACACAGAGAGAAAATTCTGGTAGAGAGAGATATAACAGCTTCCACAGCCCACTTCAAAACCCCAACAACTGCTGAAAGCTAAACTAACCCTGGTTCCGAATGAGCCTGGTTCCACCCAGTCATGCTGCTTCAATTATTCCAACTTAAAAAAAAAATCAGGCCCTCGCAAACCATTTACTTTATTGGATTTGAATAGACAGCTCACCACCTATGGCTCAAAACCTCCCTTCAAAAAGAAAACAAGACAAAATACGCAAGCCATAGCATCATCGCACTGGAAACCTGAAACAAAAACCTCAGTAGGTCTGGCAGCATCTGTGGAGAGAAAACAGAGATAATGTTTTGAGTCCAGTGGCCCTTCTTCAGAACTTTAGAACAGAAGGAGGATCCGTTCTGAAGAAAGGTCACTGGACTTGAATTACTAACTTTACTTTCTCTCTACAGATGCTGTCAGACCTGCTGAGTTTCTCCAGCAATTTCTGTTTCTATAGTATTTCCACAGTTCCTCAATTTATGTGAAAGGTTATCAATCTAAAACATTAACTTTGCTGTCTCTCTGCACACGCTGCCAGAGTTGCTGAGCTTTTCCCAGAAATCTCTGTGTTCTTTCAAGTTCTCCAAATTCCCAAGCTGCCGGTCCTTTCCAACTGTTCTCTGAACTAAACTGTTTTTCCTGATTTTATCTCTAAGCTCTTAAACCATTTTGACCTTTGCCATCTTTGCCATCCCATGGCTTATCACCTCTGTCGCTTCTGAGAACACTGATCCTGGTTTCTACCATCTCTTGCCTATACAACCATCCCTGAATTCTTACCTCTTTCTGCAGTAATGATCAACCCTAAGGCACAGTACTGAACAAGGTGTCAGTATGTCAATAAAATGTTTGCTTGTAATAAGGGGTGTAGGATTTGAAATTAAGGGGAACAGCTGCTGAACTGCCTTGTCCAAGCTGATTATTATCCTCAAACATGAGAAAAATACAATGATTATCTAAATCAAACTTCTAATTTTTGATCTTTGAAGAGGAGAAATCAAATGGAATATTATGAACAAATATGACATGAAAGTTAGTGCACTTGTGGATACTGCGGAAGTTTATCAAAGGATACAGCAGAATAAAGATCATTCAGAAGGTTGAGTGGAGAAATGGCAGATGGAATTTAATCCAACAAGTGAGAGGTGATGAATTTTGGAAGGTCAAATGCACAAGGAATGCACACAATAAATGGCAGGATCTTTAGTAGCATCGATATACAGAGGGATCTTGGGATCTCAGTGGCCTACATGTGACTCCAGATCCACAGCAATGTGGTTAACTCTTACCTGTCCTTCAGCAATTACGGATGGGCAATAAATGCTGGCCTAGCCAGCTATGCCCACATCCCATGAATGAATAAAACAAAAGGTCCAGAGCTTGGCCATACAAGTGGATAAGGTCATTAAAACAAAAAGGTATATGCACGCTTGCCTTCATCAGTCAGGATACTGCGTATAAAAGTTGGCAAGTCATATTGCAGCTGTCTCACACTCCGGTAATGCCACATTTGGAATATTTTGTGTAGTTTTGGTTGCCATGATATAAGACGGATGCGGAGGTTTTGTAGAGAGTCCAAAGGAGGTTTACCAGCTTTATCTTTTTCGTTTCTGAAGAAGCATCCCAACCCGAAACGTCAACTTCCTTACTCCTCTGATGCTGTCTGGCCTACTGTGTTCCTCCAAATCCCCGCTGTGTTGTCTCTGACTCCAGCATCGACAGTTCTTGCTATCTCTTACCAGCTTTTTTGCCTGGATTGGAGTGTATTAGCGATAAGGAGAGGATGGATAAGCCTGAATTGTTTTTGCTAGAGCATCAAAGGTTGATGGAACAATAGAAGCACGTAAAATTATTGGAGGCATGGATAGGGTGGATAGTTGAGTCTTTTTCCCCCAGAGTGGAAATGTTAAATACTAGGGGGCATAGGTTTAAGGTGAGAGTGGGAGTGTTTAAAGAAGTTATTATGAGGCAAGTTTTTTTTAACACAGTGGATGGTCAGTGCCTTGACCACACTGCCAGGGGAGGTGGTATAAGCAGATGCGATAGCCAGGCTTAAGAGGCACTAAGACAGACACATGAACAGGCAGAGAATAGAGGGATAAGGACCATGTGTACGCAAATGGGATCAGTTTAGAATAGCATCATGATCGACACAGGAATGGAGGGTTAAAGGGTCTGTTCCTGTGCCATACTATTCTATGTTCTATGTAATATATTTTGCAACTGAGAAACTAATTAGGGAGAAAAGAAATAAGCAGGGAATAGCTGAGGCAGAGATCATTGCATCTTTTACAGAAATTGAAAATAAACTTTGAAGGATGGTTTGTAAAGAGACTGGGGCAGTGGAATGATTTTAGAATTGCACTAGCAAAAACTTGAAAAGAAGAATATGAGCACTAAGAGCAGGAGTAGGCAATTCAGTCCCTTGAACCTGCTCCACAGTATGACATGATCATGACTGATCTGATCTCGGACTCAAATTGGCATTGAGAACACTCTTATCAACAATGCATGGAATGTTCCAGCCTAGTATTTTATATCGTCCCACATTTTTACCTATTGTTGTCAAGATCCATAGGAATCTGGAGATGATTGCTGTAGTGCATATATATTCTATTTAAGTAGATTCTATTTACCATTTGTTGAGTAGATGGACACACTTTGTTTTGCCTTCAATTCACTAGTGAGGCAATCATGTAAATGATCTGTCCATTTTATTTACATATATAGGACAGTAATGGATTTTCAAGAAAAGCTTTTGACATTCGTTCTATATTGCCCTGCGTGTAAACTGCAAACACATTATTACCTGCAAATTGTTTTTTTTACAGAGGATTCCTTTTTGATGTGTTCAACTGAGTCAGTTTGATATTAAATGTTGACTATAATGTAACCAAATTTCAGGACCACTGGCAGGGTCTGGTGGCACGGTATCTGCTACCAATTCTGAGGAAAAATGACGGTCCTCCTCGACACCTGGGTGTCTGGCACCCTGTCGAGAACGCCTAGTCTTCTCCTATTTTCTATGTCTGGGACAAATGTCATGTAAGATGATTCTGGGCACCCTGGTGCAGAATAGCCTTTTTCAAAATGGTGTTGGCATCAGGAATCCTGGAAGGCCCCAGCAGGGCAAGTACTCCCACCAATGGCCATTTGGTGAATCAGACAGGCGGGGCACCTTTGGGGTGTGGTTCATAGTGAATGAGGTGAGTTTGGGACAACAGATCAAGAAAACCCACTTGGCCTTGTGGAGAGAAATCACCCATGGAAATCGTCAAAAATGGCACTTTGATTTCTGGTCAGGTTCAGCTCAGCATCTTTCAGGATTTCTTCTTCACATGGCTTCTGAAACTTCATAGCAACTGGGGCCCCCTGCTGGAATTACTCTACAGCATCATTTTAAAAAATTATGCGATGAACATGTGCTCTGATCATTTTGAGACAGAAATCTTGAATCTGGTTCTGTTTAATGTTGTGAATTCACTTCAAAGTCCTGACACACTGACATGCTGGTGCTTTTCTAGTATGACAGACTGGGACTGCAGAGTGCTAAACAAGATCAGCGTTATACTGCTGGCTGTGTCTTGCAACCAGAGGGAAGCTCTTCGCTTGCATGTTTACCTGCATGGGTAAAGTATACATAAGAATTGGTGTAGGGCTTAGATCTTGATGAATTGACTCACAGTTGGAGAGACGGTGCAGACAGTGACGTGTCAAATTGTCTTTTTCTGCATTGTAACAATACTGCAATTGTGCGGTTAGTGCTGCAATTCCTTGTTGAATGCCAATGCAACAAAACCCTTCATATTGCCACCTCACAAATATCAGTCGATCATAATCTTGAAAATTTTAATTACGTATTGACTGCTGAGGAAGTGAATTCCAGGTTCCCACTACTCTTTGTACAACTTAAAAAAAGAACTACTCAATTTCACTCCTAACTGATTGAACTGTCCATATATTTCTGAAGAAGGGTCTAGGCCCGAAACGTCAGCTTTCCTGCTCCTCTGATGGTGCTTGGCCTGCTGTGTTCATCCAGCTCTACACCTTGTTATCTGCAGTTCCTACTATCTCTGAACTCTCCATATAAGTTTGTGCTCCCTTGATCTAGAATCCTCCCCTACCCCGGCCCCAGCAAACCTTCAGAGGGAAGTTTCTCCTCAAGAAATCTCCCCAAACCTTTTCTCATTCTCAACCTTAGAATGCCATGGAAATACAACACAAGTTTACATGATCTTTTTGCGCTAACTATGGTATAATTCTAACGAACATTCACTGAAAACTTTGAAGGCCATTATTTCTTTCCTTATATCTGCTGCAGCACACCATTCATATTTAATTACAGGATGTAAGGCTTTTTTCCAGTCCCTTGTTCAGCTAATTCTAGTCTATAATGGGGCCAGTCAGCTCAATTGGCTGGATGAATACCAAAAGCATATGTTCCATTCCTACACTGGCTGAAGTTACCACAAAGAACCCTGCTTCTCAATCTTTCTCCTCACCTGAGGTATGAACCTCAAGTTAAGCCACTGTCATAATGCACCTACGCTCGGTTCGCAACAAACGACAACACCTCTCAGTCATGAACCACATCAACTCCCCCTCCCACTCCCTGGACGACATGTCCATCCTGGGCCTCCTCCAGTGTCACAATGATGCCACCTGAAAACTGGAGGAACAGCACCTCATATTCCGCCTTGGAACCCTGCAACCCAATGGTCTCAATGTGAATTTTACAAGCTTCAAAATGTCCCCATCCCCGATCTCATCTCAAGACCAGCACCCCCTCTTGTCCCCGCCACCTTGACCTGTCCGTCTTCTCTCCCACCTATCTGCTCCTCCCACCTCACTGACCAACCCCCACTTCATACCTATGCTCACCTACTAGCTTCATCCCCGCCTCCTCGACCTGTCCATCTTCCATCCCACCTACCTGCCCCTCCCTCCTCACTGACCAACCCCCATCCCAACTCCTTACCTACACTCACCTTTACTGGCTTCATCCCCGCCTCCTTGACCTGTCCGTCTTCTCTCCACCTATCTGCTCCACTATCGACCTTCTATCATCGCCTCCCCCTCTCTCTATTTATTTCAGAGCCCCCTTCCCCTCCCCCATTTCTGAAGAAGGGCCTAGGCCTGAAACGTCAGCTTTCCTGCTCCTCTGATGCTGCCTGGCCTGCTGTGTTCATCCAACTCCACATTTTGTTATCTCAGACTCCAGCATCGGCAGCTCCTGCTATATCTTAAGCCACTGTCAGTTGTCTCTCTATAACATGAAACCAGCCCTATGGTCTAGTTAGACTATGGTGACTGTACCGTTATAGGCTACTCCAATTCAACACCATCACAGGATAATACTTTGTCTTCCAATGCTTCAGGTTCAAGGTTCTTGTTTGAATTGCATTGCATTGTCCGGTCCAATTTTTCAATCTTCTCCAGCCTTGCATTTCCTCTCATGCCATCCAGTCCTCTGCTGCATAGTGTGCTTTGTACCTGTATACTTTCCGCCCAACGGTCTGCAAAGATGTTAGCCATTTTAGCCCCCTCTCCCTGAAATTCTCTCCAGATAATGGAGCTCATCAATTGAACAAAATTGCATAACAAATGTTAACACTTCTGAAATATGCAAACAGCTGCATGAACGGAAATAACAACAAAGAAAGGCACCATTTAATTTGGTAACTGCAAAAAAATTCCGTTAATGTCCCACATATAGGTGCAGTCTCCATTTTTTCAGTTGGAAAACACAGCAGCAAGCGACAAATAATGAAATTTCCTTTTTGAATTAATGATGTTAATAATGCACAATAAATTATTCATTATTTGTGTAGTGGAATCTCAATATAATTGGCATTATTGGTAGACCTGTTATATGGAGCTTCCTCTTCACAAATAATTGATAACCTATTAGATACAATTGTGCATAATAATATAAAAAAAGCTGCTGACACTCAAAGGTGAAAAGATTTTACAGTTTGATTATGCCAGTCCCATTCATCAATGTGGGTTGACTCTTATTTACTTTCCTTTTCTCTATTCATATTTATGATATGGCTGGTAGCAATTTGTTACATTTCTCTTTCAATCAGAGGCACTGATAATCTTTTCTTTTGTATCCTCTCAGTGTAATTCTTGATAATTCATAAGGTAGCACTCTGCCCGATTTATCACCATACCTTCTGAAATAACTTCACAGAGGCTGATATCCTGTCACCAAGTTACCTTTTATTTACAGGAGAAATCCTTGACACTGATTCAGCTTTCCCACAGCAAAGTCTCAGAGTGAACAGAACCTCTGACAGTTCTGTTTATACCTGTCAGACAGGACTCTCTGATTGGAGCTGTTAATCTGGTCCAATCACGGGACTCATATTCTACTCATAATCACTACCTCCCTCCACCTCTGAGTCTGTAGACATAGGTTCAGTTCTTTTTTCAGGAGGTCCTCCTGCACCGGTTAATGTTCCTCCAACTCTGCCTCTGATACGGGTTGCGTGTAACGTACATAGCTTACCTCTTGTGCTTGGAGCATCTAGGAAGAAATTCATTATCCTCTTAAGGTGGCAAAGGCATCAAGGTGGCAACATCTGCTGTGTCCATCGCAGATTCTAGGGTACCTTCAATACTTGATGGAGAAACCGAACCCATGGGTTCTAGAACAGTCAGAAAGGCAGTCAATGAGCCGGGCATGTTTTATTCCTGCACCGTTTGCAAGTTTGCAGCTTTCATATGGTCCATGTGCTTGTTCAGGACCATCACACCTACCTGAACTTTATACTACACTGAACCTGACCTCACATTGACCATGCCTCTTACCCACGCAGGGCCATTCCTATTGTTCCTACACCAAACTTCATGCCCTGAAGGAAACTGTTTCTCTGGCTTGGCAAAGTCTTGGGTCCAGTATTGACATTCCTCTTGCTGTTTCCCCCTTCTCCCCAGGTCCAGGAAGATCAGATTTAACCCAGTGCAGAGTCTTCTCCCCATTAGTAACTCTGCTGAAGCTATCGCTGTAGTTGCATTAGGGGTGGTCCTATATTCAAACAGGAACTTGAACGGTTTGGTATCTGGTGAAACTGTGGGCTGTTTCTTTAAGCCTACCTTCAAATTTTGGACTTATTTTTTCTGCCAGACCACTGAATGATGCTTGGTACGAAGCTGTCCCTATATGATGAATACATTCAACTTTAGGAAATACTCAAATTCACTGCTGGTAAAAAATTGTCCGTTATCTGTGACCAACACTTCCAGGAGTCTGTATATTGCAAAACATGGACACAGTTTTTCCTATCTTCATCCTGTGTTTGGTGAATGAACTCTATGCATATCCAGCCACTTTGAGTGGATGTCCACAATGACTAAGAACATTGATCCCATGAAAGGGCCAGCATTGTTGACATGCAACCAAGTCCAGAGTTTACCTGTTCATTCCCATGAATGTGGTGAACTGCTGGCAGTAATGTTTGTCCTTGTTGGTACTCTGGGCACTGCCCCACCAGTGCAGCTACGTCTGTATCTAATCCTGTCCACCAGACATAACTTCTCACTAACATCATCATTTTGGAAACCCCTGAATGACCGTGGTGGAGTTCAGCCAGTGGCGACCTTTGCTTGGGTCAGTCACACTTGTTCCCTATAATAATATGCCATCCTCTATTGTGATCTCATCTGTCTGGGTTCAAAAAGCCTTCAATTCTGATTGTGACGGCCCTTTGTTTCCCCATTACCACCAGATGGTTCAGGTTTGCCAGGGCTGGATCTTTCTACATCCAAAGTCCGATATTGTCAGCTGTGACTGGAAGTGTGTACAGAAAATTTAAAACCATTACGGACACTTCCAGTGGGGTACCACTGGACATACACCTGCCAGTGGGAGGCAGCTCAGTGCATCTGCATTTGCTACTTGACCTCCAGATGGTGTTCCAACTTGTAATTATATGCCAATAGTGTTAGAGCTCACAGCTGAATTTGGCCTGAAGCTATGGGCGACACTGCCTTGTCCTCTTTAAGTTGACCTAACAGGAGTTTGTGGTCCATTATTATTAGACATTTACATCCGTAATGGTATTGGTGGAAATTTCTGATTCCAGATATGACTGCTAAACCTTCCTTCTCTATCTGGGCATATTTATGTTTTGCATTAGCTGAAGTCCTGGATGCATATACTGTTGGGCGTTCCTCTCGACTGGACCACCTATGAGCTAATACTACCCAAATGGAGTGTGGGGAGGCATTGTGTCTCAATACCAGATCTCACCTGGGATCATAGTGTGCCAACACCTAAGAGGATGACAGCTGTTTCTTCAGTTCCCTGAAAGCTATGGCTTGGCTACATGATCATTTCCAAGGCTGACCCTTTTTTAGGAGTTGATGCAAAGGTGCTAGGATGGAGGCTAGGTTATGAATGAACTGTCTGTAATAGTCCACCAGCCCAAGGAAAGCCTAAGCTCAGGTATAGACATGGAAGCTGGGTACCTTTGATCACCCTTGCATTATCTTTCAAAGCATGTAACCTGGCCTTATCGACTCTGTAGCCCAATTGGAGTGCCCAAAATATATATTCTCACCTTCCAAGGCATACACCCATCTGGGGGAAATGTCTAAGGACTATGTCCAATTTCCTTAAGTGCTCCTTATTGGAATTCTCTGTTATGAGCATGTTCTCTTGATAAATGTGACCTGGGCTAGACCTTGTAAAATATTTTCCATCTTCCGCTGGCTGGTGATACCTCAAATAGCAATCTCATATATTAGTATAAACCCTTATGGGCATTAATTGTAGCTTACTTCGGAATTCTCATCTAACCACAATTGCAAGTGCTCATGGCTCATGTCCAGCTTTGTGAAGAACAACTCCCCTCTGCCAGCTTTGTGTATAATCCCTCCATATGAGGGATAGGATTTTTATCCAGCTGTGAAAATTCGTTTACCATTTGTTTAAAATCAGCACGAAGGTGAACCGATCCGTCGGGCTTAATAATCGGAACAACCAGTCCTGCCCTTTCTGTAAACTGGACTGGTTTGCTGATTAAAAATAACAAGGTGTAGAGCTGGATGAACACAGCAGACCAAGCAGCATCAGAGGAGCAGGAAGGCTGACGTTTCGGGCCGAGACCCTTCTTCAGGTTTGCTGATTCCTTTGTTTTCCAGCCTCCTGATTTCTGCCTCTGTGTTTGTCGGTATAGCAAATGGCACAGGGTGGGCCTTGCAGAATCATGGAATGCTTCCTGGTGAACATGCCTTGGCTCCTTTGATAGTCCTTAGATCTTCCCAAAAAACCTCCTGGTATTTAATTAGGACTTCACTCAGGCAGCCGTTTTCTAATCAAAAAATGTTAAGCTAATCAAGGTGAATCGTTCTTAATCAATTTCACCCCATTAATCTTGGGCCCAAGCCTTTCACTGTAAAGATTGGTAACCAGCTGCTCATAAGAGACCAGAACCAAAGTTGTACCCTTAATCAGTAAAGGTTCCCAGTATAGGTTCTCAGTCTAGCCAAGGTCTTACACAAACATAACGGTTGGAGTCCGGAGCAAATTTTGTTAAAGGCTGTTTCTGCATTCGCTGAACTGACCTCCATTAGAACTGGATGACCATTTAACCAGATGTTTATTTTGATTAATTTTGATTTGGGTGTTGCTAAGCAATTTAACTGTTCCAAACTTTTCAGGGTATGCACTCTTCTGGATACCGGCCCATGATTTCTGTTACTTATTTCAGGTCGAGTGGGACTCTTTTGCTGTCTCGAGTCTGTGTAACGGCAACAACTACAAAAGCTTGCTGGCCCAGATCCTGAAGAAAATTTTTACTGTTTTGCTGAGGTTTGGCTTAGTTTTGGGATTTTGCTGTGGGCTGACCTAGAGTCCCTCTGCTCAGGATATGTCCTGAGTGAGGCTATGTAATTGCCTTCATTCAACTGATGTTCCCCAAGCTCAGTATGACTTACTATCTTGCATTTTAGGCCTTGCCCTTCCCAGTTTCTTATTTATTAATAAATTAGTCCAGATTTGCCTTATGAACTCGTTTATTTCACATTAGCCTTAACACTTTTTCACAATATTAAAAAAATGTGGTCTACTGAGAGGCAAAAATATTGAGTTTCCAGCTACTTAAAGCTATTTTAAATCTGTGTGCTAGTAAATGATTTGAAGCTGCACACTGACATGACTTAGAAGTCGGTTTGTTATTGTCAGTTCCAGCAAAGGTATATTAATCCCTTAGAATATAATTAGAATTGCAAGGGTGCGCTGTGAAATAGTGAGCATTCATCGCAGTGCATAAGACCAGGAGTATACCACTGGGAAATGATTCTGTGCTGCAGCCAATGGCCCTTGTACAAAGTCTATTTACTTTATCCTAACCTCTCATTTATCAACGGGGCCTCTCAATGTAGCATTATGGCTACACTGGTACTCGATTACTCCACGCCTGGAGATTCCTCTTAAATGATTAACTTTCTCTGCACAGTTGCTCAACCCTGTCATTCTGGCTGGATCACATTAAACAATCATTAGGAATATATATGTGCCTATACATTCTTGGTTTTTTGACTGTTCTTGTACATAGCTTATTAGTTTGTGAACTTTTCTTTTCGTATTTGATTCTTTTTAATAAACATGCACAACATCACTGGCATTTTATCTCGCTGAGCCAAGAGAAATTAAATTTAGCTTTCATAAGCACTTAAATTTTTTGATAATGGTGATTGGTAATAACATGAATTTGGCTGAATTTAGCATGAATTTAGCAATAGTGAAACGACTTGGTTAGAATTAAGGCAAGATCTGAAGCACAAGGTTTCTGTTCTATCACAGCAATGCTGTCAGGGCCAGTCATCTTAGTGCCTTCATGGAACCTATATGATGAATCAAATCAAAAATCAAATATAAGATGATGGAGGCTATGTTAGAGGTGTACAAAACTTTAGTTAGGCCACAGCTGGGGTACTGTTTGCAATGCTGGTCACCACATTGGGGTATGATTGCACTGGATGGGGTGTGAAGGAGTTTCACTGGGATGTTGCCTGGGATAGATAACCTTAGCTATAAAGAAGGCTGCATGAGCTTTGTTGGTTTTCTTTAGAGCAGAGAAGGCTGAGAGGGGATCTGATTGAGGTGTATAAGATTATGCGTGGCATGGCCAGGATGGATAGGAAGCAGCTAAGTGATGAAATGGCCTGGTGTATCATCACTAGACTATTATTACAGAGACCCAGGTAATGTTTTGGGGACCTGAGTTGGAATCCCACCATGGCAGATGGTTAAATGTGAAGTTAAAAAAAAATTATACCATTAAGTGTGTAATGATGGCCATGAACCCATTGTCAATTGGTTCTATAAATAAAAATAACATCTGGCTCAACAATGTCCTTTAAGGTAGGAAACTGCCATCCTCAATAAAAACTGAAACTGCGGATGCTGAAAATCACGAACAAAAACAAAGTTACCAGAAAAACTCAGCACATCTGGCAGCATCTGTGAAGGAAAAACAGAGTTAACATTTTGGGTCTGGTGTCCCTTCCTCACAACTGATGGTGGCTGGAAAAACATCAGTTTATATGGAGAAAAAAGGGAGGGGGATGGGGTAGGGGGTAAATGATAGGATAGAGCCTAAAGAGAGAGAAGAGCAGTTGGACAGATAAAGAGTTGATAACAATCAGGCTGGGAGGGTGAATAGTTGTTAATGGGACTATTAGTGACTAATAACAGGTAGTGTGTGATGGCAGGCTATGTGGTAACAAGGCCTGGTGTGTGGGGTAGCGGGCTGGGACATGGGAGAGTTTAGGTCCTAAAATTATTGAACACGATATTGAGGCCGGAGGTCTGCAGGGTCCCCAGACAGAAAATGAGGCGTTGTTCTTCCAGCTTACGTTGGGCTTCACTGGAACACTGCAGCAGGCCAGAGACAGAGATGTTGGCCAGGGAGCAAGGTAGTGCGTCAAAGTGGCAGCAACAGGTAGTTCAGGGTCTTTTTTGCGAGCAGACCGTAGATGTTCTGCGAAGCGATCACCCAGTCTACACTTTGTTTCCCCAATGTAGAGGAGACCACATTGTGAGCAGCAAATGCAGTAGACTCACCTGGTCTGGCTACATGTGACTTCAGACATCACATCAAAGTGAGTGACTTTTAACAACCCTCCTGGCAATTGGAGTGGGCAATAAATGTTGGCTGAGTCCGTGGTGCCCACATCCTGTGAATGTATAAAAAATGCTGTTCCCTTAGCTTGATCTTGTTGGTCAATAACAAGGGTCATAATTTAAAGTGAAGGACAGGAGGTTTGGAGGAAATTTGAAGAAATGCCTTTACACCCAGAGGGTGCTTGGAATCTGGAATGCACTGATTGGGATTAATAGAGGCAGGAAAGCCAGTACGTCGAAGAGGAATTGAAATGTCATAACATTCAAGGCTGTGGGCCATGCGCAGGAAAGTGGGATTAGATAGGTCTGCACAGACTCAATAGACCGAAGGGCCTCTGCATAGAAGTATAGACTATATGACTCTGTAGTATAGAAATCCTGAAAAAAAGTACAAAGAGGACCTATAAGGATGATGCCAGGATTAAGGGTTAAGAGTATCAGGAAGAATTAAAGCAGCTGGGATCCATTCTTCCACAAAGATATGACTGAGAACCTACAAAATATGCAGAGGAGGATGTTTCTATTTGAGATGGGAGCCCAAAACTAGACAGTATAAATAGTTATTAATAATTCATTCAGGAATCACTAATGAGAATATGGAATTTCCTACCACGCAAAGTCAGTGAGTCAAATTGTATAGATGTATTTATGGGAAAACTAGATAATTGCAAGACGGAGAAAGGAATAAAGAGGCTGTTTGATAAAGTAAGATACAATAAATTAAGTGGAGCTAATGTAAACTGTGCACACATGGAGCCCTAACATTGATATTGGTCTATTCAGCTAGATGGCTTGTCTTTATCTGTAAAATTCTATGCCATGACTTGTTTATGTCCTTGCGATTAATTTGGTTAAGGTATTTTTTCATGCAATTCACAATCTAGTCAAAGAACTCCAAATTATTACAGTATCAGCAATAATACAAGACTCAGAACTTTTAGCAACGTGGAGTTCTTTCGGCATTTGAATAATTCATCATGTTAATATGCATAAATGTAACAATCCAGAGGGTCACATAACTTTAGCACAACAAGCTAGCTACTCCTGATATGTTTTGCACATACACTTAAAATTAGTGTTTGCAGTATGAGCACGTCATAAATTATTAATAGCTCCACAGCATAAATACAATTACCGTATTGGAAAAGTAATGGGAGACAAAGACACTTTTAACAAACAAAATGCAGCCAGCAGGCGATTAATTCCTCTCCATGTCATTACATTCTTGTTCATTTTCCTCTCCTATTTATTCCATACTGACTCATCTGTCTCTTTTTGTCTGTTCATTAGTGTCTTTTTTTTCTAGATCTCTCCAATTTCAGTCTTAATATGGCACATACCATGTGTCTATAGAGAGAGCTAGACAAAAAAAAAGATGGTGAAAGACTCTATTGCAGTTTCCATGGAAAATATGTTGTGCAGTTTGGCACTAGGTCTTATAGATCCCTAAGGTTCTATCTCTGGTTCTTTCGCTGAATCTATGAACAGAGAAATTACGAGATGGAAAAAAGAAAAAAACTCATCAAATTCATTCTGGTAGTCACAATATACGATGGTAATGGAGCTAGACTAACCACAGCAATCAATCTCTGTTAATTAGCCTACAATAGACCATGAGGTATAGAGAAACCCTTACCATAATAGAGAAATTTGGTAATCATAGATCTAAAGTCACTTATTTCCTCGCTAGCAGACAACACTTTCCATAAGATGTGTCTCAAGTTATTTGTGTACCATGCCCCAAGGCACTATCATTTGAAGGAAATTGACCTAACCTATATCTATCCCAATTGCGGTCTTCAATTTTTTGTAATAATGAAAGCAGTATAATTGGCTGTGGGGTAGGAGGGGAAAACAAACAAGCCAGAGATTTTATTACTATTAAATGACTGCTCTTGTGGATTTTGTTATGACACAGGGACAGCAAGCCAGACAAGAGCAGACTCACTAGCACTGGATATTGCAACTCAGTGAAATTAAAATATTTAATGACCCTCAACATAGTTTAAGTGTTCCTAAGCAGACTTTATGAATTTATCAGACATCAAGTTTGTACCTTAAACGTAAATTAACAATTGATCACTAAAACTGTAACTTTAGCAAAACAAAGTTAAAAAAAACAAGATGATTTAATTAATGTCTATGATTTAAACTCAGTCTTCTTTAATCACAGCCACCAATCACACACATATACAGACAGACAGGCACAGTTCAGGGATTAATTAAAAAGGAAATAAAGGAATTATAACTGGCCGGTTCACCTAAATAGTTTGGAATGATGGTTGCTAAACTTTTATACAATCCATGGATAATGAGTTTTTCATAGACATGGGATGGGACTACATATCTTTCTTAAATTCTGCAGTCACTGGTTAATGCAAATGAATTCTGAAGACTGCTGGAGGCTTTTACCTATATCTTACAGATTTGGGTTCTTTTCTCAGAACTTTCAATAATTCAATAACTGGATATAACCTAGAGAGGTTCAGCAATCTTCACAGCCACACTGCCTTCTGCCCAAAACTCAGTCCAAAGCAGTTCAACCTATGGTTTCCTTTTCTTTACTCTCCCTTTGTTTGACTGGCCAGCCCCAATTTCTCATTAAATGCCCCTTTTAACGTCCAAGCAGTTGCCAGTCCTCAAGGTTAACATAGCTCAGGTGCTGAATCATCTCCTGTGTTCTTAGACAATAATTAACCTGTAATTAACTTTCCAGGCCAGTCTACATAAACAAATCAAAGTTATTGGAAAAGCTCAGCAGGTCTGGCAGCATCTGTGAAGGAAAAAACAGAGTTAATGTTTCGTGTCCGGTGACCCTTCTTCAGAACTGGAACCACAGTTCTGAGGAAGGGTCACTGGACCCGAAACGTTAACTCCGTTTTTTCCTTCACAGATGCTGCCAGACCTGCTGAGCTTTTCCAGCAACTTTGTTTTTGTTCCTGATTTACAACATCCGCAGTTCTTTCGGTTTTTATTTTGCATAAACAAATTTCAGTTTGATTATTTTTTCCTTTTTTTTAAAAGAAATGCGGCTGCTCAAAGTTCTAAGTTCACCTCTCAACTTTAGTTTATGGTTCCAAACCAAAAATGAGAAAAATAAAGGAAAGCAGTGAATGTCCCAACAATCTCTAATGAGGATAAGATTATTTGACTTAATGATTAAAATGCTTACTGAGGCTTTATATTTAAAGCCTGCCATAGGGCTATTGTGAACACAAAAACATTACCACAGAGGAGAAGAGAACAAAAAGAGATGCCAAATATGAAAAGTGTTTTTTGATAGAGGTAGCAAGAAAGGAAGGAAAGAAGTCTATGATTAAAAAATGCAACCCATTTCTTCACAGCAGTCAAAAGCTTTTAATAAGTTAATTTTTACAGTCTTGTCTACATGTGTGAAATACGCTGCTTAGAAGGTAATTTATCTTTCATTTGAACACAAGAAGGGGGTTGCAAATCTGTATTTAAACATTATTATCAGATTTTTTTCTCCTCTGTCAATTATTAATTTTTCTTTTTGGCTTAGATTTCATACTCATCAAAGAGTGGTGTGTTCAGAATAGAGTAGTTTTCATATAAGGACTGTTAGGATCAAGCTCTCCCAGGTCAGATCAGATGTAGGATTAATATCCCTCTGCCCTATCCGAACAATGTGTCTCAAACCCCAAGCTCAGAAAAATACACCCCTATACACTTTACATTTCTCCATTTCCCAAGTTGACGATCTTGTGTGAAGTTGGCAATTGAGATTCATTACAGCTTTTTGCTGTGACCATATCACCACTGTGAACTGTGTTGAGATTACCTAAACTTATGCCATCTATAACTCTTACCTTTGATCCTATTAGTTTGGGTTTGTTTCAAGTTCATGCCCCAAATATGGAAGATCAGAATCTAAATCACTTCAACACTCAACCCGCAGTTGTTCATTTCTTTGGAGATTGAGTGAATTAATCAACAAAGCTAAATTTTATTCATATTTTTGAGCTTTTTCTTTCATTGGTCTCTGTTAATGTAGATAAATTCATCCATATTGAGACCCAGTGTCACTACAGGTCATTTATACAAATGATTTGGGTTGGAATATCAGAAAAATCGTTAGTAAGTTTGCAGATGACACCAAAGTTGGTGGTGAAGTGGACAGTGAAGAAGGTTATCTCAGAATACAATGGGACCTTGATCAGATGGGCAAATGGGGCGAGGAGTGGTAGACAGAATTTAATTTAGATAAATGTGAGGTGTTGCATTTTGGAAAGGCAATCCAGGGCAGGACTTACACAGTTCGTGGCAGGTCCTTGAGGAGTGTTAGCAAACAAGGAGGCCTAGGGGAGCAGATGCCTAGTTCATAGAAAGTGGAATCTCAGGGAGGCAGGGTGGTGAAGAAGGTAGGCTTGCCTTCATTGGTCAGTGCATTGAGTGTATGAGTTCAGATTTCATTTGCAGCTATACAGGACATCGGTGAGGCCATTTTTAGAATACTGCATTCAGTTCTGGTCTCCCTGCTATGGGAAAGATATTGTTAAACTTGAAATAGTTAAGAAAATATTTATAAGGATTTTGCTGGGATTGGAGGGATTCATAGGGAGAAGCTGGAGTATAGAAGGCTGAGTGGTGACCTTATGGAGGTTCATAAAATCATGAGGAGCATGGATACAGTGAATAGCCAAGGTTTTTTTTTCAGTGTAGGGGAGTCCAAAACTGGAGGGAATAGGTTTAAGGAAGAGGGGAAAGATTTGAAATGTAACCTAAGTGGCAACTTTTTCACGCAGAGGGTGATGGAAATATTTAATGAGCAGCGAGGGGAGATAGTAGAGGCTGGTACAATTACAACATTTAAGAGACATCTAGATGGGTATATGAATAGGAAGAGTTTAGAGGAATATGGACCAAATGCTAGCAAATGAGGCTAGATCAGTTAGGATATCTGGCCAGCACAGACGAGTTGGACTGAAGGATCTGTGTTATAGACCAGATTAGATCCCCTCAGAATATTTTAAGAAGGTAGTTTTGAACCTAACTTTTCTTATTTTAAAAGCAAATGTGAAGCGTCATGTTTCAAATGGAAAGTGACAGGTCAAACTACTCAATGTTAAGCAAAACACAATTTATTTAAGTACTATAGTTAAAACATACCAAAGAGAGAGGAATTTAGAAAAACTTAACTCAATTGAAAACTTAACAACAATAGACATAGTAACTATTACTAATTAAGTGTTCTAATATAGTAACATCCCATAAACACATCCCTTGGCAAAAGGGAAGATTCAGAAAATAGATTTGTCTCACAGGCAACCCAGCAGCAAAGAGAAACCCCAACTTCCAGCTGTAACCAAGAGAGGGAAAAGATAGCTGCTACTTCTTCAAGCCCACAACAGTAACTACTTAAAGCTAAACCTAAAACTAAAAATAAACTAGAAAGCTTGGCTGTGAGAGCTGGTCACACCTAGCCAGGCTGCCTCCATTGTTCTAACTTAAAAAAAAAACCTCAAGCCCTCACAAACTGTTTATTCTAGTGGTTTTAGTAGACTGCTCGCCACCTCTGCCTTACAATCTCCCTTCAAAATAACCTCTTAAATGCCACAGCATTGTCACACTGTTTCTGTGCTGTATACCTCTGTGACTTTATTAGGAAGAGCACAGCTAGATTAATGTAAAGCTTTCCTTATTTTAACTTCAGGTCCACTACAAAACAAGACATTAAAAGAAAGAAAACTTCTATGGGATGTGGCAGTGACTTACAAGGTCATCATTTGTTTCCCATCCCTGATTGACCTTGAACTGAAAGACTTACTGGGTCATTTAAGAGGACAGTTAAGTGCCAACCACACTACTTGGATCTGGAACCATGTGTAGGCCAGATCAGGTAAAGATGGCAGATTTATTTCCCTAAAGGACATTAGTGAACAAGGATGGTTTTTTTGTCATGTTAATATAATGTTAAATTGTGCCAAATTGTTGGATTTGGATATCCAATCCTTCAAGCCTAAGTTAAAGATGCCATTATCCACTTTGTATAGAATTGTGACACATGGTAGAAAAAAAAAGTATTTTATTCAGCCAGCGCTAGCTTTTAGTGGGATACAAATTGTCTTGTAAATTTACTTAACTTACCCAGATATATTTGGGGTGAAATTTGACTTTGGAGGGTCATAGTAAATGGCAGCTCATTTTCCATTCTGCCTGATTTACTTTTTTTCTGATGGTATGTCACTGAAGTGAAGCCATCATTATGGCTTCTATTTACTCTATCACTAAGTTCAACAAATGAGAGGAACAATGCCTTCTTTGGTCATAAGGGTGTCTGATATATTGGGTGGAAACCCAATGCAGAGTCACAAAACCAAGCTTTTGAGGAAGTGACACAAATAACATTCTGCTTTCTGTCAATGACAGACAGATATTGCTCCTCATATGGACATTGATTCACATTGCGGGTTGGCAAATCCAATGCTCAATAACAGTTAGGACTGTGTAGGTGTGCTGTTCAATAGATTATGGTATGCAACCTGCCTGTTTGTATATCCATGGCAATATTGCATATTATAGCATCAAATGGAATAACTATGTTCAGCTTCCATCTGTGGGCTAATCACCAAGTACCTTGCAGCTTGACTCTAATTTGTAGTTTTGGTCTACCACATAAGATTTAGTGAATTCTGAGCTTTCAGCATCAAAAATGTTTAAAGCCAATTGGAATCCAGACAACAGATTTGTCTCCTTTAAAGGATATTAGTCATTGATTGTACAAACCAACAGTCTGCAGGAAGTCTGCACAAACAGCATGCTGGACTTTATCAGTAGCTACCGAGCTTTCTCCAACTCAATCATGGTAGGCAGTAAGTCATGAAAATAAGTAAGCATCCTCATATCTAGCCTTGAAGCACTTCTGATGGCATAGAATGGCTGAATGAATCACTTTACACCCAGTTCCATTTCAAGCATCAAAGAATTTATTGTTTTACACTAGTGGGGAAGGAATCCCTGGGCCGGCCAGGAATTTCTCTACCAAACAAAGGAAAACATGCATTTTAAATACTCAGCCCATTTTGGCTGATGATCATCTAAATAATCATCCAATTGCCTGGTGTCTTAACATCATGTGAATGTGTGATCTGTGCATGGTCAGACCGTTCTCTTCCATCCCATGACAAATACCAGACTTTGGATTAGCCTGGCATGGAGGCTTCTAACAGTATTCCTCAAGGCTGTACTTTATCTCACTGTCTCTACACAAAGCAGTTACATCTGCTTCTGTTCAACAGGGCCCATTGTATATATTTCATAAGTCCCTTTCTGTGTTATCTTAATCTAGTTACTTTGGAAATTCTCTCGCTATGAAGGCATCTAATTACTCCAGTTTATAGTTTAACTTCAACCAGGAGACAATGGAAGCTGCTGTTTTTGTTAAAAGTCTTTCTTAGCCATTTTGTGTTAACTGAGAACCACCTTCAGCCATTTTATACTGCTTCAAACATGGGCAGCCTGTACAATCCCCCTTTTGGTAAGGGCCAGTTCGAAAAGACACTTTCACCGAACTGGCTGCTCAATTTATTTTGACTTGTATTCCTTGCTCCTTTGTGCTGGCCAGTCACTTGATATGAGGAGTTCCACCCTGTTAAATCAAATCAATACATTCTGCTATTGCCAGCACTTCAAGACCTACAGGCCATTATTCCTCATGTCAGAGCCAATATTAATTGTGCTCCCGCTAATATGTGTACTATCATCCAGGGCTATATGTTAATGTTCATCCTCCTATGACACACCTTTTTCCACCTTTTCTGATTAAGTTCCTGTTCTATATCCTCTTCAAGAATGTTTCGTCTCTTTCAAAACTGTTGGTAGAACTTGACTGTCTGTCCTATCCTTTGTCTAATTTCCCCCATTTATATGGGATCTGGGCTATAAATTCTTCTTATTCCATGAGGTGGTCATGGTGCATATCAGATACCTTAAGCACTTCCTGTTCTTGTTGCTGGACGTGTAACATTCAAGCTTGACCTATGGTAAACTGGCAGGTCAGGGGGAAGCAGAACTTGTGGTATCACCTTGTTTTCCCAATCAATCAAATGATCAGAACAGTTTTATGCTTTACTTTATTGTATAATACCTCTCCCTAATTCAGTAGGTGTATTCTATTAAATGGATCTGCTATTGATTCTGGACATTTCAATTTCAGTTCTTTTTGTGGGGGGCGGGGAGCAGTTGTGAAAGAGTGGAGAGGGTGTGGTATTGCAGGGGAAGACATACATGTAATGATAATACTGCTCCCCCACATCTCCATAATAATCACACACTTCTACCTCCCCTCTTACATATTCTACAGTCCACTCTCCAGAGGGAGGGGCACAAAGGACTTCAAAAGCGCATCTGTTAGTCTTTTCAGTCTCCTTTCTTGACATGTATTTATCAGGTGTATCTGTAGAACATTGTACACACATTGTGTCTTTGCCCGGATATACCATGAGTCATGCGCCAAAATACATTCTGTCCTTACTCCACGCTTTGTTGTCTGGTATACATGTCACACCTGACACATTATATAGTGCCACATAATCCATAAAATCTCCAATGTCCCTTTTTTCAATCGGTTGTACTTCCATATTTGTTCTTTTCATCAGTTGCTGTAAAATCCCAGATACTGATGCCACACTACATCGTAGGCCCTTCATTCTTGTTTATTTTCCTGGAGGGGAATGTATAATTCAAGCAGAAAAGGGACCTGATGTCACCAAAAGTTAATCTTGTCAGTTGTTGATTATTCCTTTTTGATAGTGGAATGGCTTATTTCCTACATGCACCAAATACATCCTGGGGAATCCAGGGATAATATTTCATATCCTTATCATTTGTATCTCCTCCATGTTATTCACATTTTCCCTTTGTATCCAGCCTTCATTGCCAATAATCCATGTCCTGCTAGTAAGCCATCTAAAAATGTGCCATGTACTTATGAATACTCACATTTATTTCCTCCTCATCTCAGTTCTAAAGGTCATCCCTTCACTTTAAACTCATTGAGTACAGACACAGAGTCTTCAACAGCCCTTGTACGACAAGTGCTTCATTCCAGGAATCATTCTTGTAAACCTCTGGACCACCTTCAATGCCAACACATCCTTCCTTAGAAATGGGGCTCAAAACTTCTCACAATATTCCAAACGTGGTTTCACCAGAGCCTTACACAGCCTCAGCGGTAAATCTCTGTTTTTATATTCTAGCACTCTTGAAATGAATACTAACAGTGAGTCAGAACACAGGAAGGAGATAGAGTGCTTGGTGTCATGGTGCAATGATAACAATCATTTTCTCAATGTCAACAAAACAAAAGAACTGATCATGAACTTCAGGAAGAAAGGAGGAGGATACGCCCTTAACTACAAGAATGGAGCTGAGGTAGAGACAGTCGAGAGTATAAGGTCGTAGGAGTGACAGTACTCCACAATCTATCCTGAGCCTCCCACATAGATGCAACGGCTAAGAAGGCACAACAATGCCTCTTCATCCTCAGGTGGCTTAGGAAATTAACATGTCCATGAGGACCCTCACTAACCTTTACAGAAGCTCATAGGGTCGAGTGGGATCTACTGAAATCCATTTGCTATGTCAATGATGGTAAAGAAGTTATGTTTCATTGTTAGTTAAAAATAAAAATACATACACAACACATACACATGCAAATACATGCGCACACATATAAACACACACGTGCAAATACACACACACACAAAGCACACACATAAGTGTGTGTGCGTATATATATACACACAGAGCTTCAACAAGAGGTCATGCCTGACAAGTCCGTTAGAATTCTTTGATGGAGGTAATGAGCAAGTTAGACAAAGGAGAGCTAATGGACGTGATCCCCAAGAGTACAATAGTAGGAGGAGCTGAGTGGGGCTAAAGAAAGACAGGATACAAAGATATGTAACCCAGATGGATTAACAGTGACAGGATGTGCGCCAGGGAGCAAAGGATCAACTAGCAGTAAAAGGGACTGCAGAGATTTAAAAGTCAATACCACAGATTGGAAACAAAAACAGATATTGCTGGAAAACCTCAGCAGGTCTGGCAGCATCTGTGGGGAGAAATCAGAGTTAAGGATTTGAGTCCAATGACCTTTCACCAGCACTGATGGTAACTAGGAAAAGTATGCTTTTTATGCAGAGGATAGGTTTGAGGGAAGAGTACATGATAGGTGGAGATAGAGCCCAAAGCGGGAAAGATTGTGGAGAAGGGCCTGAGTAGGCCTGGAACAAGGAATGTTCCACATACCCCACAAGAAGACAAGCATAACTGGGGCACGTGAGGGTACCAAAGCCTCACCTTTGACCTGAAGAAAGCGGTTCTCACTTTCCACCCGACCAAACTCCACATCTTATAGATCATAACTCATCAGTTCTACCACCTCCAAGCGGGATGCTACCACCAGATACATGTTCCCCTCCCTTTTCTCCATACTGCAGGGACTGTTCCTTCTGTGACACCCTGGTCTACTCCTCTTTTACTCCTGACCCCTCTACACTTTCCATGCAATAGCAGAAGGTGCCACCCTTAACCATTGCCTCCTCACTCCTCACTATTTATTGACCCAGACACAATTTCCAGGTGAGGCAGTGATTTACCTGCACTTCATTCAATTAGTTAAATGTATTCACTACTTACAATGTGGTCCCCTCTACTCTTGGGAGATGAAATGTAAACTTTGTGTCTGCTTTGCAGAACACTTATGTCTGTCCATAAAAATGATGTCAGGCTTCCAGCTGCCTGCCATCATCATGTTTCCATGCCAACATTTCTGTCTCAGGCCTGCTGCGGTGCTCCAGCATGGCTTAATGTAAGGTGGTGGAATAACACTCCACTGTTTGTTTCGGTACCTTACAACATTCAGAACTTAACATTGAGTTTAACAATTTCAGAATATGATAAGCCTCCTCTATGTTCATTGCCTCATACTCCAAAGTTTTGTTTTCAATGTTTTTTTTTTCTCCCCAGCACAACAAACTCATTTTTAATTCTTACACTTTTCCTTAGCACTTTATTCAGCTCACATCTCTCTCTCTTAGGTTATTGTTTAATGTCTTTGTTTGCTTATCGCTATTCACTCTCTCTCTCTGGCTCTCTCTCTCTCTCTCTCTCTCTCTCTGGTCACAGTCTGAATGCACTTTATTCTTCCCACACTGAGCTCCCCTCACCTCCCAACACATAAACCTACCTCAATCATTAGCATAAATAACACCCAATCCCAGCTATTTTTTGTTCTGACGAAGTATCACTGGAATTGAAATGTTAACTGTGTTTCTGTGTCGAAAGGTGCAGCCAGACCTGCTGAATTTCTCCAGTACTTCTGTTAATGCCAATGGAATAGTGGAATTTATTTAATAGGAAATGGAATTTAAAAGTATGGAGGAACAAATTACTGCAGATGCTGCTGAAAAGGAAAAATGCTAGAGGTCTCAATAGGTCAGGTCGCTAACGTTTCACGTCTGAATGACTCTTCATCAGAGTTGTTTAAAGATAAAGAAACTTGCAAAAAAATACACAAGGCACTGGTCAGACCACAGCTGGAATACTGGGTCATTTTGGGCCTCCCATGTAAGTGGAGATGTATTGGATTGGAAGCAGTCCAGAGAAGGTTCACTGGCGTGTTACAAGGTAAAGAAAAATTGGGGTTGCATACTGGCTCAGTGGTTAGCACTGCTGCCTCACAGCGCCAGGGACCCATGTTCAATGCCACCCTCAGGTAGCTGTCTGTATGGAGTTTGCGTATTCTCCCCATGTCAGGGTGAGTTTCCACTGGGTGCTCTGGTTTCTTCCCACAGTCCAAAAAGGTGCAGGTTAGGTGGATTAGCCAAGGGGAAAGCAAGGCTACAGGAATAGGGTAGGATGCTCTTTGGAAGGTTGGTGTAGACTCTATTGGCTGAATGGTCTATTTCCATGCTGTAGCAGTTCTATGACTCTAATGAGGAGAGATTAAACAAGTTGGCCTCTGCTTGTTAGAATATAGAGGAATGAAAACTGTCCTTGTTGGAACATATGAGATTCATACTCGACTTGTCAGGGTGGAAGTGAAAAGGTTGTTTTCCCTTTTGGGAGAGTCTAGAAACAGAGGGCATAATTTCAGAGCAGGGAGTTGCACATTTCAGATAGAAATGAGGAAGAATTTGTTCTTTCAGGAAGTTATGAATCTGCAGAATTCTTCACTGCAGAGGGATGTTAAGGTTGGGTCACTAAGTATATTCAAGATTGAGAAAGTCAGATTCTTAATCAGTATGGGAATCAAGCATTGTGGGTGAAAAAGACAGGAAAGTGCAATTGAGCATTATTAGGTCAGCCATGATCTTTTTGAATGGCTGAGCAGACCTGATGGGCTGAATGGCCTACATCTGTCCTTTTGCCTTATGGTCTGACTGCTTCTATTGACAGGTTGGTGGCTGTCATTAGCAGCAAGCCACAGCATCCTCAGGGACTTCTGGAGAGCTGCACTCACCTTCACTCCATCACCCTACCCATGGCAAAGTGACAAATGGGACAGGGAACTTTGAGTCTAGTCTGGGTGTCCCTTCCACACAAGGAGACAAGGAGGTACCATGGACATTCAGTCAGAACTGGGACCACATAAATGCCCCTTGGCAGTTCCACTCAGGACATTGCAGACGTGGTAAGGCTATCTACTTCTGTGTTGCCTGCCCCCTCTGACTCTTGAAAGTTCAGGCCCAGAAGGGTCAACCTGCCTTTGGCAATAAGACCTTTGGCATGTCCCTTTTGGACGGAAGTGCCCCTGGCCATTACTCTGCTAAACCTCCAGAGTACCAGCTGCACACGAGAAGCTTCATGGATGAGATTTGAAATGAGAGCCAACTACATAAGCTGCAAGAGCAATACATCCACATGGTATTAAGTGCTGCTGATATCATTGCTCCTACTGATTGAAGGTCCTTAAATGTTTGGCTCCCTCTGTACGCAAAGGATTTGCTGCCAGTGAGGTGCCACCTACAGAGAAGGTCAATGCTGTAGAATGGCTATACAGTAGATTGTCTACATACCTGTGTGCTAGGCAGTTCAGATGTTTCTGACCTAAGTTGTACTCCACCATTGAGCGGCATGATGGCTCAGTGATTAACATTGCTGCCTCACAGCGCCAGGGACCCACATTTGATTCCAGCCTCGGACAGCTGTCTATGTGAAGCTTGCACATTTTGTCCATGTCTGTGTGGGTTTCCTCTGGGTGCTCTGGTTTCCTGCTACAGTCCAAAGGCGCACAGGTTAGGTGGATTGGCCATGCTAAATTGCCCATAGTGCCCAGGGATGTGCTGGGTGAGTTAGACTTGGGGAATGGAGGGTTACAAGGATAGGATAGAGGTGTTGCGTCTGGGTGGGATGCTCTTCAGAGGATTAGTGTGGACTCGATGGGCCAAATGGCCTAATTCCACATTGTATGGATTCTGTGAATTAAAAGTCCTAAGAACAGGTTGTGCTGCAGCTCCCTTTCTCACAGTTTGAGATGATCACCCTCCTCAGTCTGACTGTGGCTGCAGACAATTTCTTTCCATTGCTCATTTTTTTTCATTTGAAATTGAAGAATGGTGACAGCGAGCACAGCTCCTCCAGCTGCTCTCAGCCTTGGCCTGACTGTATTATGGATTCACTCTTCCACAAGTCCCAATCCAGCCCATCCACATTTGTCTGCACCAATGTACATTGCCCACTCATGCACTGACACACAAGGTGACCCCTGACTGTTTTCTAAAATGTCCATGACTGCATAATCCCTACATCTGGAATTGGCCACATGGTACCAGCAGGCTGACTGTGGCCCTGTTCCTGGACTGTGGAGACATGAACGATGTGAATAAGACCTACCCAATTGTTGCCAATCCTTTGGACTGGTATGGAAGGGTGCTTTTGACCAACTGCTCTAGATCTCCTGAATGATGCGTATCTCCTTGGACTTCATTTAGGATTACTGCCCTTAACATTTGTTGCACATACAGTGTGTTTGGTGTGTAAGCTGTCAGCACATTGCTGCAAAGCAAGATGTGCAGTCCCCAGTCTGAAGACTGCTGAGCAGCAGGTCAAGCTGCCTGTATTTGAGACTGCGCAAATTGGCTCAGCATTGTAAGACATGGCAAGGTAGGGATGCTGTGGGAAAGCAGATAGGTGCAAAATGAGCATTTGCTATGAGACAAAATGACCATCCCTGTACCACAGGAATCCTTTGTCGCTTAACTATTAAAAGCTGAGTGAGCTTGAGACTTCCTTTGATTAACTGAGGTTGGTGATAAATGTTTAAATTGTAAACTAGACATTATAAATCTGAATTTGAGATTTGAAATCCTTTCAGCTGTGTATAGCTGAGTAATGAGATCAGGAAATAGAGCCTTTGGCATGTAAGAAATGAAGGGACTGATATTGTAACAGTGGACACCTCGTCCCCATCCAGTTAGATATGGATGCCTGCGGACCACGGTGTGCCTGATGTACCCAATGCATCAATGCAATGAGGGATTGCAGAGGTGGCTGGGAGTACACTCATCAGATGCAGATGCGGTTCATTTGGAAACTGGTTGGTTTGTGGAGTAGTTGATATTAACCAATATAAGAATATTTGAGAGATAGCAAGAACTGCAGATGCTGGAGTCAGAGTAACACAGTGCGGAGCTGGAGGAGAACAGCAGGCCAGGCAGCATCAGAGGAGCTGGAAAGTCAATGTTTTGGGTCAGGATCCTTCTTCAGAATAGAATATCTGAGCTGGCCAGTTCGGTGGCTGTATGCAAAAGGCAAACTTAGAAGGATGCGATTGTTTCAACGTTGCAACATTTTTTATTCATTCACAAGTCTCTGGCTGGATTCTTAATTGCCCAGAGGGCATTTAAGAGTCAACCACATTGCTGTGAGTCAGGAGTCACATGTAGACCAGGGCAGGTAAGGATGGCAGTTTCCTTCCCTAAAAGCTATTGCCCACAAGTATGTGCAGTAGCAGCAAAATATCTCTTATGTACTCATTCATGGGATTTGGGAATTGCTGGCTGGGCCAGCCAGAATTTATTGACCATCCCTAATTGAGCTTGATCTGAGTGGCTGACTTCAGAGGACAGTTAACAGTCAGCCACATTACTGTAGGTCTAGAATCACAAGTGGACCAGAGCAGGTAAGATTCCATTTCCTAATGGACATCACAGAACCAGATTGGATTTGTACAGCAATGAACAATGGTTTGCTTACAATTACATTGCCACTACAATACTCGCACTCTCGGATTCATTCAAATAAAGAGTGAAAAATACCTAGCAAACACCTAAAAATCAAAAAAAGAGAATGAGTAAGAAAGAAAGGTTAAGCAAAGTCAAACTTTTGTTTCGTTATTGACAATCAGCTTTATATTGTATATGCATTTGTGCAGTCTGAGAAAACCGTGACAAAATCAGAGATGAGCATGGACAGTTGGTATTCACTGTAGGATCATTGGTGTCAGCCAATGTCATTGTTTCAAAGCTAAATTTCTCTCCCGCCTCACTCCTGTTTATGGCCACCTGGGGAAAGCATACACACTATTTTCATTTTATCCATTCATAGGTGTCTCTGGCTGGCCAGCATTTATTGCCTGTCCCTAGTTACCCTTGAGAAAATGGTGGTGAGCTGCCTTCTTAAACTGCTACAGTCCACATACTGCGGGTTCATCCACAATGCCTTTAGAAAGGGAATTTCAGGATTATAATTCAGATAACTTTCTAATTCAGGTTGGTGAATGACTTGGAGTGAAACTTGTAGGTAGTGGTATTCCCATGTAAATGCTGCCCTTGAGCTGCTGGATGGAAGTAGTTATAGGTTGGAAAGATACTGTCTAAAGATCTTTGGTGAATTTCGGCAGTGCATCTTGTAGTTAGGGCACATTGCTGCTATTGAGCATTGGTGGTGGAAAGAGTGGATATTTGTGAACAAACAAAGAACAAAGAAGAAAAAAAATTACAGCACAGGAACAGGCCCTTCGGCCCTCCAAGCCTGCGCCGATCCAGATCCTCCATCTAAACCTATCACCTATTTTCCAAGGATCTGTATCCCTCTGCTCCCTGCCCATTCATGTATCTGTCTAGATGCACCTTAAATGACGCTATCGTGCCCGCCTCTACCACCTCCGCTGGCAACGTGTTCCAGGCACTCACCACCCTCTGCGTAAAGAACTTTCTACGCATATCTCCCTTAAACTTTTCCCCTCTCACCTTGAAATCGTGACCCCTAGTAATTGAATCTCCCACTCTGGGAAAAAGCTTCTTGTTATCCACCCTGTCTATACCTCTCATGATTTTGTAGACCTCAATCAGGTCCCCCTCAACCTCCGTCTTTCTAATGTAAATAATCCTAATCTACTCAACCTCTCTTCATAGCTAGCGCCCTCCATACCAGGAAACATCCTGGTGAACTTCCTCTGCACCCTCTCCAAAGCATCCACATCCTTTTGGTAATGTGGCGACCAGAACTGTACGCAGTATTCCAAATGTGGTCGAACCAAAGTCCTATACAACTGTAACACGACCGGCCGACTGTTGTACTCAATACCCTGTCCGATGAATGAAAGCATGCCGTATGCCTTCTTGACCACTCTATCGACCTGTGTTGCCACCTTCAGGGTACAATGGAACTGAATACCCAGATCTCTCTGTGCATCAATTTTCCCCAGGGCTTTTCCATTTACCACATAGTTCACTCTTGAATTGGATCTTCCAAAGTGCATCACCTCGCATTTGCCTGGATTGAACTCCATCAGCCATTTCTCCACCCAACTCTCCAATCTATCTATATTCTGCTGCATTTTCTGACAGTCCCCTTCACTATCTGCTACTCCACCAACCTTAGTGTCATCTGCAAACTTGCTAATCAGACCATCTATACCTTCATCCAGATCATTTATGTATATCACAAACAACAGTGGTCTCAACACGGATCCCTGTGGAACACCACTGGTCACAGTTCTCCATTTTGAGAAACTCCCTTCCACTGCAACTCTCTGTCTCCTGTTGCCCAGCCAGTTCTCTATCCATCTAGCTAGTGCACCCTGGACCCCATGCGACTTCAATATGGTACCAATCAAGTAGGCTGCTTTGTTCTGGATGGTGTCAAGCTTCCTAAATATTGTTGGAGCTATACCCATGCAGACAAATGCAGGGTATTCCATCACATTCCTGACTTGCATCTTGTAGATGGTGGACAGGCTCTGCAGAGTCAAGAGGTGGGTTACTCGCAGCAGTATTCAGAGCCTTTGACCTTCTCTTGTAGCCATTGTGTTTATGTAGCAAATCCAATTGAGTTTCCAGTCACTGGTAAATCCCAGGATGTTGATGGTGAGAGAATCAGTGATGGTAACACCATTGAATGTCAAAGGATGTTGGTTATATTGCCTCTTGTTGGAGATTAACATTGCCGGACATTTGTGTGGCATGAATGTTACTTGTCACTTGTCAGCCCAAGCTTGGATATTGTCCAGATCTTGTTGCATTTGTATTTTGGACTGCTTCAGTATCTGAGGAGTTGCAAATCGTAATGAACATCATCAGCAAACATCCCTACTTCTGACCTAATGATGGAGGGAAGGTCATTGATGAAACAGCTGAAGAAGTTTGTACCTAGGACACTACCCTAAGTAACTCTCGCAGAGATGTCCGGGAGCTGAGATGACTAACCTCTAATGAACACAACCATCTTCCTGTCTGTCAGGTCTAACTACAACCAGCAGAGTCTTCCTATTCTCTTAGCTTAACAAATTGTCCTATGCTGTCCTCGCCGTGTTGAAAATTAGCCCATGGACAATAGTTGATTTCTACTTTCACTTTCACTGGAAGATTTTCCCTGCCCTAACCATGAACCTGTAGAGTTGATTGCCATATTGTAACTGCCTTTTGTACGTTTGAAAAACAGGAGAAATAAGTGGGAAATTGCACAACTTTTTAAAAACGGCAGCCAGCAGAGAGAGATCTGCTGGTTGGTTATCAGACAGACCTCAATCTAGATACCCAATACTCCATGTGATCATTGACAGTGATCTATTGAAATATTAAAATGATTAAGACCCCAACATGGTATTCAGCAGTGCCATGGTGGTGTTGAAAGCTCACCATTTGCAATGTATGATAATGAGACCCTAATCTCCTTTAGAAAATACTGCAAATATTTGAAAGAAATATTGCAGGTCATTTCAGGTCTCTTTTTGGAAATCTACTGACATTTGAAGCCAAGTTTATTTGGTGGCTGAACAACGTTCTGAAATCTTAAAGAAGCAAGTGACAGCATATTTTGCAAACACAACATTGTTTTCACCATCCCATTCTAGATGAAGGAAAAGGAGAAACATGTAAAAGGTGCAGCTAGTATCCAACTCGAAGCGGATTTGTCACACAAATCTTCAAGCTTGCGAGAAACCCAATAGATCGTGCAGCATCCGTGGATAGAGGAACAGAGATAATCTTTCAAGTGCAAAAACACTTCTTTTCAGAATTTCTCCAGCATTTTATGTTTTCATTTCAGATTTCCAGCACCCACGGTATTTTTCTTCATTAACAAATTATTCAGGTGCAGTGTAACATGTCTGTCATTACTGGAAGGCTTTAAGAAGTTTACTGCACTTTCAGGATAGGTCTGACATAGTTGTATTGCTGCTTCTAACAAGACTTGCTGTCCACTGGCAGAGCTGGCCCTTCTTGCACTTAATCTGATGACAATCTTATTTTCTTTTACTGTCAGCTCCTTCTAAGCTACAACTCAGGGAAATCATTGAAGCCAGGCAGCTGCAGTTGATGCAGGTCTTCGGCAAGTTATAGTTGTCGTGTTTCCTGAGGTAAACCATTACCACATTTTCTCCACATAAAAGACAGCAGGTTGTGGACCTGAAATGCAGATACATTGAGGTGTACTAGGTTCATACAGGAGCTTGTATGAATAGATCTCCTTCTCCTGAGGGCTACTTTAAATGGATTGATTATTTTCCTGAATTGTAAGGGCTTCCACTTGGTTACCAATCGATGAAACCTGTGTGTTGGTTACAAGCTGCGCACCACATATACCAGGGCCAATTTTCCTGGCACCTATCATGATACTTAATTTTGTGCCAGTTCTCCTTCCACATCTTTCCCTTTTGCAGACAAATGGAAGTGCTGCCTGGCCAAGTGGTAGTCCCTGTACAGTTAATTGATGACTCCTTTCAGGAAGTTGCACTTGGAGTCCAAACTGAACAAGGAGCAGTTTCGAGGCCAACAAGAACCTTGATTAATCAGAGCATTATAGTTTTCCAGCAGAGTCCATGGTCTGGAAAGGTCTGCCGAGAAAGAGTCTACCACCTATTAGTCAATATTTGTTCTGTGCCACAACGTATTTTCAACCACCCTGCAACAGAGGCACAATGAAAACTCTAACAGCCTCTGAGATTTTGGGTGAACCCATCAACATACGGTTACTAATGAATTTACCCAAATGAGGAAGGAATTGGGTGACAAGTCACATATTTACGGTAATTTTTTTCTTGTGTAAACGTCCATTTTACAGGCATGATTTAGGAGTTAAATGAGGGCAAATCCACCCTGTTTTTCTTTAATGGGTGATGTGTACTATCAGTTGTGGGCCTTGCTTCTGGGAAGGAAAGAAAAAAGGCAGAAGAAAGTACATAGTAAGAAGGAAGAAACAAAGGATATCGGGATTTCAATTGCATAGTGGGAAGGGAATAATTTGAGACCCTGGTAAAATCTGAAATTTGAAATTTAAGTTGACATTTAATTCACTAATACTTTGATTAACTTACTGTTGATATACTAATCCAGCACATGCAAATATATGCCTCCTAATAAAGAGTGTGTTGAGCAAAGACTTGAAAATGCAGAAGCCTGAAGCCAAATACAAGAGAGCGCAATCTATAATTCAGGCAATTGTCAATGAATTTGTTTGAAAAGGTTAAACTCCAGGCACAGTTAGAAGCCATTTAGAAGCACATGCGTCTGGCTTCAAAGTCTAATTGTGCTTTGTTTGATGGCTTGCAATAAGTGAAATCCTGCTTTAAAGTGGTGTACAAAGTTAGTTCAATTGTTACACTCCAGCTGATACTGTTTAAAATGTAATTCCTGTTCCCCATATTACTTTTGTGCTAAGTTACAATTATTCATTTTGTATCAGCATTAAGTTTTAGTAAAATGTAAAACTGACTTCGTGAAATGCAATCTTTATGATTATTTTGTTCTCAAATATTTATTAGAAATAACATTATATTTAGACAATGAGAACATAGAATGAGGGAGCAAAAGTATTTGGCTCACCAATTCTGCTCCATCATTCAATGATATAGCCGATCTGACAATTGTTAACTCCACTTTCCTACTTTTCCCCTTGATTTGCTGTCTGATTAAAAAATCTGTCTGTCCCAGTTTTGAATATACTTCATGATGCAGCCTAGACAGGCCTCAGCAGTAAAGAATTCGACAGATTCACTACCACCGAAGAGAAATGTCGTTCTCATCTCTGCCTTAAGTGCCTTCTATTTCTAGACTGTCCCACAAGAGGAAACAACAACACCTCAACTACTCTGAGATAACAAGGTGTAGAACTGGATGAACACAGTAGGCCAAGCAGCTTCAGAAAGAAGGGTCTAGGAAGGGTCTAGGCCCGAAACGTCAGCTTTCCTGCTCCTCTGATGCTGCTTGGCCTGCTGTGTTCATCCAGCTCTACACCTTGTTATCTCAGATTCTCCAGCATCTGCAGCTCCTACCACCTCAACTACTCTGTCAAGTCCCCAAAGAATCTATGTGTTTCAATAAAATCACTTCTCATACTTCTAAACTCCAATGAGTACAAGCCCAATGTACTCAACCTCTCCACATTAGAACATCCGTTCATACCAGGGAGAAACCTAGTGATCCATCTCTGGACTGCCTCCAAATCCTTAGATAAGGGGGTCAGGGGGTAAAACTGTTCTCAGTATTCCAGCTGTGATTTGACTAGTGTCTTGTATGGTTTTAGCAAGACCTCTCGATATTTAAACTCTATTCCCTTTCAAATAAAGGCCAACAGTTCATTTGTTTCCATTTTACCCCCTAAATCCTTATGCCAGCTTTTTATTAATCATGGACAAAGACCCTAAATCCCCTCTGCAGCTTTCTGCAGTCTTTCAGCATCTAAATAAAATACAGCTCTTCTATTCTTCCTGCCAAAATGCATTTACTTGAGAGAAGTTACTGCAAGATTTAATTCAGTGCTCAGTTTGATTTTTGTCCTGGCTGGGGAAATATAAGAATAAGGAGCAGAAATTAGGCCATTCGGCCCATCGAGTCTGCTCTGGAAAAGTTGCTGGAAAAGCTCAGCAGGTCTGGCAGCATCTGTGAAGAGAAATCAGAGTTAGCATTTCAGGTCTGGTGACTGTTCCTCATAACAGCTCCTCTGATGGGCATTCCATCCAGACCCAGCCCCTCTACCTTATACCTGTAACCCTGCATTTCCCATGGCTAATCCACCTAGCCTGCACATCCCTGGAAACCATGAGCAATTTAGCATGGCCAACCCACCTAACTTGCACATCTTTGGACTGTGGGAGGAAACTGGAGCACCCGGAGGAAACCCACACAAATACAGGGAGAATATGCAAACTCCACGCAGATAGTCACTTGAGGGTGGAATTGAATCTGTGTTGCTGGCATTGCGAGGCAGCAGTGCTAACCACTGAGACACTGTGCTGCCCCGAAGATGTTGGGGAAAGCTGACCAAGGTGGAGATTACAGAAGAGTATTTCACTGTCAAAGTTTATGTTTTTTGATGAACTTCTAAACATTACCATTGCATAATTTGGAGAAGGTAATCCTCCTAAGATCTTATCAATCATTCTTCCCTCAGTTGAGTCTAGCAAAAGCAAATTATCCAGTCATTCAATCATATACCAATTGTTCAACTGTGTGCAATTTGGCTGCAGTGTTTACTTATGTGATAAGTAGCTACTACAACAAGAATATATTGATTGCATTAAGGCACAGGAATACAGGAACAGGAGAGACTATTTAGCTCCTTGAACCTGAACTGACATTCAACGGGACCATAGTTTATTTTACCCATATGCAAGTCAATTTATTTGATTATTTAATTATCAATCATTTTCTATTAAATATGATATATAAGGGGGATACAATCTGAGGAATGATAGATTTGGATATCCTATGAAAGGACTAAATAAATAAGTTAAATTTAATCGATTCCACTAATGTAAGATGAATCACGTGGAAAATATTTGCAGCTTGCACTGATCATATTTTAACTAATCAAACTAAAAAAGTTTTTGTTGTGAGCCCACATCCATTCAATTCACAAAAACAAAATTGCAAGGAGAGTTGACAAAATAATTTGACAAAAATTATCATAAGGATGAAAGATTTGTCTCCCATCTGTATGAGAAGTATTTCCTGAAGGTCTCAGATATGAAAGGGCACAAATTCAATATTGTAAGTCAACTTGTGATAAATTTTATTCTGATTTATAAAAAAAATTGAAAGAAAATTGGTGCAATGGAGTCATCAGAAGAGTTTGTTAACACACTAAACAAGTCTAATTAATTTCCTTACATTTAGAGATATGTATAGTACAAAATATTAGGGAATGCTGAAGGTAAGGCAGCAGGATAGAAAATAAAGAAAATCTCTGGATTATATTAAAGACAATGTGTGGACTAATGCATTATATAGGTAACAGTGCACCAAGCAAAGTTTCAATGAATACAATGTAAGGAAGCATGTTAGATAATAATTTCAGCAATTATGTTTTCCAGTTGCTGTCCATCTTTAAATTATCATGCTTCTTCAATTGTTTTAGAAGTTCATTTACACATTTTTTTTGAGTGCTGATGGTATCATGGGGAAAACATGTTGGCTGGGGAATTACGTATGTAGTGAATGTTAAAATAAAGTTACTTCACTATTTTAGTGGATAGATCACCCACTTATTCTAACACCTGGATAGTACCATTCAATATTTATTGGGGTGAACATTCAACCTGGCTGAAAGGACAACATGAAAGAACGTGAATCAACAGCACACTCAATATTCTGTCCTATTTCTGTTGCTATTGATTAATTGGGAGGAAACTGGGTGATGTTTAAAAGAGGCTGCTGAGTTACTTTACTGCCGAAGACGAATTTCTATTTTATTGAGTCTGGTGCTGTAGAACCAAATATACAGAAACACAGTTAGCTCAGCAGAAACACTAAAACATTAGTGGCTAAGAGATGCAGAATATGAAAGAAACAGGTCATTTCTTCATACATCAATTTTTCTTACATCTTTAGTAAGACAATACATGCGACATTGACTTTCACACTGCTAAGACCAATAAGGTTTTAATGAGAGTAGCATTCTGATTCCTTAGAATATTATATTGTAAAAGGTAATTTAACTAATCATGTTCCAAAAGGAACTATTGATGTATCTCTCCAATTAGTTTTATCAAACCTGACATGTATCACTCCACAAACATGGGACAAGGCAAAGAAACATTCCTCCCTGTGATAACACAGGCAAAGTATTCCTTAATTATTATTTATTTGCAAGATTTGACTTTCAGTGGGCAGGTCAAGATTTATTGCGCATTCATAATTACATAAAGGGCAGGTAAGAGACAACCACGTTGCTGTGAGTCTGGAGTCACATGTAGGCCAGACCTGGTAAGGATGGCAGTTTCCTTCTTGAAAGGACATTAGTGAGCCAGGTGGACTTTTCCAACAATTGACCGTGGTTTAATGGTCGTGATTAGACTCTTAATTCTGTATTTTTATTGAAGTAAAATTCCACCATCTGCCTTCCTGGGATTCAAAACTGGGTCCACGGAACATTACCTGGGTCTTTGGATCAATAGCTTGGTGATAGTATCGCTCGGCCACCACATCTTGATAATTACTATCATTCAAATAGAAAATCCACATGTTACTAACGTAAAAATGAAACAACCCATACTTACAATAAATGATGGTTTATTATATATACTTCACAATTTACACTATAGTTTGCAGTGACAGAGGACCAGAGTCTGAATGAGAAGAAGTTCTTGTATTAAATTGGATATGGTTTATTCCATGGAAGTAATCATGTACAAGTAGTATCAATGAGTTAGACATTGTTACTAAGACTATTGGAAGATATAGAATATAAGTTTTTACCGAACTCAAAATCCCAAAATGTTCTGTCTTTCTCCTCCAAACCCCTTATGATGTCACCAAGTTGGGTGGACATTACTGAAGTCTATAATGTCAACTCTTTCAGCATCATTATCGTAATCAACATCTTCCAACCTTTTTCTCACAGTTAACCATTGATAAATTTACGTATATATTTGCGTTTATCTCTATTCCGTCTTCCCCTTTTCATCAATTCGGGCAGTCTGAAGATTTCACAATTCTTCCAAAATGCACTATCTTCAGACTTGAAAGATTGATAGACCTTTGATTTAATGATTTGATTTAACCTCTGTTCTTGATCCTGCGAGGCCTGGAAATCATTGCCATAATGAGGTTCCTCACTGGATCCATCACAATTAATTGTTGGTGGATAATTGTTCTCTTAAAAAGACAAGGCTCCTGCAGTTTCTTCCACAACTCAATTAGCTGTAAAGACAATACGTGTTTGCTCCTGGTCAGCATCCTCTTGAATGATCACATCTTTTCTGTTAAGGTCCCCAAGGTGCATCTGTTACCCTTGGCACAAGTGTGCTAATTATTGTGCACAGTGAAGTTCATTAATGTGTTAGATTTGCTGATCTAAGTTATATAGTAGAGATTGAATATGTAATTCATAACTATGCATATCTCTTGAGCAGGAAAATCCATTTAACGTTAAAACTTATTTATAAAGTAAACTTGGGATTAAAAGGGATACCTTACATTTTTCACAGTATTAGCAAACACAATACCAAATACATCATCATGATTAAGAAGGATATCAAGCTTAAATGATGTCTCTATACACCTAAGAAATTTTGCATCCCTTAACGAAGCATGCCCAGAAGCAGCTTGAGAAATGACTAAAATGGACATAATGTTTCTGGAAAACAAACCAAATGAATGGGGCTCATGCTTGATTACTCTACACAAATCCAATGTATCCATCTAAATATGCTTTTACTTAACTTAGGTCAATAAAGTAACATGTAGGGAAATCTCCCTGTGTCTACAGTTGACAAGAGTTTAGTCAAATTATCAAAGAGTGGGGAAACGTGCCGATAGTGGCATGTGACAGGCAAGACTTAGATAAGCAGCCAAGACTTCTTACTAACTGCATTACTCCTTCAGGAGGTAAATTGTGCTCCAATAGAATCCCCTTTGAAATTGCTTCAACCCCAGATAGTTTTCATTGGACTATATTCAATATATTACAAGATTTCAAAATGGTCATATTGTACATGGGTGACATCATGATTTTTTGTCCAGAACTTGCTGGGCTCCCAGACAGATTGTTCCATTATAGCTACAACACTGGCATCTACACACTGTATAGGAAATTACCCACTCATGTCCTTTATATAAAAAGCAGGACAAATCTAATCCAGCTAACTTCTGTCCAGTCTATTCTTGATCATCAGTGAAGTGATGGAAGGCGCCATCAACTGTGCTGTCAAATGGCACTTGCTACCAATAAGCCATCACTGATTCTCAATCTGACTGCTGCCAGATCCATGTGGTTCCTGAGATCATTACAGCCTTAGTTCAAACGTGAGAAGTAGAGTTGAATACCAGAGATAAGATGACAGTGATTACCTTTGACATCACATTTGACCGAGAGTGAAATCAAGGATCCCTAGCAAATCTGAAGTAAATGGAAATCAGGGGCAAAACTCTCCATTGATTTCAGTCATAGAATCATGAAGGACAGTGCTTGTGTTTGTTTAAGGTTTGTCATCCGAGTTCTTGGGCATTTTTGTAGATGGTCCTCAGGTTAGTGTCAATAGACCAAGCATCTTCAGCTGCTTCCTCAATTGCAATTCCTTCATTATAATGTTAGTCATTGTCAACTACAAGTCCTCTCACAATTTCATTTCTTTGTGGACTTTTGAGATCCCTACGTGACTGTGACGTCTGAAACCGGAAATTAGTGTGACAGTACATAGATCGGACTGTTGGCTGAGATGGTCACTTATAATTGCATAATGTTCAGCAACATTTGTAACTATTCAGATGCTGAAGCAGTCCACATCTAGTGTGACGAGCTTCTAGTGTATTCTTGATACTACACTTTTCTTACCGTGTCTGAAGTAAAAGATTTTGCCCTTAAGTAGTGTTTCTGCCTTGCTGATCTTTCCACAAGTTTGTCCATATATCGTTTCACCGCTCAGTTGCTGCAGCTGCCCATTATCTGCATGGAGAATTCTTAAAGCTGTCAAATCTTTAAAGCTCTAAATGTTCTGCACTGTTCCTGGGTGCAGTAGAATTTTCACCATTGTTACCGAGTGATATTCAGCAACAATGTACACTGCTGCTTCCATGCTTTATGTGCTCTGATACCATCCACGTTTGCGATTATAATCAGCTTTCCTTACCTAGGTCAATGGCCTACTTGGTTTACAGTGGTAGAGAAAAATCGTTAGAGAGTCTCAATAAAAGTTTTGTATTAAAAATTACGTTGTTTATTGCATGATAGCAATCAGGTCCGAGTTCTATTAGTCAGTGAGACATTGTGACTAAGACCATTGTGAGACATGTCTTCAACATATGCACGTACATAAGATCCTAAGTTCTTTTGCTTTTTCCTACACAATTCTTTATGGCATCATCAGATCTCAATGCAACATTACCTGTTCAGAACCATTGCCTTATATAACATTGTATTCCAGGTAGAAAGCCACACTAGATGGATACACCAAATATTCCGACATATCATTTGAAATTAAAAAAAATCTAAATTGTAGCTCTGTTCCAATATTCTTTTTCAAGAGGTGAAGTCCACTGCTGACAGAAGGAAACTGTAAAGTTAGCCTTAAGGGAAAATTTTGATGTTCCTCAGATACTCCCAAATTCCAGCTCATACCCTTTGATCTACCTTGCAACTTCTTCACCGTAGTGGTGCAGACATTCCCTTACAGGTTCTCCAAGTTATAATCGTCAGGAAAAAAAAAGTATAAATAATTTCACAACCTAAATAATTGTGCATAAAAGCTAGGTCTGGCAGATTTGGCTTGTTCCTTTAAAATACCCGTATCAAACTTCCACAAAATTGACCTGTTTGTTTCATTTCCGTGTGTACAATGGCCTATCTTTGGCCAAATAGACTTAGGCAAATATTTGTTGATTATCCAAAAAAGTGGATGCATCAAGGGTGGTTACAGAGCATTATGATACAGGTCACCCATGATCTAATTGAATGATAGAATAGGTTTGAACATTTGAATGGTCTGCTAATGTGCTGATTGTTCTGATCTTTCATTTGTTTCTGACTCTTCTCGTAGTTCATGGGAGATATATCACTGTCAGTTGAAGAGTGGGATGGGGTGTGTGAGCATCAGTTTAATGTGGAAGGACGAATGGAGAATGGATATTTGGGCTGCAAGGTAGTTATCTTTTAATTTTCACAACCAGTTAATTTCACACATGGGTAGGTTGTTGGCTCGCTTTTAAGTTGGTCTCTGTGAATTAAGCTTGGATATGCAATAGAAAGCAAGTTTAAGCATGCTGACTTGAATGCCAAGAGGACCTAATGAGTTTTGCAATTCATCATCAGATCTTCCACCATTAAAAAGAACACTCTGAAGTCCTTTGGTCATGTCCCAAAACTGTTTACTTTGCCAGTTTTGTACCAAAAAGGAGATATAACCCTAGCTCTTTTCTCTCCTGCATGCTGTATCCTTAACCCCCTCAGCTGCTTTCTCAACCTCACCTCAACAAACGTGAGGAAGTTAAATATCATTTTTTCACTAAGATTGACAGCATGCAGTCAGTTGTCTTGGCTACTTAGTTTTAAAATAGTGATCGCAGAAGATAAACCGGATCTAAAAGTTAAAGTTCTAAATTGAAGGACGGCCAACTTTGACAGTATTAGACAAGAAATTTCAAAAGATGATTGGCGCAGAAATTCACAAGTTAAGAGATGGCTGGAAAATGGGAAGACGTCAAAAGTGAGATGATGAGAGACCAGGGACAGGATACTCCTGTCAAGGTGAAGGACAAGGCTGGTAGGTGCAGGGAATTCTGGATGATTGAAGGAATTGAGGTTTTGGTTAAGAAAAAGAAGGAGGCATAAGTCAGTTATAAACTGCAGATGTTGAGTGAATCCCCAGAAGAGTATAAGGGCAGTAGGAGTATACTGAAAAGGGAAATCAGAAGGGCTAAAAGCGGACATGAGTTAGCTTTGGCAAATAGGGTTAAGGAGAATCCAAAGGGATTCTACAAATACATCAAGGACAAAGGAGTAACTAAAGAGAGAATAGGGCCCCTTAAAGATCAGCAAGGCAACCTATGTGTGGAACTGCAGGATATGGGGGAGATACTAAAAGAATATTTTGAAACAGTGTTTAATATGGAGAAAGATATGGAAAATAGAGAACTTGGGGAAATAAATAGCAACATCTTGAAAAATCTCCATGTTACAGAGGAGGAGGTGCTGGACATCTTAAAAAGCATAAAAGTGGATAAATCCCTGGGACCTGATCTGTGTGAAGCTGGGAAGTGATTGCTGGTCCCCTTGCTGAGATATTTGTACCATCAATAGCCACAGGTGAGGTGCCGGAAGACTGGAGATTGGCTAACATGTTCCCACTATTTAAGAAAGGTGGTAAGGAAAAATCAAGGAATTTTAGACCGGTGAGCCTGACACCAGTGGTGGTCAAATTTTTGAAGGGGATCCTGAGGGGCAGAATTTACTTGCATTTTGAAAGGCAAGGACTGTTTAGGGATTGTCAATGTGGCGTTGTACATGGGAAATCATGTCACACTAACTTGATTGATATTTTTGAAGAAATAATGAAAAGGATTGATGAAGGCAGAGCGATTGATTGATTTACATGAATTTCAGTAAGGCATTCAACGAGGTAGACTGTTTAGTAAGGTTAGATCACATGGAATACAGGGGGAACTGGCCATCTGGCTACAGAACCAGATTGAAGGTAGGAGACAGAGGGTGGTGGTGAAGGGTTGTTTTTCAGACCGGAGGCCTGTGGCCAATGGTGTGTCATAGGGATCGGTGACTTAATGGTCAGGTCCTGGGGAGTGTTGCTGAACAAGTAGACCTTGAAGTGCAGGTACATAGTTCTTTGAAAGTGGAGTCCCAGGTAGACAGGATAGTGAAAGGCATTTAGTATGCTTGTCTTTATTGATTAGTGCATTGAGTATAGGAGTTGGGAGATCATGTTGTGTTTGTATGGGACATTAGTTACGCCACTTTTAGAATACTCTGTGCAATTCTGGTCTCCCTGCTAAAGGAAGGATGTTGTGAAGCTTGGAAAGATCAGAAAAGATTTGCAAGGATGTTGCCAGGTTTGCGCTATAGGGAGAGGCTGAATAAGCTGGGGCTATTTTCTCTGGACCGTCGGAGGCTCAGGGGTGACCTTATAGAGGTTTATAAAATCATGAGGAGCATGGATATGATGAATAGCTGAGGTATTTTCCAGGATGGGGGAGTCCAAAACTAGAGGGCATAAGTTTAAAGTGAGGGGGGAAAGGTTTAAAAGGACCTAAGGGGCAACTTTTTCACACAGAGGGTGGTGCATGTGTTGAATGAGCTGCCAGAAGAAATGGAGGAGGCTGGTGCAATTACAACATTTAAAAGGCATTTGGATGGGTATATGAGGTTTTAGAGGGATATGGGCCAAATGCTGGCAAATGGGGCATGGACGAATTGGAACAAAGGATCTGTTTCCATGTTGTATAGCTCTACGACTTTACGACTCTGCTTCCTTCCCTTCCTCCGAGGTAATAGAAGCAATTTTCCTCTGAGCTGTCTCTTCTGAATTAATTCTTAACTCACATTGTTCACTTGATTCTCTCCAATATTCCCTCACACCATCTTTAAATTTGACTTGTGCACTTTCAGTCCCCTTGACCCCAAGCGCACTAACATGGAGAATCAAAATAAACTAAAGGGTAAAAGTTTAAAGTTGCAGAACTAGAGGGTCCTAGATACATATGAATTAGCTAATGAAGATAGCAGGTCAGGTTGGGAGAAATGAAAATACTGCATACTATATCATTAGATTTATTTACAGGGTCAAAGAGTCCAAGAGTAAAAAAGGTCATTTTGAATTTCAAGGGAGCTGCAGCTGGAATTTTATTCCTGGTTCTGGGCACTGCATACAAGAATGAAAATGAAGAAAATTTGTGGCACACGATTAATCTCCACTCGGAGAGGCAAAGATTACTTAAGGATAGTCAGCATGGTTTCGCCAGTGATAGATCATGTGTAACAATTTGGTTGAACTTTTCGATGAGTGATTAGGTGTGTAAATGTAATGTAGTCTAGATGGACTTCAGTCAGACTTGTGACAAGGTCTCACATGGAAGATTGGTCAAGCATCTAAGAGATAATGAGATCCAGGGCAATTTGGCAAATTGGATCCTGGCTTGCGACAGAGAGTGATAGTTGAAGAGTTGTTATTCATGGCCGGAAGCCTGTGTTCAGTGGCATACAGTAAGGTTTGGTGCTCGATCCCTTGCAGTTTGCTGTGTACGCATGTATCTCAAGGGTATGCTTACAGATGACAAAAAAATGTGGCAAATGGCTAAGAGGAAAGCCTTAGATAATAGGACAATGTGGATGAGTTGATTAGATGAACAAGTCAATAGCAAATGGAATTTAATCCTGAAAAGTGCAAGATGATTCTTTTTGGGAGGGCCAACGAGGTAAAGGGAATACATGTTGAATGGTAGGATCCTGGTAGACCAGAAGGATTTTAGTGTGCATGCCCAGCAAACCATTTAGATAAAGTGGTTAAAAAGGCATATAGGGTACTTGTTTTCATTAGTTGGGTCATTGAACATAAGAGCAGGGATGTTATGACAGAGCTATATTAAATGTTAATCAGGCCACAGCTGGAGTACTGTGTGCAATTTTGGTCACCACACTTTAGGACAATGTGATTGCCCTAGAGAAGATGCAGAAGAGATTTGAGATGTTACTTTGGTTGGAACACTTCAGCCATTGAAAGAGAATAGATAAGCTGAGAGATTGTTTTCCATAGAGCAGAAAAGCCTTAGAGGGGACCTTATGGTGGTGTACAGAATTATGAGGAGTAATTATGAGGAGAAACCATTTCCTTAGTGGAGGGTTCAGTTACTGTGGGCTGGGGCATAGATTTACGGAAAAGGGCAGGAAGTTCATACGGGATTTGAGGAAAAGACTTCACCTAGAAAGTGGGGGTTATCTGGAACTCCCTGCTTGAAATGGTGGTGCAAAGCTTAAAAGAAAATCAGATGAATATATGAAATATTATAGCACACGAGGTTTCAGGCCAGGCGGATTGCTCGAAAATGGGATTACAGTGGATAGGTGCTTGATGATCGTTGAAGATACAATGGGACAAAGGGTCTTTTTTCATTCTGTCAGCTTTACGACTATGACTTTTTGCATACAGTGAGTGGTCAAGGTCTGGAATGCTGTTCTGGCAAGTGTAATAGAAATGGGTTCAATTGAAACATTTAGGAGGGAATTAGTGTTTTCTAAAGGGTGTGAGTGTGCATGATTAGAGGGAGGAGGTAGGAGTATGGTGCTGAGTAAATTACACATTTAGAGAGCTTGTGCACACACTTTGAGTCAAATGACATTTTTTTCAGTACTGCAATGAGACTGTGACATCCAATGTGACTGTGACCGTGGTAAACTATCCATTCCCATCCTTCTTGATCTGTATACACCTTTTAGCATGATTAAAAAGACTATTCTCCTCCGCCGCATCGACTTCCAAAAGGCGGGACTGCATTCTCCTGCTTCCAATCTTATCTGTCTAATTGTAGCATTGCATCATAAAAGGCTTCTCTTCCTGCTCCTGTATATCTTGTGCTCACCAAAGATGTATCTTTCCTCTCCTCCTGTTCCTCACCTGCATGCTACCCCTCAGCAACAAGATTGGAAAACTCACCTTCAGCTTTTCCATTATGGTGATAATGTGCACCTCTACCTCATCAACACTTCTCTCAATCCTTCCACTGTCTCCATGTTATTATACCTTGTGACTGGCTTCCATCACTGGTTGAGCACAAATTTGTGGTAAAAGTAAATATTGGTAAAATTGAAGCCATCGTCTTCAGACCCTGCCAAAAATCTCAGTCCCTAGCCATTGACCTTCTGCTCCTCAAAAGAGGGGTCCAGTTACCGAACTGTTGCAGCTTCTGTTTCATACATGACCTGAGATAGTTTCCATTTGCATCATCACTAAGACCTTTTACTGCCAATGTCAGTAAACATTCAACAACATCTTTCCTCCACCTGAATCTTCCATTTCAAACTTCTGCATTCACCTATTCCAATGCACGCTGACTGTCCTCCCACGTTTTACTCTCTGTAAACCCGAGGTCTTACAAAACTAAACTGCCCTTGATGTCACTTGCACCAAGTCCGATTCACCTGTCTCTCTCGTGTTTGCTGAGGGACACTGACTTCTATTTAATCAATGCTTCATTTTTAAAAAATGGTCAGTCTTCTTCTCTACTCACTCTGTGGCCTCAACCTTCACTATCATTGTATTGTTCTGCAGTCCTTCTACCTACCACACTCCTTTTATTGCAACATCTTTAGCATCCCTGATTTTAATTGTTTCACTGTTAACGGCCATCTTTTCAGGTCCCAAAGCCCTAAGCTTTGAATTTCTTCCTAAACCTTTCCATTTTTCTTTACCTCTGTTTCCTCCTTTAGGATGCTCCTTAAAACCTATCCTTAAATGAAGAATTTGCCCATCTTCCCAAATACCTCCATCCGTGACTTGATTTCAAATTTATCATGTCGAAGGCACAATATAAGTCTCGTTAAATGCAAAATATGCAGATGTTGGAAATCTGAAACAAGCATTGAAAATGCTGGAGAAACTCAGCAGGTCTGGCAGAATCTGTTGAGAGAGAAACAGAGTTAGCATTTTGAGTCAGATATCACTCTTCTTCAGAACAAAATAAATAAAGATATTGCTGTTGCGGCTGTGACTGGGTATATTATGTGCTGGCTGTTGCACATTGGTGAACTAAAGTGCAGCTCATCTACTTGAAACTCCTCGTGTGGTAATAGTTCAAAACAATTCTGGGCAACCCAGAGGGAAAAAAAAACTTGGAACTTGTGATGGTATTTGACTGGCTCATGTACCCAATATATGCTTCCCTCTTTTTCTTTGTCAAACTCATGATGTCCCTTAACATTCAGGGTTCCTTGGATTTTTTGTCCTTGCCCTCCCCACCTAGAGGAAGATGCTGGCCCTGAATTATCACTCAATTACTTGTAAAAGACTCCCACTTTCCAAATGTAGACTTACTTTCAAATAACTACTCCCAGTGTATATTTGCCAGATCTTGTCGAATGATGTTAAAGTTGGCCTTCTCCCAAATTAGACACTTAGCATCTGGCCCCTCCTTATTCCTTTCCATAACGGCTTTGACATTCACAAAGTTATGATCACTATCCCCAAAATGTTTGCTCAGTGACACTCCAATCACTTGACCAGTTTTGTTCTCGAGGATTAGGTCTAGCATTTTTGTATCTCCAATTGGATTATCAATGTTGTGGCGCAAAAAATGTTCTCCTGGATGCAATTTAAAAATTCCACCCCATCTAATCTTTTCACACTGAAGCAATCCCTGTTGATTTTAGCAAAGGTAAAGTCTCCTAAAAGAATACTATTGTCTCTCTCGCATCTTTTGGTGATTTGACTGCATATCTGTTCCTCTATCTCCCTCTGACTATTGGGAAGCCTGTAGTGTAATCCCAGAAAAGTGATTGCCCCTTTTTTGTTTCAAAGCTGTACCCGGATGGCCTCATTTGAAGACGCTTCTGTGACATCCTCTCCTATTGCTGCAGTGATGGTCTCCTGTACCAATATTGCACCATCCCCACAGCTCTTACAACCCCTCCTATCAGGAATGAAACTTCTATACCCTGGAATGTTGAACTGTCACTCCTACAAATGGATCAAATTTTGATCCATTTAAAAAAAAATTAAAAAGCCCACAGAGGAATGTATTGCATGTTACACACTAAAGCAGGAACAATGACAATCAGAAAATGTGCTGTATAAATCTATAGTAATCTCTGTTCCACAGCAGCAATTTGCATGAAAATAGCATCTTCAAAGAGTAAATCTCAACCAACTCCAGCTGTTTCATCAATGACCCTTGCTCCAACAAGAGGTAAAACATGGTAATGTTCACTGACTATGCACAATATTCATCACCATTTGCAACTCCTCAGATACTGAAGCAGTGCATGTTTGAATGCAACAAGACCTGGACAATATCCAGTCTTGAAAACTGGCAAGTAAAATTTGCACCTTATAAATGGCTGTGACCACCTTTAATAAGAGACAGTCTAACCCCTGCCTCTTGTCATTCAATGATGTTTCCATCACTGAATCCTCCATTATCAATGTACTAGGGGCATCATAGACCAGAAACTGAGCTGGATTTTCTGCATAAGCGATACAAGAGCAGATCAGAGCCTAGGAATGCTTCAGCAACTAGCTCACCTCTTGACTCCTCAAAGCCTGTCCAACAGGCACAAGTCAGGAGTGTGTTAGAATTCCCTCCACCTGCCTGGATGAGTGCAGCTCCAACAACGTTCAAGAAACTTGACACCTTCCAGGACAAAGCATCCTGCTTGATTGACACCACATCCACAAGTGTCCACTCCCTCCACCACTGACATTCAGTATCGGCAGTGTATTCTATCTAGAAGATAGAAATTTGCCAAAAACCCTTGGACAACACTTCCCAAACACACAATCACTTACATCTGGAAGGACAAGAGCAACAGGTACATAGGAACATCATCACTGGCAAGTTCCCCTCTAAACTGCTCACGATCCTTGGAAATAATTCCTTCACCAAATAAACTACAGCAAATTGAGAAGGCAGCTCACTACTGACTTCTCAAGGGCAATTAAGGATAGGAAATAAATGTTGGTCAGCCAGCAAAGCTCTCAACCCTGGGAAGAATAAAGAGCACGTGAAAATGTTCTTCGCAGGGACATAATCAGACAAAAATAATTACACACAGCAAAAGAAGAGACCTTAGAACAGCTAATGAATTAGGATTTAAGGAGTATCTTTAAAAGAAATGGAGATGGTGAAGTGGTTAGGTGTAAGCAGGGAATACTAGAGCCTAAGACCTTCTCAGTTGAAGACATCAATGTTGGTCAAAGAAAACTGGAAATATGCAATGAGCAGAATTGGAGGTGCATGGATTTTTTAGTGCATTTTCAATTTCATGTGCACATGTCCCTTCCATTCTTCCACTTCCACATTTGGTTCCAACTTTAAACACTTTGGAGGGTAATTATGTATCATTAATTTGTGCTTCTTTCTACAATTCTTCACAATGGCTAGTAGATTGAAGTTCTTGATTTTTTTTCTTCCTTGGCTTCCAAACTTCACCTTTCAGCAAGTATTTTCTGCTATCAAAAAGCCAGTTGGTGAAGGACAGATCTGGACTTAATCTTTACCTGCCTTTATTTGAAGGATACACGTTTCAACCATGCAGCTCGTAAAGTAACTGCCACAAATTTTGTCTGTTTAGTTATAGGAAGCTGAAGTAAATGTCCATTTAACACTCCTTACTTTCATACATTGAGCTCAATTTACCTATAATTATCTTTGATCACTGCTCCCCTTTCATCCTGACGCTGACTCTGACTCCTCTCAGCTATGTCCTGCTCTCCCATTTGCTTCTCTGTCTATTCTGTTTGAATTCTTTCCTTGTCCAATCACTTATCCTACACCCACCACTAATCTAAAAGTTACTGCAGTGGTCCAAAATTGAAATTTATTCAATCGGACATAGATGAGGTTCACCTAACAGTGAGCATCCAGTTTAGCATTCCACTCTGTTGATGTGAATTAACTTCTTAACCAATGAATCACGCTGATACAACATAGATCTGTTCATTATTTTCAAGTTATTGAACTGTACTCTTCACTATCATTATCCTGGATTTTGACTGGTGTTTGACTCTTAGGTTTAAATCTCGCTTAAACAAAAAGTCCAAAGCGCAACCTCAAAATCCACTATGACATTAAATTTACCATCAATCCTTAAATGGCCATTCCTGCTTGTGACAGCTTTAACTGTGTTGAGCTGTACTCTAATAGCATTGAAGGGTTTCACATTGACAGTCGGATTAAAAATGCTTCTCCAGTCTTGATAACCTGTAAAGAATGCACTCCTGAGCCACCAATCATTAATCGAAGGTGTTTGATTTAATAAAGTAAATTTAGCATAAATAATCAGTTGTTTATTTACACACATTAAAATATAATTGCTGTGCTTCATCATCTAATATCAAGCGTCAGAGGCAATAATCAGCTCGTCACCTTTTGGTATTATGCAGGTATCAGGATGGAGTTGATTGAGGAACTAATGAAATATTTATACGACAAACAGTATTTTAATCATTCCTATTCAAGAAACCTGCTTAAGGCTGCATTATTTCTTTATAGCTAATGTTAACAACTCAGTCAAATCTATGTGGAATTAATGGTAACACTGAGCCTTTTGTTTACCTGTAAATGTGCATTAACTTCAATGGCAGCTGAAGGATGATCAAGGGCAGCTCTACATTCAAGTCTGATTAGAGTAGCACAGATTGCTAAGTGATATATATAATTCTGTGGGCAAAAGTCTATAAATATTAATCAAGTTGTTGTTAGTATGATTGCAGAGTGACATCTTTGCGACGACTCACTTTTACATCTTGGTCAAGATTTTCTTACCTTCACTGCTACTGCTGAAGAATTATGTTTTGTTGATGGTAGCAGACATAAGAGTTCAGAGAAATGGAAGAAGTAGTATTAACATATGCTGTGCAACATATGGAGCATGGCAAGTAATGTATGGATGCTACATTTGCAAAGGAATATTTCAAAACTGAAAGAAATCCTTTTATTAATTATCTTTGTAATGCATATATACGTACTGCTGAGTTTGTTACCTTGAACTTACTGAGGTTATATATCCTTGATGCCATATCTTAGTACTCATCCAGTTCCAAAGCAGATTAGGAATTATTAAATTATAACTGATTAAATTTCTGTTCTCGTCCATCAAATAACAACAAAGAAATGTGATAGGAAATGAATGGGGAGGTGAGATAATGATGGGAAAGTGGGAAGTTCTTCCATACAAATTATATGATTTGGATTCGCTGAGATTAATTTCAATGAAATGACTGTGCCAAAACAAGAGTAAGCAGGAGTTATGTTTTTATTTTAAAGAAAAAACTTTGAAAAGCAAGAATGGAAGTGTTATATTTGTTTTCTTAATGGTCTGTATTTAGCAGCACAGGAAAAGGGGCAAGTTGTGATCCAGTTCCACTCCTGTTTAAAAGTTACTGGCATCATTGTGCAGGTTGGCCTTTTAAAAACTTGATGAGTATTCATAGAGACAGGTAGGATTGGAAGTCCTCGAACATCACATCTTCAGAGTGAAGGGGTGAACCATGAATTGAAGGCAGTAAGAGTATGAATGATCAGTAAAAATGATATTTCCTCCTTCACGGATCATCATTAGATTCTATAGCCTGTAATTTGTTAGTTATTCACTGTGAGCTATGGCAGTGTTATGACCTTTTAAATTTAGTTGCCAAGTTGTTACTTTGGCCAGCCATCAAGCTGTCAAATGAAAGAGCACCGTTGTCAAAGTGGAAAATTCTGCAGATTCATTAGGATGGATTATCTACTGGATAATGTGCTCATTTTATTACATTGCCAGACTGTCCCAGAGTGAAATCCAGAGTTAAATGTTTAAACTCTATCCAATTTTAGAAACTAATTTATTGTAAATAAACTCAGCTATTCTTTCCTATTTTGATAAATGTATGAGCTTTCATTCATTTTTTCTATGTCAGTAAAGCCTGTTCAGCTGTCTGCAAGCTTTAGCAGATGTATGAAATTTTGGTTGACATCAGAAGAACTCATGATTTCTGAAGCACTGCATTTATTTCAGATGAATGTTTTGACAGATTTATGAGTTCTTGAAGAGGCTAATAAATTTTCACTTGCCTTTTGAAGAGATAGTTGCTTAGTTTGGTGAAAGCATGAGCTGAAGAGACAATGGGATTTGTGCAATAAATTGAGTAGGAAAGGAGATTGATATTGAATGCGGGCTGTGAACTAGGTGGGTAAGTGGATGAATGGGGACAGTGACTGGTAATGAAAGATATGTGACAGTGTGAAGAGAGTAGAAGTTGTAGTTGGCTAACTGCAGGGTATAAAGGATAACAGTTAAGGAGGTTGAAGTAGGTGAGGTTGAGGGCTGGTTTAGACTGATCTGCAGGTTTAACTACACTTAAAGAACCTTTAATAACAATGTCTTTGAGAATTAAAGTGGGCCTTTTAATGTAAGCACTCGGACATCAGCCTGTTTCTATCTCCAGGCTGTGCCAATACTGTTATTAAATCCCATCTGCTGGCATTGTCTGGACAAAGACAAGATTGCAACAGTGGGATATGGACTCCTGATCTAAAAGAGTAATTTCAACCAAAGTTTTTTGTCTATCACACAGGCTGTGTTGGAAAAACTGCTGTAGACTACGACACCCTATGACAGGTCACCATGGATCTTTACTGTTGTAGTTACTACTTGGGACTTTGGGAAACTTATCTATCTTCAACACAGAGCTGACCTGCAGGTCAATTCATAGCTAAGTAGGAATGGGAGTTGGGAAGTTGGTAGAAATAAGCATAGACCATTTTTGGAAACCTGTTGTAGTTTTGTGGATATTGCTGCTTCCTGAAACACATAAATAACAAGATTACTGAATCTTTCATCCATTCAGTTATGGGATATGGATATTGCTGAGAAGCCCAGCATTTGTTCCTCATTTCTAAAATGGCCCTAAGGTACAACAGAGTGGCTTGTTAGGTCATTTTAAAGGGTAGTTACAACGCCTTGTGTCTGAAACCACACGTAGGATAGAGTCATAGAGTCAAAGAGTTGTATAGCACGGAAACAGACCCTTCGGTTTAACTCGTCCATGCTGATCAGATATCGTAAATTAATCTAGTCTCATTTGCCAGTTTTTGGCTCATATACCTCTAGCCCTTCCTATTCATGTACCTGTCCAGATGCCTTTTAAATGTTGTAATTGTACCCGCCTCCACGACTTCCTCTGGCAGCTAATTCTATACACACACCACCCTCTGTGTGAAGAAGTTACCCCTTAGGTCCCTTTTAAATCTTTCCCCTCCCACCATAATTCAATGCTGTCTAGTTTTGGACTCTCTTACCTGGGATAAAAACCTTGGCTATTCACCCTATCCATGCTCCTCATGATTTAAAAAACCTCTATAAGGTCACTTCTCAGCCTCCGACAATCCAGGAAAATAGCTCCAGCCTACTCAGCTTCTCCCTAGAGCCAAACCCTCCAACCCTGGCAACATCCTTATAAAACTTTTCTGCACCCTTTCAAGTTTAACAACATCTTTCCGATAGCAAGGAGACCTGAACTGAACACAGGCCTCCTCTACATCGGGGAAACCAAACAGAGGCTTGGGGACCGCTTTGCAGAACACCTAATCTTGGTTCGCAACAAACAACTGCACCTCCCAGTCGCGAACCATTTCAACTCCCCCTCCCACTCCTTAGATGACATGTCCATTCTGGGCCTCCTGCAGTGCCACAACGATGCCACCCAAAGGTTGCAGGAACAGCAACTCATATTCCGCTTGGGAACCCTGCAGCCCAATGGTATCAATGTTGACTTCACGAGCTTCAAAATCTCCCCTCCCCTACCGTATCCCAAAACCTGCCCAGCTCATCCCCGTCTCCCTAACCTGTTCTTCCTCCCACCTATCCCTTCCTCCCACCTCAAGCCCCACCCCCATCTCCTACCTACTAGCCTCATCCCGCCCCCTTGACCTGTCCATCCTCCTTGGACTGACCTATCCCCTCCCTAACTCCCCACCTACACTCACCTTTACTGGCTCCATCCCCGCCTCTTTGACCTGTCTATCTGTCTCCTCTCCACCTATCTTCTCCTTTATCTATCTTCTATCTGCCTCCCCCTCTCTCCGTATTTATTTCAGAATCCCCTTCCCCTCCCCCATTTCTGAAGAAGGGTCTAGGCCCAAAATGTCAGCTTTCCTGCTCCTCTGATGCTGCTTGGCCTGCTGTGTTCATTCAGCTCTACACCTTGTTATCACAGTATTGCGAAAGGGGCCTAACTAATGTCCTGTACATTGCCAACATGACATCCCAACTCCTATACTCAATGCACTGACCAATAAAGCCAAGTGTATCAATCACCTTCTTCACCACCCTGTCTGCCTGTGACTTCACCTTCAGTGAACTATAAACCTGAACTTCAAGGTCTTTTTTGTTTAGTAACTCTCCCAAGGACCTTACCATTAAGGGACTAAGTCCTGCTGTGGTTTGCCTTACCAAAATGCAACACCTCACATTTATCTAAACTAAGATCCACCTGCCAGTCCTCAGCTCCTCAGCCCATCTGATCAAGGTCCCTTTTATACTCTGAGGTAGCCTTCTTCATTGTCCAGTACACCACCAATTTTGGTGTCATTGGAAACTTACTAACCATTCTTCCTATATTCACATCCAAATCATTTATATAAATGACAAGAAACAACGAATCCAATCCTCCACCATCCCCCTCTGACTGTTAAAATTACTTACCTTTATGAGAATGCTTTCACTGCCTGACTTATTGTTGCCTACTGTTCAAAAGTAGTAAAGACCACTTTCCTTCCTTTGGACTGTGGACTTCAAAACAGCAATAGACACTGCTTCAGACCAAGGGACATTCAAAGAAGATGCTGCAATTTCTTTAAAAAAACAAACTTGACTCTTCATTGTATGCTGCATCTACTTTCCTTATTCAAGTAATTGGCACTGTTAGATACTGTTGCTAGTCATCCAGGCTCCGTGGGTATGTGTTCAGGGCAGTTTTGTTTGGAGACAGACTTTTGATTGCTATTTCAACCAGAACTAAATAAAAACCAAAAGACCTGTGGATGCTGTAAATCAGGAACAAAAACAAAGTTGCTGGAAAAGCTCAGCAGGTCTGGCAGCATCTGTAGAGGAGAAAACAGAGTTAAAGTTTCGGGTCCGGTGACCCTTTCTCAGAACTGACCCGAAATGTCACCGGACCCGAAACGTTAACTCTGTTTTCTCCTCCACAGATGCT
>NC_063335.1:100887190-100907572 GCF_021869965.1 Rhincodon typus | reverse complement strand
CCCATACCCCTCTAAACTCTTCCTATTCATATACCCAATCAGATATCTTTTAATGTTTGTAATTGTACCTGCCTCCACCAATTCCTCTGACAGCTTGTTCCATACACACATCACCCTCTGCGTGAAAAACGTTGCCCGTCAAGTCTTTCTTAAATCTTTCCAATCTTACCTTAAACCTATGCCCTCTACTTTTGGACTCCCCTATCCTAGGAAAAAGACCTTAGCTGTTCACCCTAACTATGCCCCTCATGATTTTATAAATTTCTATAAGGTCACCCCTCAGCCTCTGACGCTTCAAAGGAAAAAGCCTCAGCCTCAGCCTCTCCCCACAGCTCAAACCCTCCAGTCTTGGCAAAATCCCTGCAAATATTTTCTGCTCTCTCTCAGGTTTAACAACATCCTTCCTATAGAAGGGCGGCCAGAATTGTATGCTGTAAAATTCTCACCAATGTCTTATACAGACACATCATGACCTCTTAACTCCTATATTCAATATCCTGAACAATGAAGGCAAGCATGCCAAATGCCTTCTTCACCACCCTGTCTACCTGTGCTTCCATGGTAGCTCAGTTGGCTGGATGGTTAGGCTGTAATGTAAATTAAGACCAACATCTTGGCTTCAAATCCTATGTCAGCTGAGATCATCATGAAAGTCTCTCCCTCTCAGCCTATCCCTTTGCCTGAGGCATTGTGACCACCAGTAGTTACCTCTCTCTAATGAGAGACAGTGGTCTTGACTCTATCTTATTCAGTAAGATACAAGTTTTTGTGGTGGCTGAAAGGGGTTACTGGAAGATGTCCACAAAAATATTAACCAAGATACCATTCTCAAGATTGCAGTGAAATGAACTGAAGACATTCACATTATTCACTTAGGAAATCGCTCAACAGTTACAAGTTTTTGACTGAGTAGCTGCAGCTTTATGTTTGGACATTAAAGCACAAGCCTCCATCCTAAAAAGAAGAAAACATCTCTCTTTCTCTCTCTCTCTATCCCCTGCCCCCCTCTCTCCTGTGAGCAGACAGGTAAAAGAAAATCCTAATTAGCCAGCTACTCTCTTTCTCCACAATGTCCATCTTGGAAGGAAAAAGGGTAAAAAACAAATATCTTCAGAGACACTGAAAAATCAAATCTTCAATCGGTGAATAACAATGAGGAGATAGTTTGTTGAGGGTGTGAATACTGCGTTGAATAAAAAGCAGTAGAGGTCCTTTGCAGATCTGGGGTTTGCTGAGGGTGTGGATCCTGTGTACAATATGTCCTGATGAAAGGTCCTGACCCAAAAAATTGACTTTCCTGTTCCTCTGATGCTGCCTGACCTGTTGTATTCCTCCAAGCCCACATTGTAGGGACTCTGAATGACAATGAGAATTGGTCTGTCCAAACCATATGCCCTCATCCAAAAAGTCAAAAGGAACTGGAGGGCAGCTGAAGAAAAATATCTCATTGACACTTGTAATCCAAATTACTACCAGGGCTGAGCTTCGTTTACTTTTGTTTCTTCCCCATCCATAATACTTGTGTCTTATCTCTTTCTGTGTCCATTTACATCTGTACAGGATTCATTTTTTAAAAATATGTAGAATTTAAGTTTTCGAGAGTTATATCAATAATTCGTGTTTCTTTTCTGCCATTTGTTAAAAAAAAACAATCTGCAATAAGTCACTCTTTTTTTATACTTTATAAGAAACTGACAAGTGTTTATTTTTTTTAACCTGCATTCTTCGGTCAAGTAAATTAGGGTGTTGGATAACTTGATTCAATCTTTTCACATCTGTGATGGCTCTGGGATTTCCAGCGCAGTCCCCCCAGTGACAAAGGGATTTCATCTCTCCTGGACTGGACTTACCTTCATTTACATCTTCATTTGTGATTGCACTGAAGAGGGTGCAAAGGAGGTTTGTCGAGATCCTGCTGGATTAGAGGATCTAAACTATGCTATGGATAAACTGAGATTGATTTTCTTGGAGCAGCAGCAAGTTGAGAGGAGGCCTGATAGAAAAGTATAAGATAAATATAAGATCATGAGGGACATAGATAGCATCGATAGGAAGGCACTATTTCCATTAGCAAAGGGCTCATTAAACAGAGGTATAAATTTAAGGTAAGGGGTCAAAGACTAAGGAGAGGGTTGAGGAGATTTTTTTCACTCAGAGGGCTATGAAAGTCTGAAAATCACTGCTTGTAACGGTGCTTGAGGCAGAAATTCCTTTAAACTGCATCTATCAACTCAGTGTGTCTGTTTCCTTATGCAAAAACTGTTCAACCATTTCCAAAGTGAATAATGTGAGTGTCTTCAGCTCACTTCACTGCAATCTTGAGAATGGTAATCTTAGTTAATATTTTTGTGGGCATCTTCCAGTAACCCCTTTCAGCCACTATTCACTTGGCCACCACAAACAGGGGGTTGAGGGGGTTACCTTGTGAGGAAAATTAGACAGCTTGGCCCTGTATGCATTGTAACCTGCAAGGTGGGGTATGGTGGCTCAGTGGTTAGCACTGCCTCGCAGCACCAGGGGCCCGGGTTTGATTCCACCCTTGGGCGACTGTCTGTGCGGAGTTTGCACATTCTCCTCGTGTCTGCGTGGGTTTCCTCCAGGTGCTCCAGTTTCCTCCCACAGTCCAAAGGTGTGCAGGGTAGGTGGATTGGCCATGCTAAATTGCCCATAGTGTTCAGGGATGTGTAGATTGGGTGGGTTATAGGGGTATGGGTCTGGTTGGGATGCTCTGAGGGTCACTGTGGATTTGTTGGGCTAAAGGGCCTGTTTACTGTAGTGATTCTAAGGATGTGAGGTGATCTTATTGAGACATATATGATCGTTATGGGGATTGATAAAGTGGATACTGAAAATATGTTTCCCTTTGAGGGACAGACTATTTCTAATTGACGCAGTTTAAAAATAATGGTCTTACAATTAAGTTGGAGATAAGGAGAAATATTTTCTATTAGAGGGTTCTGAGCCTATAGAGCTCTCTTCCCCAGAGTGTGGAGCTGGCAGAGGTAGATAGATTCTTGACTAGAAAGGGAGTCAAAGTGCCTTGGCAGAAAAAAGGAAAATAGAGTTAAGATTACAATCAGATTAGCCGTGATCTTATTAACGAGTAGATCACGCTCAATGGGCCAAATGGCCTGAACTTGCATGTTCATAAAAATTGAGCAAAATATGTCTGCTACAATCTCATCCAAACTGTAGATTAATACCATGCAAGATAACAACACCAAGATCACACACCTGACTTCCATAATAAAGGGCTTTAATGCCTGTCTTAGTTGTGTGCCATGGAATGGTGGAAGTTGCCAGCTTCCAATCTGACAGTGGCACATTTCTATGCAAGGTTATGCATGAGGAAGCACAGCCTCAGTTGATACTCCCTGACATTAACTTGTCACCCACAAAAATAAAGGCCATGGTGAGAACTAATTACTTGGCCTGAACTTGGGGACGACAGTGTACGTCACTTCCATGTATGGCATAAACTCAGAGACACCTTTGTCCAGTGATCTTTAGAGTTGTCTTTGTGAAAGGAGATGCTACTGTGCTGGACATTCCGGAAATTGGTACATATTTGGCCAATTTCAGTACAATACATAACAGCAACCTGGAACAAAATTTCCTTTCAAATAAGCCAGCTGGACACATATTGCCAATGGATGCCAAGATTTCTGTTACATGAGGGCCAAACTATCCCAGATCCATCTTTCTGGCTATGCAGCAGCACTTATGTGAAGGACCTCAGCTAATCTGTAGAATGTAGTTCTTTGCTGAAATTCTTGCCGACCTCTTTTGTCTCTTTACTTGTCTCTATGTCAAATTTTATTTGACATCTCTTCTGTGAAATGTCTTGAGAGGTTATACTATTGTTAATATTGATGTATAGATTCAAGTTGCTATTGAGTCTGATGATAGTCCTTCTGTAGGTTTAAAATGAAATAAGCCATAGAAAAATGCATGACTGTTGATCAGTTCCTTGCCTCAAAGTTGCTAAAGCATAGCAGCCAGAACATCGCTCAATTTTGTACTGATAGAGGGAGACCTGTTTACTCATTTTACTGTGTTCCACTTTTGATCTGGAAGTGCTTGGTACAGGCTAATAATGATTCCTATTGCAATGAAGCACATTTCGTAATTTACATAAAAATTATTTTGCACTCGCCCAGCCCCGAGCAAAAGCCATTAAAAAAGTCTAAAAGCCAATTGTCATTTGGTCTTGTATAATATTGTTTAATTCAGGAAGCAATTACAAAGATTAAATCGTAAAACTAAAAGTCAACTTCCAGTCTTTATTGGCATTCAATTGTCTTTATTGGTATTGTGAACCTTGCATGACAATCTTGGAACTATTAAGGTCAGAGAGTATCATTATAGATGAATAATGATCTAATAAAAGAGTTATATTGTTTCCCTCACAGTAAGGGCTAAGTTAATTTATTGCAGTGTATCATTTTCCAAGGAAGGTAAGAATTGCCTGAAGTCCTCTAGAAGACATTGGCTAAAATTGAATTCAGTAATGCTCATTATTGTTTCCAAAATGATGGCTAAGGCATATATGTGGAAACTGTGCAGGATGCTATATTGGTAAAGGCTGGTCATAGCATGTAGATTAAGAGGTCACAATGGTTTGATCTTAGAACAGTTGTCGACCTAGTTGTAGAGTTCAATATCTGCTGTATTTTTACTTCCGACAGCAAAACTTTTATTTTTCATGCTTTCTTTTAGAAATCTATGGACAGAAATGAGAAAGAATTGTTTTAAAACCAGTGTTGTGCAGGGATTGTTGCATGTTTTGAAAAGCAAATAACCTAACACATATGGCACACACTCTTTATGAAGCTGTTTGAACAAGCAGTAATTGAATTGGTTGCTGATGAACTGGAGTTGAGGTGTTCTGTATTCACATGGAGCTTTGGTTGGCAACAAGAAGTTCATTGGTCTATGACATAGTAACCAGTTACCAATGACAAAGGACTTTTGCCTGCCAACAACAGTGGAAAACTGAGAAAGCCGAGGAGAGATCTTCTAATTGGCAAAAACAAAATCAACAGATCTTGTCAATAAAGACTCTTGAGATGCCTTTCCCTTTTTTTCTCTTGTGTTTGTATGTGTGTGTATAAAGAGGAGTTTGTAAGGGGAGTGGAATTTAATTACTAGTGTTATGTGCCAATGGTTTTTAATCATTTACCCATAGATGGGGTCTAATTGTAGACAAACAGGAGCCTGGAAGAACACAGCAGGCTAGGCAGCATCTGGAGGAAAGGACCAGTCAACATTTCGGTATAACCTTTCTTCAGGACTGGATGTGGGGGTAGGGGGAGCAGCAGATAAAGAGGGAGAGGGAAAGGGTGGAGGTGGACTGGTGGTGATAGGTGGATACTGATGGTAGGTGCGACCTGGTTGGTCGATGGGAGGAATGAATCTGGTTGGTGGCTGGAAGGGAGAGTCAGAAGGTGGAATGGAAGGGAGGAGGTGAGGCTGGAAGGAAAGGCGGAGAATGGGTGGGAAGTCTATTCGAAATTGGAGAACTCAATGTTGAGTCCTCCAGGCTGTAGGGTGTCCAGGCAGAAGATAAGGTGTTGTTCTTCCTCCCACCCATTCTCTGAATCCCCTTCCAGCCCCACCTCCTTCCTTCCATTCCATCTTCTTCCCCTCTTCCAGCCACCAACCGGATTGTGTCCACCTATCACCACCATTCCTTCTCCACCCCTCCCCCCGCCATTTATCTGCTGCTCCCCCTCGCCCACATCCAGTCCTGAAGAAGGGTAATACCTAAAACATTGAAGATGCTCCCTGGCCTTCTGTGTTCTCCCAGCCTCCTATTTGTCTATCTTGGATTACAGCATTTTTTTTGTCTCTAATTACTTGTAATTAGATGATGTTCCTGCGCTTGCGCTGGACGTCATGAGTGTGAAATCAAATGAATTTCCTTTCACTATCATTCTCTGCCAGGTCTTCCTTCACAGCCAGTGAAATTTGTCATACCAGGTATCTGAAGGAGATATGGACTAGCATATGTGGAGGAGAGGTGAAAATAAAAAGTGAACCATCAACAACTTCACTGTAAGAAAAGAAATTTACAAAGGGAAGGAAAGCGAAATAAGAAAGGAAGATTAGATATCCAATTTTCTTGGTCTAACAGCATAGGTAGAATAAGGAAAGCAGTTCTGCTAAGGTAATTTAATAAGTTAGGGTGCAAATTAAAATGCAGAAACTCAAAAGTAATCATCATTGGGATAAATGGTATGAGGTCAAGCAGATTAGAAAAAATAATGCATGGCTCAAAGAGTGGTGTGGAGAAAACTGCTGTAAGTTTATAAGGCATCAATACTCATTGAAGACTGAGCTATTCCACTATGGTGGACTTTACTTCAACCATGCTGGTATCAGTATCCTGGCTAATTGTATAACTAGAGCTTTGGACAATGCTTTAAAGTAAGATGGAGTGGAAGGCTCTGTTGTAGGGGGATTTAGATATCCAAAGAGAAATTTTGCACAGCATTATGCATAACTAAAAGTAGAATGGAACAGGAAAGGACAAAGAGTTAAACAAAAAAAAAAGCTTCAGCAAATAAGGCCTTTACAGGGAATTGAGGCAAAAAAACCCAATAAATTACATGTTCCTGATTTGAATGCATGAAGAATCTGCAATAAGTTAGATTGACTAATGGCAAAACTGGAAGTAAATGATTAAGAACTAATTGCCATTATAGAGATCTGGTTACAAAGTGATCAATGATGTGATACATGGTACTTCAGGGAGATGGACAGAATGATAAAGGAGGAGGGATGGTCCTGATAGTCAGATATGGCATAAAAAAATTAGTGAGAAGGAATCTGGCCTCAGAAGACCATAACATATATTCAGTACAGGTGGAAATTGTGAACAGTAAGATTCAGAAAGCATTGGTGGGAGTAATTATAGATTCTCAAACAAGAGTTATTGCACTGGCAGTGCATTAAACAAGATGTTATTGGAGCTTGTAACAAAGGGAATGAAATTGTGACAAACTTTAATCCTCATGTAGACTGGCGCAACTAAATTTGTTAAGAGTGCTTTGGAGAACAAATTTGTGGAATATTTTCATGAGCGTTCTTGGATGCAGGCATGGAAGGTATTGTTGCTAAATCTGTTGATGATTCAAAGATGGATAGGTATAAAAGTGGCAAAGCGGACATAAGGAAGCCAATAAAATGTTATGCTTTATTGCGAGGGGAACTGAATGCAAAGGTGGGGAGGTTATGTTTTAGTTATACAGGGTATTGGTTGATTCACATCTGGAATATTGTTGATAGCATTGGTCTGCTTATGTAAGGAAGGATGTAATTCTATCAGAAATACTTCAAAGCAGGTTTACCAGATCAATACCTGGAATGGGTTCCAAAGAAGACTTTAACTGTTAATGCAGACAGTGTGAGAAAAGCTGGTTGCAGGTACAAATCATTATAATTAGCAGGTAGAGGGAGTTGGCATGGAGCCGCACAGCACTAGATGGCTGTGGGTTAATGTTATGGCACCGCTCCTGCTCTGATGTTAACCCCTGTTGTGTCAGATCAAGAGGCCCCAGTATTTTCAAAAGTGATGCAGTAGGCTCATTTCAAATTATACCAAACTTTTTATTAACTGGCACCCATGGAACCAGGAGTGTGCCTGTTGACCCAACATTCCAGATAATCAAGAACTATAATAAACTGGACAGTATAATACAATAAACTTTGTAGTAATTGAAGTACACATTTTTGCCGGCTTATCAAGAGTGCCAGTTCACTAAGATTCCGGTGAAAACAAAATTTGCTGTACAAAGAAATTTCTTTTGATAAGTGTCCAAAACAGTAATTTGTCTGCGATAGTAGGAACTGCAGATGCTGGAGAATCCGAGACAACAAGTTGCAGGGCTGGATGAACACAGCAGGCCAAGCAGCATCATAGGAGCAGAGAGGCTGACGTTTCGGGCCTAGACCCTTCATCAGAAAAGGGGGAGGGGAAGGGGGTTTTGAAATAAATAGGGAGAGAGTGGGAGGCGGATAGAAGAGGGATAGAGGAGAGGATAGGTGGAGAGGAAACAAACAGGTCGAAGAGGCGGGGATGGAGCCAGTAAAACAACTCATATTCCGCTTGGGAACCCTGCAGCCCAATGGTATCAATGTGGATTTCACAAGTTTCAAAATCTCCCCGCCCCCTACCGTATCCCAAAACCAGTCCAGCTCGTCCCTGCCTCCCTAACCTGTTCTTCCTCCCACCTATTCCCTCCTCCCACCTCAAGCCGCACCTCCATCTCCTACCAACCAACCTCATCCCGCCCCCTTGACCTGTCCATCCTCCCTGGACTGACCTATCCCCTTCCTAACTCCCTACCTACACTCACCTTTACTGGCTCCATCCCCGCCTCTTCGACCTGTTTGTTTCCTCTCCACCTATCCTCTCCTCTATCCCTCTTCTATCCGCCTCCCACTCTCTCCCTATTTATTTCAAAACCCCCTTCCCCTCCCCCTTTTCTGATGAAGGGTCGAGGCCCGAAACGTCAGCCTCTCTGCTCCTATGATGCTGCTTGGCCTGCTGTGTTCATCCAGCCCTGCACCTTGTTGTCAGTAATTTGTCTGCTTCAGTTTTTAGTGTCTTGAGTCCAATGATAATTTTCATCTAACAGAAGTGGTATTCAGAGGGGATGCTCAAATTTGGGCTGGTATAGAACGGGTTTGAAGTTCATACCGTTGTTTGTTACACTGCAATAGAATTGCCACTTTGGTTGCAAACAAAAATCCAGGCACAAAATAGTTTTTTTGGCTTTCAGAAGTTTAAGCCAAATCCTCTGAGGAGGCGCGCACACAGCCAAATTCAGAGCTTGCTATAGTTCTATTAAAACAATTGAAAATGTGCAAAATTCAAAAAAGAAACATGTTAAATTAAAAACTTTATGAAAACTGTATAGAGGTTTGCAAGTCTTAAATGTAAGCTTCTTGGTAAATTTGAAAGAAGTTAAAGCTTTTAAACATGTCTTGCATTTTCTTTGCGCCTTGAAAAATCATTTCAGTTTAACAAATTCTCAAACGATCCCAATCAACAGAAACCTGCCCACCATTGTGTTTAATTCTGTGTGTGTGTGTGTGTGTGTGTGTGTGTGTGTGAGAGAGAGAGAGAGAGAGAGAGCGAGAGAGAGAGGGAGAGAGAGAAAGAGAGAGAGAGAGGGTGGTTGGGTAGTGGGTTTGGAGTGGGGGTGCTGGCAGAACAGATTCATCTACAATATTTTTTAAACATTTTCTCTTTAATTCTTCTGAAATAAGCTAAAAGACAACCAAATATGGTAACCCCTGGCTTGCAATTGAATAAAATGCTTTTTGAGCTGATTTAGCTTACTGTGGGTGAATTCTGCTGGAAAAATATTGTCACCTAGCAGATGCTCTGGGTCTCATGTACAATCTGTAATGAACATCTGTGTTAGATATGTTCCTGTCTTTGTTTAAATATTATTTCCAACTCATGGCTTACAAAGGAAATAAGAGGTAGTATCCAATCCAAGGAAGAAGCTTAAAGATTGGCCAAGAAAAATAATACATCTGAGATTTGGGAACAGTTTAAAATTCAGCAAAGAAGGACCAAGGGATTGATTAAGAAGGAAAATACAATACGAAAGTATGCTTTCAGGGAACATAAATACTGATGTTAAGAGTTTCTATAGGTACGTGAAGAGAAAGAGATTGGTAAAGACAAATGTAGGTCCCCTACAGACAGAAATGGGGGAAGGTATAATACGGTACAAAGAAATGGCTGAGGAACTGAATACATACTTTGGTTCTGTCTTCATAAAAGAGGATGCAAATCAGATACCAGAATTGTTGGAGGATGCAAGATTTAAGTGAAAGGGAAGAACTGAGGAAGACCACTATTAATAGAGAAGATTGTTGGGATTTAAGGTGGATAAATCCCCAGGGCCTGATAATCTACATCCCAGAGTACTTAAGGAAGTGGCTCTAGAAATAGTGGATGCATTGGTGGTCATCTTACAGGATTCTATAGACCCCCTGGAACCGTCCCTGCAGATTGGAGGATGGCAAATGTCACTCCAGTATTCAAAAAGGGAGGTAGAGAGAAAACAGAGAGTTATAGACCAGTGAGCCCAATATCGGTAGTGGGCAAAATTCTTGAATCCATTGTGAATGATTTTATTGCAATTTAGAAAGCAGTGGCAGGATCAGACAGAGTCAGCATGGATTTATGAAGGGGAAATCATGCTTAACAAATCTGTTGGAATTCTATGAAGATGTAACTAGTAGAGTTGACAAGGGGTGCCAGTTGATGTAGTATATTTGGACTTTCAGAAAGTGTTTGACCAAGTCACACATAAGAGATTAATGTGCAAGATTAAAGTGCATGGGATTGGGGATGTGTATTGAGATGGATTGGAAACTGGTTGACAGAGAGGAAACAAAGAGTAGGAATTAATCTGCTTCCTATGATGGTGCTTGGCCTGCTGTGATCATCCAGCCCTGCACCTTGTAGGAATTAATGGGTCCTTTTCAAATTGGCAGGTCGTAACCAGTGGGGTGCCACAGGAATTAATGCTGGGACTTCAGCTATTCACAATATATATTAATGATTTGGATGAGGGAACAAAATGTAACATCTCCAAGTTTGCAAATGATACCAAGTTAGGTAGGAGGGTGAACTGTGACGAGGATGCAGAGATCCTTCAGCGTGACAGATTGGATGATTGGGCAAATCAATGGCAGATGCAGTATAATTTGGATAAATGTGAGGTTATTCACTTTGGAATCAAAAACAAGAAGGCAGATTACTACCTGAATTCTTGAAAATTGGGAGATGGGAGTGTGCACCAGTGGCTGAAGGTAAGTATGCAGGTGGTAAAGAAGGCAAACGGTATGCTGGCCTTCATTGCGAGAGGTTTCGAGTACAGGAGCAGGGATGTGCTGTTGCAGTTATACAGGGCCTTGTTGAAACCACACCTGGAATATTGTGTGCAATTTTAGTCTCCTTTTCTGAGGAAGGATGCTCTTGCTCTCTTGCTAGAGTTCAGATGAATGAGGGTTGTCTCATAGAAACTTATAAAATTCTAACAGGACTGGACTGTGTAGATGCAGGGTAGATGTTCCTGATGGTGGGTGTGTCCAGAACCAGGGGTCAGAGTATGAGGATTTGGGGTAGACGATTTAGGACAGAGATGAGGGGACTTTTCTTCACCCAAAGAGCGGTGAGCCTGTGGAATTCATTAACACAGGAAGTAGCTGATGCCAAAACATTGACAAACATTGTCAAGATGCGACTAGATATAGCACTTCGGGTGAATGGGATCAAAGGTTATGGAGAGAAAGCAAGACTAGGCTATTGAGTTGGATGGTCGTGAAGAGTGGCGGAGCAGGCTTGAAGGCCCAAATGGCTTCCTCCTGCTCCTATCTTCTACGTTTCTATGTCTTTATGTTTCCATTACAGAATTACAGGTAAGAATCTATTAATGTTGTGCCGTAGCTGAAAGTAAGTGATAAACTTAAGACTGACAAGTCTGAACTTAAGGCTCACTGGCTGAACCCTCAAAAATATCTTAGTGATCTTCCATAAAAATATTTCAATAGATGAATTGCATGGAGACCTGAGGCAGACAGGCCTGAACTGGAGTCTATGGTAGAAGAGCTGGGCAATTCTACAATAACAAACAACCATGTGAACAGTTTGCCCTTGCAGCAAGACAAAATAGTGATTGAATGAGAGGAAATTGGCTGGAAAAGCTGTTAGAGGTGATGCAGGTACAGGATAGATGGTGTAGAGTCTTGAGTAGGAGTGAGTAGGAAACACGGAGAGAAGGATTTTTTTTGTTTGTGGGCATGAAATGGATGAGACTGAATGAATGGAGATTCTGCATGCACCTCTGGGACTTGGCGAGACATATGTGCAGTGGCACAGTTGGAGTGAGCGTGAGATAGCAGAGAGAAGGTGGTGGAAGTGCAAATGTTCATTCACCTTCTTGCATCATTGCTGCTCATTCCTCAGGACCATAGTGTCCATTCTGACCTGGATAGCTACTCTGGACAAGGTTGGCATTATCTGTGGCCATAGTCTCATTTGTCAGTCCTGGAGAAAGTGGGCAACCTTTCTCTCTACCATTCCATTCGTCACGTTCTCCAAGTTCCTGTTGGTGAAGTGGTGTAGCTCTGTCAGCCATGACTTTTAGAATCATGCAGAAACATACAGTGAAGAGAATTTCCTGGCTTGCAGCTTTTGAAATACTATGCAACTGCTATTCATACACGGAGCCCAAAGTGAGGACATTGGAAGGTCTTGTCGTCAGCCAGCATTTCTACCTCTGGTGGCTGAAGAGTTGCTCTAGGGTGGAGGTTGGAGGGGAACAGTGGAGAATTGTGTGAGAAAAATTTGCCAGGACTCAAGAATGGAAAACCTCCACGAAATTGACACATCCAAAATAAGGAAGATTCAGCCTAATGTACCAATGTGAATCCTTTTATATAACAGCTTTCCTACTCTTCAAAAGGGAAAAAAAGGTGTGTTACAGAATTGGATAAATCTCTTAAAATTACTGTACCTGTAGATGACATTATGACAAGGTGCCCTAGTATAACAGCTGTCTATCTTACTCCCTGTACAGTCAATGGTCAGTTAAACAACCAGTTAGTTAACCAGTCAACTCTGTGTATAATGGGAAAGTAACATAATTTGAGAACCCAGACCAAATGTATGTCTGAGATGTCATATTAGTCTAGAAAATTTATTGTTAATTAACTTAATAATGCAAAACAAGGAAATGACAGAGGAGTTGAACAGTTATTCTACATCAGTCTTTATGATAGAAGGTACGTCAGACATCCCATTAATTCTACAGAAGATGGGGGAGAACATCATCATCACTAGAGAAGTAATATTAGACAAACAAATGGGACTAAAGGCAAATTAGTCTCCTGGCCTTGATGGCTTGCATTCTAGGATCCTAAAAGAAGGAGCTACAGTGATAGTAGATGAATTGTTGTAATTTCCCAAAATACTTGGGCTCTGGAAAAATACCAGAGGTTTGGAAAATTACCAATGTGATACTCCTATCAAAAAGAGAGGGAGACAAAACTATAGTCTGAAAAGTCTTGCATCCATTGTTGGAAAAATGTTGGAATCAATTATTAAGGAAGTAATAGCATCTTTTGATAAATCATCATCTAATTAAGCAGTATCAGCATGGCTTCATGAAAGGGAAATAATTGACTAATTTATCAGAGTTTCTTAAGGAAGTCTCAAACAAAGTGAATAAAGGCAAATCAGAAGATGTGTTGTATTTGGACTTGCAGAAGGTGTTCAACAAGATACCTCACTAAAGGTTAATGCATAAGATAAGAGCCCACGGTGTTAGTGGTAGAATATTGGTGTAGATAGGGAATTGCTTAATAGGCAGGCTGGTGGTGTGTAACCAGTGGGGTTCCACAGAAAATGATGCTATGATAACAACTGCTTACAATATATATTAATGATTTGGAGGAAGAAAGTGAATATATTGTAGCCAGATTTAAAGGTAACAAGAAAATAGGTGGAAAGTCAAGCTGTGAGAAGGATACGAACAGTTTGCGGAGAGATGTTGACAGGTTAAGCAAGTGGTAAACAGGTTGGTAAACAGAGTATAAAGTGGGAAAATGTGTGAAGTTGTTCATTTTGGAAGGAAGAACAAAAGAAAAGAGTTTATTTCAATGGAGAAAAACTGCAGAAAACTGCAAAACAAAGGGACTTGAGAGTATTTGTACAAAAAACACAGATGTATCAGGTATTAAGGAAGGCTAATGGAATGTTGGCTCTTATTTCAAAAGGTTTGAAACATAGGAGTAAGGAAGTCTTATTGCAACTGTACAAGATGCTGGTGAGACCTCATCTGGAGTACTGTGAGCAGATCTGGGCTCCTTATTCAAGGAAAGATATCACATTATTGGAAGACATTCAGAGAAGGTTCACAAAGGTGATCCCTGATAGGCAGGGAATGTCTTATAAGCAACAATTTAACAGATTGGGACTCTACTCATTGGAATTTGAAAGAATGAGAGGTGATCTCATTCATCTTAAAGGGGGCTTGACAGTGTAAATGTTGAGAGGATATTCACTATGAAGGGAGACTCTAGGACAAGAGGGTGTAGTCTCAGAATAAGGAAGCTCCAATTTAAGATGGAGGAGAGGAGGAATTTCTTCTCTTAGAGAGTTGAGAGTCTTTGGAACTCCTTTTCCTGTTTCTTATGATATTATTAAAATAAAACTTAGAAATTATTTATAAGATTTCCAACTGAGAGGAGCCCTGATTTCAGTGTATAAAATTTAAACATTTTGAAAATTGGAATCTCACTGGGAATTTTGTCACAGACAAGCAATAGATCCTGATCCGTGCTTATAGATAAAACCTAAAGTTTTACTTCTCGTTGATCTTCAAATAACAAAACCCTCAGTTCTACAAAATCACAGTGATGTGATGTGGTTTTCATTATTTTAACCAATGAAATATGTACCACAGAGACTCAAGTTCTTATTGAGACAGACATCTAGAAGATCATAAGACATAGGCATACGGTGGCTCAGTGGTTAGCACTGCTGCTTCACAGCTCCTGAGGCCCATGTTCGATTTCACCCTCAGACAACTGTCTGTGTGGAGTTTGCACATTCTCCCCATGTCTGTGTGGGTTTCCTCCCACAGTTCAAAGATGTACAGGCTAAGTGGATTGGCCATGCTAAATTGCCCACAGTGTTCAGGGATGTGTAGATTAGATGGGTTATGCAGGATGGGTCTGGGTGGGATGATATGAGTGTTGGTGTGGATTTGTTGGGCTGAAGGGCCTGTTTCCACACTGTAGGGATTCTATGATATTGATAATGATAATATTTGGCCATTCAACAGGATCATGGCTGATCTGAATGACATTCTTCATGTCCACTTTCCCCATAACCCTTGATTCATCTAGAATCTACCTCCGCCTTAAATATAGACAAGACTCTCTTCCCACAGCTCCCTGATTTCAAAACTTAATTAATTGCTCTGTATTGATCTTTCAACAGTACTAAAGATTACATTTGCAAATAATATTTAATACATTTTCAGTTGTTTGATTGCAGACCTGAAAAAAAAGTTTTACTGTCATAATACTTGTGACTTTTAAGGGAGAAACTAAAAGATAATTCCATTAGTTTTGCCATCCCTCAGAGCAATGCATTCAGGTCTGATATGAACACTAGAGAGGAAACTTAAACATGCAAGAATGGATGAATTGAGAAAAAAAACCTTTTTTTTGGTATTATGACCACAATCCAGCTCAAACACACCCATTAATAGGGATACACGTGGATACCTAAAAATAACCTTTCTCACCAAAATGAGGGCTTTCACTTGTGTATTTAGTAACACAATATCAATAAGGGTGCCCCAAATTGCATTTCACTAATGTTTAAATGTAACTTCATTAGCATTCATTTCCTGTGACTTCAGAAGCTGACCAGTGAAGAAGAGAGAAGATTTCAGCAGATTTCAAATTAATCATTAAAATTATCATTGAATGAAACCTGACTTATTAAAGTTTCTGTCCATTTCCTTGGTCAAACTTTTGGAAGAATGTTGTCCACTTGACACCAGTAGTGTTCAAACTGACAACATCAGAATGGGAGGAAAATTGGATGAGGAGGAAGTGAAGAGTCATTAACATAGGTGGCTGTGATATTATGTTGAGATGAGATCAGCATGTGTACAGGAGATAAAGTCACCATATTAATACCAGACCATAGGGCTGATTTCTCATCAGACAAAGGTGAGGGGTGGTAGTTTAAACATGCCTTAGGTGAGGGGTAAGGTTGAGATGGAGAGTCCTTCATGGTAACCTCAGCCTGTATGGTAATTGAACCCACACTGCAATTCAAACTAGGCATCCAGTCAACTGAGCTAACTGACCCCAGAGGGAGACAACAAGGTAAACAAGAGAGAGGTGTGCCAGTACACAGGAGCAAGATGGTCAGGTCTACAGGAGAGATGGCCAGGTACATGTGGGTGATATGTCAGGTACATACAGGATAGAGGTGCAATGGAAACAGACAAAAGACAGAGCCTGACGCCACAAGATTTCTTTAAATGTTTAGAGATAGAGTTTCAATTTCCTTGACATCTCAGGAGAGCAATGTTTCCTTTGGCTGAGATTGTCATGCCAGACAGTGTTATCAGCCAGAGTTATCATCTCTATAATCATTTCCTCCAAGACCTGGTGGATACAGGTTTTCAAAGGTGTTAAAGCTCACTACTGTCCTCATTGTAATGGCCTCTGCCTCACACACGTAAATGCATAAGACATGTGGTGGTTGGAACAGTTGCGAGGCCTACTATTTTATCAAAATGTCCTGGTGATGAATGTAGCTACACTACAAGCACTCAGGTTCATCTCCCTGGCTGGATGGCCACAGGTACAAATGTTGTCAGCAATCTAAGCAACATCATAGCACCCAGGAGTTTACACATACCATAAGGGATATTTGTCCATCAATGCCATGAAGAAGTTCATGAAGGTCTGTACCTGATTTCCTGGCAACTGTAACAAAGTACAGATACTGCATCAGTCGATAATTTGTGACTTTTCTTTGTAGAAAGCAGGCTCTTTGGAAAATAAATTCAGAAAATGTGCGCCTGATGTATTTATAATTTTGTCACCAACTAGCCTCAGATTTCCAGTTTTTCTATTTACTTTCAAGCATCCTCCTCTAAGTGACTGCCAAACAGATATATCAGAATATATAATGGTTGGCAGTGAGTTGCAGCATGAGACAAACAATGAGGAATATAAGGAGACAACAAGGTGCAGAGCTGGATGAACACAGCAGGCCAAGCAGCATCGTAGGAGCAGGAAGGCTGACGTTTCAGGCCTAGACCCTTGTAGAAAGTAAATAATGGGTGTTGTTGAAACTTAACCAGGTGTGAAACTGATGTGATGAAGTACACTAGTTGAGGAAAGAGAAAGCAGGATTACACTGCAGAATGTTGGTGAATCAGTGAAAAACTTTTTTTTGACCCAGTTGGGTGATTAAGCTACTTTCTACAATGTATCAAAGATCAGGGCACAGTGGTCCTGCTGATCAACCCTTCAGTCCCATCTAACCAAACCTTCTTGTTGAGAGCAGCTGCTTTCTTCCTGTCACTGCTAAAGAAAAGTACAATCTGTAATTTCAACAATGTTGCAACAGTGAGGCTGGGTGCTGTCATTGCTTTATGTGAACCATCCATCATCAGCACTTGCAACTTTCATCTCCTTAGGTACAGCTAAGATCCAACCATGTGGCATAGCCATTCAAACATGAGACATGAAGCCTCGAAATCAAACAAATCTTCAACAATATTTAAAATTACTTGGTTTAATTCAGTTACAATCACTATTCCTAGTTGATTTCCTGTTTCATTCCCTGCACATATCGTTCCCTCACTGCATCCCATTCAGAACCTGCATTCAGACTCTTATCTAAATGTATAACAGCTGCATATATTTGCTGTTCTCAATCATTGAAAGGCATTGCATAATACTGCTAGAAAGCAGCAAGCGTCTCTGGAAGATAAGAAAAGGCAAGTTATTGCTATATTTTTCCAGACACTCTCTTTCATTAAAAACATTTATGAGCTTTTATGCCTCAATGTTATAACAATCAATTTCACTTTCAGCAAATCCAGCGAGAGTTGAGTTTGCATCAAGCAGTATCAAAGAATGAATTGCCCTCGTTCAGACAAAATGGCAATTATTTGCATGCAAGGTATGGTGAGGTATTACCGTTAGGCATACAAATTGAATTGAATGCATAATTATCAACATTAGATACTAAAGCTTTGAGTAAATAAAATTCAGTTATAGGTGAAGATTTATGGGCAGTTTCAATATATAACTTAACACATTTATCATGTTCTTTTTCTGTTGTTTATCTGAATGAGCTGCCATCAGTCAATATCCTTCCTGCAGCATCAATCAGAAATTCATTACATTTCTTGAGGCTTTGGATGTTGATATCTGGAATACTGTTGTGGTGGTTTCTGATAGGAATGATATAAGTCATAAAATCAACAACACAAAATTGCATTTATGAAGGACCATTAACAAAGTAACGAATCTCAAGCACTTTGCAAAAGTGTAACGACCAAGAGCATTGACATCAAGTAACATAAAGATATGTTCGGACAGAGTTTGCAGATAGCAAAGGATCAACGGATAGTCAAGGCCAAAACATGTGAGGGTCAGATCCAAATAATTAGAAATCCATTGCTTTTAGAGGGGATTCAAATGCCACACTCATTCTTAACGACATAAAGCTGAATCTTACACTATTTTGCCATTTTTGTTGAGTTTCTTAGAGCGCTTCTCCCTATAAGGCTGAGCTAGTTTTCTCGTGTGATCATCCTAAACCTGTCTCATTAATTAACTCCTACACCCCTATAACACCTCTCCTTTCCTTGCTAGCTTTTACATTTTGCAGATACAAGTAGCATGTTGATGAAGATCATAGTCAAGAGTACTACCCTGTGAGAGATGTCCTGGAGTGCAGAGATCTGGTCCTGCATTGGAGCCCATTAACATTGGAGGAACGGTTGGGTGTCTCTGGGGCAGAGGGTGTCTTGTGTCTTATCCAGAGACAAGTACACCTTCCCAGGCTTGAAACTAGAGGATGGCCTGGCTATCTCTGGAATGTACTGAGAGGAGACCTCTGAGGAGCTTCTGTGCCATTCCACTAATGCTGGGTGCCTGCTGACACCATCCTGCCTCCTTGTGAGGATAGAGCAGTGAAGGACTGTGCAAATATCCAGTGGATTCAAAATGCTAGACCTGACTCTCCATGGAAGCTGTAAATCTGTTCATGGAGTCAACAAGATTACTGAAAAACATATGGTGTAGGAGGAGATCATTTGCTCATCGAGCTTGCACCACTATCTAGGAAGTGGCCTGGAAGTACTGTATGCATTGTTAGTCATCTGGATCAGTTCCTACAGATTGGAGGGTGGAAAATTTAACCCCATTATTTAAAATCGGAGGGAGAGAATTACAGACCAGTTTGCCCAGCATCAGTATTTGGGAAAATGCTGCAGTCTATCATAAAAGATATGATAGCAAAACATTTGGAAAGGAATAATGGGATTGGACAAAACCAGCATAGCTTTATAAAAGGCAAATCATGCTTAACAAATCTACTGGAGTTTATTAACAATCGGGGAGGTGATGGCATAGTGGTGTTATTGCTAGACTATCAATCTAACTAATTTTCTGGGGACCCTGGTTCGAATCCCACCATGACACAATTTGAATTAAGAACCTGCTGAAGACCATGAAATGATTGTTGGGGGGAAAAAACCCATCTGCCTCACTAATGTCCTTCAGGGAAGGAAATATGCCATCCTCACCTGGTCTGGCCTACATGTGACTCAAGACCATAGCAATTTCGTTAACTCTCAACTTCCCCTTAAATGGTTTAGTAAGCCATTCAGTTCAAATGGCAGCTAGGAATGGGCAATAAATGTGGGCCAGACAGCAATGCCAATGTCCCAAGTGTGAATAAAAAAAATCTAGCAGAATAGATAAGGGAGAATGAGTGGATATGGTCCATTTGGATTTTCAGTTGGCTTTTGATAGGGTCTCTCATTTAAGTTTAGTGGGAAAAGTTGAAGCCCATGGGGGAAAGATTAATATAGTGGCATGGATTGAGAATTTGTTGACAGACAGAAAATAGTTGAGTGGGCCTTTTTCTGATTGACAGGCAGTGACTAGTGAGGTATTGCAAGGATTGGACCCCAACTGTTCAAGAGCAGGATGCAGGAGATATATCTGGATGGGAGACCCAAATGGAATATTTCAAGTTTGCTGATGACACAAAACTGGGCAGGATTGTGAGCTGTGGGGAGGATACAAGAAGGCATTAAGCAATTTAAACAAATTGAGTGAGTGGACACATGGAAGAGGCAGCATAATGTGGCTAAATGTGGAATTATGCATTTCAGTGTGAAAAAAAGACAGGAAGAATTTTATTTAAAAGTGATGATATATGGGAATATGGATGTACAAAGGGATCTGGGTATTGTTGGACAGCAAACAATGAAAGTTGATAGGCAGGAGCAGCAAGCAATTTGAAAAATGAATGGTAAATTGGCCTTCATTGTAAGAGGATTGAATTTAGAAGTTGGCATGTCTTACCGCAGTAATACACAGTTTTGTGGTAGTGCTCCTACCTCTGAGCCAGGACGCCTCAGTTCATGTCTCACCTGCTCTAGAGGTGTGCAATAACAGCTCTGAACAGACTGATTAGAAAATATAAATACAAAGCTTTGATAAAACCACACCTGGAGTATTGTTTCAGATATAGTAGGAACTGCAGATGCTGGAGAATCTGAGATAACAAGGTGT
>NC_063335.1:100860436-100887090 GCF_021869965.1 Rhincodon typus | reverse complement strand
GAAACGTCAGCTTTCCTGCTCCTCTGATGCTGCTTGGCCTGCTGTGTTCATCCAGCTCTACACCTTGTTATCCTGGAGTATTGTGTGCAGTTTTGTTCTCCTTACCTAATAAAAGGAATACTTGCCATAGTGGGAGCACAGGGAATGTTCACTACACTGCTACAAGAGGTATGACTGGGCATGTATTCTCTACAGTTTGCAAGGATAAGATGGGATATGACTGAAATGTATACATGCTAACAGGATTGGATAGGCTAGATGTGGGGAAGTTGTTTTCCCTAGTTAGTGAGTTGGTGATGAGGGAACACAGTCTCAGGCTATGCAATAGTTATTTAGGACTGAGACAAGAAAAACTTTCCTCACTCAAAGCATAGATAACCTGCGGAAGCCATGTCACTGAATATTTTTAAGAGATAGATAAGCTTTTAGGTATTGAAGGCTTCAAGGTATATGGGGAGAGAGTGGGAATATGGCATTGATATAGTGTATCAGCCATGATCACCTTGAATGGAGGAGCAGGCTTGAAGAGCTGAATGGCTGACTCCTAATTTCCTTGTTCCTCTGTTACAAATTAGAGCAATTTCTATTTTGATCCAATGAGAAACTCACACAGCCATTGGAATGGTTGTAATGCACCACACTGAGAATTAGCAAAACAGTACTGTGATTTTTCCTTTGTGTGCTGATTGGCAATGATTGATACACATAAACGATAATGTGTATTGGAAATTTAAAGTTTCTTTTGCTGTATTGGACCAGCTGCTTCAGCAGGCTTCAGTCATTGTCGAAATATTTGTGTCTGTCATTCCATGTTCCAATCATAAACAAGTTTCCAAACACCTTGGCATGTCAGTGTCACAGTAAGTTTTGTCCCAGGAATTTGTCGTAGATTTGGCAGATAAAGATTTGTCAGGATTTGATGTTTAGACCCAGAATTGGCACTGGACAGTCAACATGTGCCCAAACACACAGGAGCAATTAGAGACCAAAATAGATCTGTACAGTAAATTTGCAGGAAATAGCCATGCTCTTCGAGCTAATCATATTATTGGTTCACAACACACTAAAAGGCAGGGCAGCAAGAACTTTATTTGTCATTCTTGCGATCTAAAGACATTCTTCACCTCTTAAAGGAAATGTGCACTTTAGCCAAGGGTAGTACCGACCAGACTTTGATCAGAATGTCAGAGCAAAAAGATGGTGGAAGGGTTTCCTGAATTCTCAAGTGTTTTAACAGCGCTGGTGATAGAGGGTCCTCAACATGCCACATAGTGATCATAAAATGTCTAATCTTTCTGATCATTGGAAGTGGGCAGAGATCATTCACTGTGAAGTAACTAATGCAGTCTGAGCTCTTTCTTACAGTTCAGAAGCAGAACTGAACCAATCATATAAATACTGTAACTATAAAAGCAGGTCTGATGCATGGAATTTTGTGGTGATTAACTCACTTCATGTCTTCACACTATCTATTCACCATCTTGAGTATGATGAATATTCTTCATTTGCTTGAATCAGTGCAGCTCCAACGAGAAGCTTGACACCATCCAGGGTGAAGCAGCTCACTTAATTTGTACCTCACCCACCACCTCCCACATTCACTTCCTTCACCACAGATCTAACAGTGGGAGCTTTGTGTGCCATTTACAAAATGCACTGGATTAAATCATCCAGACTCCTTCTATCACCTGGAAGGTCAAGGGAAGAAGATGCATGCGAATACCACCACTTGCAAATTCCTCTCCAAAACACACATCATCATGACTTGGCAATATCTTGCCATTCTGTCATTGTTGCTGGATCAAAATTCCGGGATTCACTTTCAAACAGCATTGTCGGTATACCCATACCACAACGACAATAGTAGTTCAAGAAGGCACCTCATCACTGTGACAATTAGAGATGGGCAATTCATGCTGGTTGAGGTAGCGACAGTCACATTGCATGAACAAATGAATAACAGCCAGTTTCTCATTAGGATTTCCAGTCCTACAGATTTTACAGTTATTTTTACAATAACTTTTCAAGGAGGTGACAAAGATGTTCGATGAGGGTAGAGCACTGGATATTGTTTATATGGATTTCAGCAAGGCTTTCAACAAAGGTCTCTCATGTTACGCTCATCCAGAAGATTAATATGCACGGAATCCATGGTGACTTGGCAGTGTGGATTCAGAATTGGCTTGTCCATAGAAAGCAAAGGGTAGTGGCGGAAGGGTTTTTTCAGCCTGGAGGTCCATGACTAGTGGTGTTCCTCAGGGATCCATACTGAGACCATTGCTGTTTGAGATATATATGAATGAAAATGTAGTTGGATGGGTTAGTAAGTTTGCAGATAATACAAAGATCAATGGAGTTGTGGATAGTGTAGAAGGTTGTCAAAGGATTCATCAGGATATAGTTGCAGATATGGGCGGGGAAACGGCAGATGGAGTTCAATCCAGATAAGTGTGAGATGCTGTACTTTGGGAGTTCAAATGTTAAGGAAAAGCATACAGTTAATGGCAGGACCCTGAATGGCATTGATGTGTAGAAAGATCTTGTGGCTCAAGTCCATAGCTCTCTGAAAGTAGCCACGCAAGTAGATAGGGTGGTAAAGAAGGCACATAGCATGCTTGCCTTTATTGGTTGGGGAATTGAGTATAAGAGTCAGGATGTCATGTTGTAGCTTTATAAGACTTTGGTTAGGCCACATTTAGAGTATTGTGATGAATTCTGGTCGCCACATTACAGAAAGAATGTGGAGGCTTTGGAGAGGGTGCAGAAGAGGTTTACCAGGATGCTGTCTGAATTAGAGGGTATGAGTTCCAAGGAGAGGATAGAAAAACTTGGGTTGTTTTCTCTGGGGTGGCAGAGGTTGAGGGGAGACTTGACAGATGTCTATAAAATTATGAGATGCATAGGCAAGATTGACTGTTAGAATTTTTTCCCAGAGTTGAAATGTCTAAAACTAGGGAGTGTGCGTTTAAGGTGAGAGGGGGAATGTTCAAAGGAGATGTGAGGGACAATTTTTTTTACACAGAGAGTAGTAGGGGTGTGGAATGTGCTGCCAGGGGTGATGGTGGAGATAGATACAATAGGGACATTTAAGAGACTTTTACTTAAGCACATGAATATGCAAGGAAGGGAGCGATATGGACAAAGGGCAGGCAGAAGGGATTAGTTTAATTTGGCATCATGTTCAGCACAACATTGTGAGCCGAAGGGCCCATTCCTGTGCTGTAATGGTCTATGTTCCAAACTTGACACATTTCCATAACAACCATAAATAATTATTAGGCGTTCAGAAATAAATAGGGATAGAGGGGGAGGCAGATAGAAGATGGGTAGAGGAGAAGGGAGGTGGAGAGGAAACAGACAGGTCAAAGAGGCGGGGATGGAGCCAGTAAAGGTGAGTGTGGGTGGGGAGGTAGGGAGGAGATAGGTCAGTCCAGGGAGGATGGACAGGTCAAGGGGGCGAGATGAGGTTAGTAGGTAGGAAATGGGGGTGCGGCTTGAGGTGGGAGGAGGGGATAGGTGGGAGGAAGAACAGGTTAGGGAGACGGGGATGAGCTGGGCAGGTTTTGGGATGCGGTAGGGGGAGGGGAGATTTTGAAGCTTGTGAAAAGGGCTCACCTTTGTCCCCCTCCACCCACACATCAACGAATACTGGTCACGTTTGGACATTGAGCAGTTTTTCCACTGCCTCCGCCTCCACGCTTACTTCTTCAACCGTGAACCTAACCCTCCCTCTACTGACCCCTTCTCCCGCCTCCAACACACCCCCTTCTCCTGGACACTGCCCCAAGGCCTCCTACCCTCCCTCGACCTCTTCATCTCCAACTGCCGTCGAGACATCAATTGCCTCAACCTCTCCACCACTCTCACCCACTCCAACCTGTCCCCCGCAGAACGTGCAGCCCTCTGCTCCAATTCCAACCTCACCATAAAACCCATGAACAAGGAAGGCGCAGTTTTAGTATGGTGCACTGACCTCTACATCGCTGAGACCAGACGCCAACTCTCCGACACCACCTCCTACCGCCCCCTTGCTCATGACCCCACCCCCGACCACCAAACCATCATCTCCCAAACCATTCACAACCTCATCACCTCAGGTGACCTCCCAACCACGGCCTCCCCAACCCCGCACTGCCCGCTTCTATCTCCTTCCCAAAATCCACAAACCTGACTGCCCTGGTCGACCCATTGTCTCCGCCTGCTTCTGCCCCACCAAACTTATCTCCACCTATCTCGACTCCATTTTCTCCCCCTTGGTCCAGGAACTCCCTACCTACGTCCGTGACACCACCCACACCCTCCACCTCCTCCAGAACTTCCAATTCCTCGGTCCCCAACACCTTATCGTTACCATGGACATCCAGTCCCTATACACCTGCATTCCCCATACAGATGGCCTAAAGGCGCTCCACTTCTTCCTGTCCCGCAGGCCCGACCAGTCCCCCTCCACTGACACCCTCATCCGCTTAGCCGAACTCGTCCTCACCCTCAACAACTTCTCTTTCAATTCCTCCCACTTCCTACAGACAAAGGGGTTGGCCATGGGTACCCGCATGGGCCCAAGCTATGCCTGCCTCTTTGTAGGTTATGTGGAACAATCCATCTTCCGTACCTACACTGGCCCTATCCTCCACCTCTTCCTCCGTTACATTGATGACTGTAACGGCGCCACCTCGTGCTCCCACGAGGAGCTCGAACAGTTCATCCACTTCACCAACACCTTCCACCCCAACCTTAAGTTCACCTGGACCATCTCTAACACCTCTCTCACCTTCCTGGACCTCTCTGTCTCCATCTCGGGCAACCACCTGGAAACTGATATCCATTTCAAGCCCACCAACTCCCACAGCTACCTAGAATACACCTCCTCCCACCCACCTTCCTGCAAAAATGCCATCCCCTATTCCCAATTCCTTCGCCTCCGCCGCATCTGCTCCCAGGATGAGGCATTCCACTCCCGTACATCTCAGATGTCCTCGTTTTTCAAGGACCGCAACCTCCCCGCCTCAGTGGTCAAGAACGCCCTCGACTGTGTCTCCCGCATTTCCCACAACTCATCCCTCACACCCCGTCCCTGCAATAACAACCAAAAAAGAATCCCCCTCATCCTCATGAACCACCCCACCAACCTCCGGATCCAACACATCATCCTCCGACACTTCCGCCATCTGCAATCCGACCCCACCACCAAAGACATTTTTCCCTCCCCACCCTTATCTGCTTTCCGGAGGGACCACTCTCTCCGTGACTCCCTTGTCTGCTCCACACTCCCCTCCAGCCCCACCACACCCGGCACTTTTCCCTGCAACCGCAGGAAGTGCTACACCTGCCCCCACACCTCCTCCCTCACCTCCATCCCAGGCCCCAAGAAGACTTTACCTATCAAGCAGATGTTCACCTGCACGTCTGCTAATGTGGTATACTGCATCCGCTGTACCCATTGTGGCCTCCTCTACATCGGGGAAACCAAGCGGAGGCTTGGGAACCACTTTGCAGAACACCTACGCTCGGTTCGCAATAAACAACTGCACCTCCCAGTCGCGAACCATTTCAACTCCCCCTCCCATTCCTCAGACACATGTCCATCCTGGGCCTCCTGCAGTGCCACAACGATGCCACCCGAAGGTTGCAGGAACAGCAACTCATATTCCGCTTGGGAACCCTGCAGCCCAATGGTATCAATGTGGATTTCACAAGCTTCAAAATCTCCCCTCCCCCTACCGTATCCCAAAACCTGCCCAGCTCGTCCCCGCCTCCCTAACCTGTTCTTCCTCCCACCTATCCCCTTCTCCCACCTCAAGCCGCACCCCCATTTCCTACCTACCAACCTCATCCCGCCCCCTTGACCTGTCCGTCCTCCCTGGACTGACCTATCTCCTCCCTACCTCCCCACCTACACTCACCTTTACTGGCTCCATCCCCGTCTCTTTGACCTGTCTGTTTCCTCTCCACCTATCCTCTCCTCTATCCCTCTTCTATCTGCCTCCCCCTCTCTCCCTATTTATTTCAGAACCCCCTTCCCCTCCCCCATTTCTGATGAAGGGTCTAGGCCTGAAACGTCAGCCTTCCTGCTCCTATGATGCTGCTTGGCCTGCTGTGTTCATCCAGCTCTGCACCTTGTTGTCTCGGATTTTCCAGCATCTGCAGTTCCTACTATCTCTCATAAATAATTATTCATTTCTTTTCTTTCACTCAGTAATGACTATCGAGAAAATTGAACAACAAACATCAACATGCCAGTGTATCATAATTAGGTTCAGTGATTGTTATCTGCAACTTATAAATTGACATATCAATACCAGACTTCAGAGACAGAGCAGTAGATGTTCTCTTGACTTGAGCAATGGCTGTGGTGCCACACAAAGACCAAAATACTAAACATAATCTTTTCTAATATTTCCCCAATGTATGTTTTATGACTGTCATTTATTTCTATTTCTGTTAACTATTTGATCAATTTAAATTTGAGCTTATGTTTATTGGGAAACAGAACGTTTTTTCCCTTTTTAAAGGGGGTGTCAGCATGAAAATACAGGAAACCGGTCTTCACTACTTATAGAGATAGTAGGAACTGCCGATGCTGGAGAATCTGAGATAACAAGGTGTAGAGCTGGATGAACACAGCAGGCCAAGCAGCATCAGAGGAGCAGGAAAGCTGACGTTTCAGGTTTTCTGAAGAAGGATCTGGACCCGAAACGTCAGCTTTCCTGCTCTTCTGATGCTGCTTGGCCTGCTGTTTTCATCCAGCTCCACACTTCACTACTTATATTTTTGTTTAGTTTTCCCCATTTTAAAGTATGCACTGGTTAACATTGACTATAAACTCATACTGTAAAATGAACATCCTGTAAGACCATAAGACCATAAAACATGGGAGCAGAAATTAGGCCATTCAGCCTATCAAGTTTGTTCTGCCATTGAACCATGGCTGATGCATTTCTCAACACCATTCTCCTTATTTCTCCCTGTAACCCTTGATCCTCTTGACAGTCAAGAACCTATCTATCTCCATCTTAAATATACTCAGTGACCTGGCCTTCACAGCCATCTGTGGCAATGAATTCCATAGATTCACCACTCTCTGGCTGAAGAAATTTCTCCTCATCTCCAATCTAAAGGGTCTTCCCTTTACTCTGAGGCTGTGCCCTTGGGTTCTAATCTCTCCTGCCAATGGAAACATCTTCCCAACATCCACTCTGTCCAGGCTGGTCAGTATTCCGCAATTTTCAATTAGATTCCACCCCACCTCATCCTTCTAAACTCCATCAAATGTAGACCCAGAGTCCCCAGATATTCCTCATTTATTTGTCGTTTTATTTGTATGGCATGGGCAAAAATCTGGGACATTTTTGCCTATACCTTTGGGAATTATAGACCAACTAACCCAACTTTAATAGTGCTTTGGGGGACACTTTATTGAAAAAACCTATAATGACCATGTGGACAAAAACCACAACGACAAAAGCAGTTAATCTCAGCAGTGATAAATTGCATGCAAGCATTTGTTGAGATGAGCAGACAAATTCTGTGGCATTTTTATATACAATAGTTTACTTGGAAATTCAAGCAGCATTTTGAAGAAAAATTGGAAAGCTTAACAGCAAATTAGTCAGCCAGGTTTGGAATTCCCTGAAGTGAGAGGCTGAATTGCAACAGCAACAATTAAAACCTCACAACTGCGGGCAACACATGCTCAAAACAAAGTTTCCTGTGGTTACTACTTGTGTCAAAATTTTATTCTCATTATAAGTACCTATATTCCAGTTTTAAATGACGAGTGGTGTTCATACAATTTGTCACACAGTGACAACAACCTCTCGCCAGTGGTGATGCTTTATCCCATCAGTTCTGAGTCTCTTAGGTGTTTAATCTGATAGACAGAGAAACTCACCATGTGCGATATCACAGAAGACAAATCAGTACTCACCATTTCCAGCTTGGAGTTCTAAATGTTTCTTGTCAGAAAGAAAAATCCTCATTCTTCATTTTAAATCAAGAATGATGAGTAGTATCAAAGGCATATTAAAATTTGTGATATAGCCTGATCAAGGAAATCTATTTCCCTTCCAAAATCCAGCATGATAAGTTATGTCCTTTGGCTGTTAAAGGTGTGCTTCACAATCATGAATCAAGCATGCCAAATGATAAGCCAAATGAGCCAAAAAATCTGATCTAAGCATAAGTAATCTTTTAAGGATGAACAGTAAGGTAATTTTGAATATTGCGAATCAGATCAAGAATCAGGCATCTTGATAAATTGTAAACGGAGTGCAATCGAATCATTTATGTTCAGAACCTCCTTTCTGTAAAAACAATCAAACAGCAGTTTATAGATAGACATTCAATTTCACATTAATAATGTCACAGAAAACACATGAATGTGAGCATAAAAATCTGGGATTCAGTCGACCCTGACTAGTATTAGAATTATAGCATTTGTAAGAATGTTAAGTTTTGGAGCTGCAGTTTTAAATTTTAAAGAGTGTGGAAGTTGTCATGTGACTTGTTCTAAAGTCAGCCTGACAACAAGGTTCGGTGGTTTGCTTGGTAACAGTAAAAGGGGACACAGATTGTTTTAACAGGAAGAAAGTGCAATATTGTTAACACCAGATAGACCGGATTCCTGATTCTAGGTAGGTGCACAGATGTGGCAGAAATCCCTCTTTGGCGATTGTGATGTTTAGAAATGGTCACCCACGCTCGGTTTGCTGGGTGGGTGGAGGGGGTGGAGGTGGAGCAGGGAGGGAAGGTGAGGAGCAGGGGTAGGCAGTTGCAGGCTTTACTGGGAGTCAGGTCAGGCAACCCAGGAAGAGCTGAGGAGGCTGCCAGTTCTCAAGGACGTCTGTCTCAGTGCTCCAGCACAGTAGCCCAAAATTAGAAGAAAAATATATAAAAAAAGTGTTCAGCCCTCACTCCACCCGACCACTACACACTCCTTATGTCCAATCCATGCCAAACTCCCGCCACTTAAAACACTCTACCCATTCCCTATTACCTCATATTCGTGCTTTATCTATTTATACCCAGCTGTCAAACTCCCATCGCCATTTGTACTCCCTTCACCAACTTAATACCTGCTTCTACTCAGCACACAATCGCCTTTAAGAGGTCTTGTGGTGGTGTCCCTGAACTTAGCCAATAAATTTGTGTTCAAGTCCCGCTTTTCCTGGAAATGTGTCACAGCACACCTAAAAGGATTGATTAAAATAAGTACTTTCCCCTTTACCCTATATCAATTCACAAGTACCCATGTACACAGAAGAGAAAAATGAAGTTCTATATTGCAGGCCGTACTCTATTAAGAAAAACATTCTCATTCACAAAAATAACACTCCTTGACAGTTCCAAGTGATTATGCACCTTTCACCCACAATCTCCTCAAAAAGTTAACCATCCTAACGTAATAGGATTACACATAACATAATAACATAACCCATGAGCAAATAATTAATACCGAGTTCTCTTTAATATTCCTGTTGTTATCCTTTCATTTATCGAAAAAAAACCTTTAAACTCTCATGTAAGAAAGTGCATCTGCATCTACAAAAAACATTCAATCCAACACTTTTCTTGTACCAAACTTCAAGTATTTTGGAAATTATTCATTATTTGAGAAAGTTAATAGCAAGAAATCAGGAAATCGTAGATGAAATAATCTAATATTTTGTCAAGAAATTGTTGGACCTACAGTTAAGAATGCAATGATTGTATAATGTTTTAGAGTAGATTTGTAGCTCGGGTTGTGGATGTTGTGGTTGGTTGGCTCGCTGAGCTGGTTTGTTGTTTTTCTGCAGATGTTTATTACCCTGCTGGGTAACATCATTGGAGGCTGTATAATTTTTTTTTTATTTCTTGATCAATGAAAGCCAGTATTAACTTGTAAGGGATAGGCCATGCCTGACAAAATTTATTTAGTTGGTGAAGAGGTGACTGAAGTGGTGGACAACACAATATTTTTGGCTGTTCCTGATTTACAGCATCCGCAGTTCTTTTGGTTTTTATACAGTACTTTTGGCTGTTATCTATAAGAATGTCCACAGGCTTTTAATAAAATGCCACATCGGCAAGTCTTAGCTAAAATTCAAATTCATGAAATAGAGGGTAATTATTGAAAAGTTAGGAAATTGATTCAGTGGCAAAATTCAGAGAATAAGTATAACAGGCAGGTATTTTATTTTGGCAGTTTGTGACAACAGGTGGTGTCTTGGATCACAGAGTGTATCCAAGCAGTTCTTTTCGGATTCAGATAAACGTACTTAAGAGAAGGCTCAATGTCAGCAATTTGCTTAAATATGAACATTTGTTGACTAATAATAAAATATGATCCAAAAAAGGAACATTTATTAACTAAATAAAAAGAGTGAAAAAAAGAGAAAATAATAACCTCACGCCTTTCTCCCCATCGGGGTCCCCTCGATCCAAGGCTGGTCTGGAGACTGAGGTTGTTCCTGGTACCGTTCGTGATCCCGGTCTCAGGTAAAGTCCAGTAACTTGGAACAAAACCCTCTCTCTCTCTCTCTTATAGCAGTGTAACAAACAGCAAGACACAGAAAAAACAATTACAGAAAAACATGTTGATTGTGCCATTTTTGGCACATGCAGGAATGTTCAAGGTCATGCAACTGTTGAACATTATCAAGTTTAGCCCTTCAGCCCATCCTATACAATCCACCTTTGATGATATTTGACAGCGCATGTTATAATTTCAGATGCAGACGCACATTGATGACAGCTGCTCAAGAACGTATAATAAGAGTATGTAGCCGACACAAGAAGGTTAAAACCACAATAAAAATAGCCATCATCATTACAAACAATACAACAATAGGGTGTATAATCAAATTAAAGATCGCAGTGGCCTTTGGGGACCAGCCCTTAAATACATATCCCACCCCCTGATGTACAGTCCAGGACATGATGGAACAAGCAAGTCATGCCACCTGACTGAGGTGACCAGAATATCGCCTACATTTTTTTTCCAGTTAATCTATTTACATAATTTGCTCTAGAATTCAGTGTATTCCAGACTCAGGTTCCTTAATTTTGTTTCTTTATCCTCCAGTTCCCTATCCACAGATCACCTCACCCAATAACAGTAAAATAACATCATACATGGACTCAAAATTTCTCCAGTTCTCTTCATTTGTATCCCTCTTGAGGATACTTCTTCAATATGTTTCCCTCCTTGCCAATTGTATGAATAATTGTATCATTGAGTGGTAACCACCTCCTACTGCAGGTAACCTGTTTTGAACTACAATATACATGGTATCAAACAATACATTTATAATGTCCATCAGGGATTTATCTTCAGCTTATGCTTCCTACCTTTTATTTTTCCTCAGGTTCCCTTATCACAGACTCCTACACCACCTGAGTCTTAGCTCAGCCTTCTTTCACATACATTAACTGACTGAACACATAATAATTTCACCTACTGGTTTAGTCATATTAACACTCAAGATGGGGTATCTGTATGTCATCTGATGGGCCCTTTCACTCAGTCCAACATTACTCCTCCCAGCGCCCATATTCTTTCATTTCTGCAACATTTTGACGTAATAAACAATCACACTTCTTATTTTGATCATAATTCTTCTAACATCCCTTTCACTAATCCTACATTCATTGTTTTAAAGTCAGTTTCTCTCTGGATTTTGTGTCAGTTTCTAATCATTTAAACAGTTTCTGTGCTCTTCCAAGCCACATTAATCTTTTCATCAAGTAGTTGTATACGTCTGAGATCTGTTCTTCAGTGCATGTTTTTTAATTGTCTCATGTTTGTTACTCCGAGGTAACAGTCACTTTCGCACAATTACATCAGTGCCGCAAGACCATGTTACACATTCTTGACTCCCACATGATCTTACCAAATGATCTCTGAGGTTTTACTTATCTTTCCATGTATGGTCCTGATGCCTTAGGTAGTGGCTTGATCACTAATTCAGTCTTTCTTAAAACGAAAGACAAGGACGCAAACATCACCAAGAGAAAGTTATCAGTTTGGTGCTTTCGTCTAAACTTCCTTTTCACTAAAATGCATTTTAACCTCAATTGCCATTTCCACCCATTATTCTAATTTTTTGCCTTCTGCCACGAGCCTCCACCCCTAATTATTTTGTCTCATCTACTTTTGCAACTTAACTATTACCACTATATCTAATTCCAGAGATCTGTAGATTTTTATAGTCCATGGAACATAATCTTATGATATTTTAAAACAGAAGTCAAACATTTGTTTGATTCAGGCACAACATACCTGTTTGCACTTTTTCTAAGATGACCCACTTTTTTTTAAAGTTACTTGATGGCTCATTCTAGATATTTGATGTATCTCTATGTAAATTTGTGCAAATTCAGTATTGTGTTTGCTCCCTCAAAGTCACTAACTGTTTTTGTACACATTGAAACCGCTGAGATTATGTGAATGCACTTTATCATTTCTCAGAATATCTTTCAATTTTCAGGTAACTGTCCCATTTAACTGTTTTAGAATACCAGGGCATGCGAGTCTTAATATAGTTTTTGTTATGATATGTTTAAGTGTATCCAGACTTGGTGGTTTTGAGATTCCTGACACTCACTACAATTAATATTTGCACAGTACTTCCCCAACACTGAAATTTGTTATTGATGAATGGCTTCATGGTTTGAGGTTGCCTCATTCATCATTATGTTGCGATGTTGAAATTCTGCAAACAGGTTCAACTTTTAGTGTCTCCAATTTCTGAAAAAAAAACAAACAAGTTCCATTCACTCCACATCAAGCAGAATGGGTTAATTAGTATTAATATACCATGGATTCAAAAAGGGGGTGGGACATAAACTCCTGCACATAATTACATCATCTGTCACTCCTCCTCTTGCGAAGCAAATAAGTGAATATACTTTTAGGGAAGGAAAAGTCCACCCCTTTGTTAAATTTACCTTTCCTAAACTCTTCGCCCACAGTAAGTTGCATTTTCAACATTCCAATTTCTCTAACACTTGGATATTAACAATGAGCCAATTTAATCACCGGGAATGAAAGATTCATTTACGTTAAAACAGCATTTAGAAGTTCACTCTGGCCAGTAAATGAAATTCCAAACATGATAATTTCTGGAATTAAAATTTACCCAAGTCCAAACAGAACACGGAGCCAATTCCAAAAAAGTAAATTTAACTGAGTTTTACAAACCAAAATTTTGAATCAACATTTCGCAGATTTTTTCGCTTTACACAACCACTGATGGTTTCTTAAATGGACATTACATTAACCATACATGCTCCACACAGATGCAGGCACACAACATACTTTCAAATCACCATATGTTCTCAAGATGCAAACTAACTTCAAAGTATCCCCAGATCTTGAGCTCCAGGGAATAAAAACACACAAATCATACAAGACAACATTTAGCAACTAACAAACAAAGCTACATTCAAGCCAGACCAAAAAGAGTTAACACATCTACAAAATTCAGTGCACCTGTACAGGGCAGAAACCTGGCCTCCAGGTCCCTTTTTTTCAGTAATAACCATCCCCAATCTATTCGGGGGTCCTAATTGTGCCAACATGTTAGCTACAGACCCGAATCTAGAGTCTGCTGCATTCCACAGAGCATGAGGTTGCTTTTCCTTTCTCTTGTAAGTTTTCCTGAATTCCATCCTCATCGCCAAAAATGTCTTGGATCACAGAATGTATTGAAGTAGTTCCTTTTGGATTCAGATAAATGCAGTTAACAGAAGGTTCGACGACAGCTATTTGTTTAAATATGATCCTTTATTGATTTATAATAAAAGATGAAAAAAGCAACAAACATTTATTAAGTAAGTAAATAGAATGTAAAAGAGTGGGAAAAAAAATAAACTTCATGCCCTTCTGCCCATCTGGGATTCTCTCCAAGATTACCCCCAGAATCCCCTCCCTTTACTTCATTATCTTTCCATACAAGTGAAGGAGATACAACATTACATTATTCCTCTGTACTGTTGTGAGAACCCACATACTTTTTTTTTGTTTCTTGGTATTATAAACTGAACTGGAAACTGAACAATTAAATAGTAGAATTTTGCAACTTAAAATCAGTTTTCCAAGTTGTTGTACTGTAGAATATAATGTTAACTTTTGGAAGAGAAAAGAGGAAGAATTTGAGACTGAATGGCACCAAGAATCTTTTGTTTCGCCTGTCAACAGCCCGTTGATTTGTTAAGCTTCAGATTATAAAAAACACCATCAAGGGTAAATATCATGAGCAAAGAGTGGAAAACATCCAAGAACTACAAAGAGACAGCATCCCTCTTGTTCTCCATGAGGGGAGAAAAAACAAGTAAACTTAAATATTTAATAAAAGAAAAGACCTCAGATCACCAACTCAACCATCAAGTTGAGGAACAACCTTGACTGTACAGACAACAGTGTCGAATTGCAAAAGTCAAAAGGTTTGTGAGGAACAATATTTTTCACCTTGTGGTCTGAACTTTTGATTTTTAGCATTTTATTTACTCTGTCTATTTTCCACTTTAACCCATAGCGTGTGCTTTTGGGCTTTCAAAAGTATACAGTTTAAGTTGCGCAAAATAGAAATTCCTCCTTTTCACTGTTCTTGTTAAAATTAACATTTTTCACAATGAATAGTTTTTTTACTGTTACTGAGGGAAGCCAGCATATATTACTTTTGTCCTGAATAGCAGACAGTCATGCAAATTAGTCACTTGGGATTTTATAGATTTTCTGATGACTTGCAAAATAGTAAGGCATGGTTATTGTTGTGTCTTTCCCAGTTACAACTATGACACCATTCAAAGTCACAAATTCCAGATGTAACTAATTTACTTCTTTCAAGTTAATATGCTGTGCTCACTGTTCAAAATGAGGCCAGCTGTACAGAATGCAGACTGGATAGCCATTTTGCGGAACACTTCTGTTCACTTTACAAGTTTGACCCCAGGCTTACACTTCAATTTTTCCAACTTTGACCTTAATGCACATGGCCACCTGCAGAGCTCCAGTCAAAACAGTTGCAAAGGGCAGAATCTGATTTCGGCTGGGCATTTTACAGACTTCAGGCTCAAAACCTCTATCCTCATTTTGTTTCATTTTCCTTTGTGCGTTTGTTTGTTTTCTCTCATGTTTCTCTTTCCTTTTTCTCTTGCAGATGAAATCTATTTGGATCCTACCATTTACATTTTGCTTTGTTTGGTTTACTTGTCACTTTGCTTACTTTATTTTACCACTCTCTTTGACCTTGAACAATGAAACCTCTTGTCATTTAATCCTTTCTGACTTCCACTTTATCATAGACTTTCCCAATCGTTGATCTTCCTATGGCCCTCCTCTTTTCACTTGCTCAAAAGTGATCGCATTTCTAGCAATTCCCAGTTCTGATGAAAGGTCTCTGGCCTGAAAATTGAATCCTGCTTTTCTTTCCACAGAGCCTACCAGAGCTGCTGTTTCTAGGATTTTTGTTTTTACTTCATATTTATTATTGACTTAGATGATGAATGAGAAAACCACAATGTTATTAACTTTTAAATAAATTTTGATAGACTATCGGTAGATGGGGAAAAAAGTGGCAAATGGAATTGGGATCTAAACACATCAAACATGATATTTTCCCAATGATATTTAACTAGGAACAGAGAAGATAAGAAACAGACACTGGATGTATCAGGCATTAAAATAAGCAAAAATGGTGGTGGAATGCTGGCATTTCTTTCTATCTGGATGACTATAAGAGAGGAGAGGTTATGCCTGATATACACAAAGTTCTGGTTAGACCACAGCTGGAACATCACAGATTAGGAAAGACTTAGCCTTGGATAGTCACATCAGTAAAACATTCTGCTGGAATGAAGCTCACTGGTTTCGAAAGATTAAATTAGAATAGAATATAATAGAACAGAATCCCTACAGTGTGGAAATAGGCCATTCAGTCCATCAAGTCTATACTGATCTTCCGAAGAGCGTACCACTCAGACCCACTTCAAAATTATTGTTGCTTAAAATGTTAAGGGGTGATTTAATCACTGTTTAAGATGAAAAGGGACAGATAGCATGGATAGAACAAAGTTAATTGTGTGGTTTGGGGAGGCTAGGAGTAAAGGGCATTGTATGACAATTATAGCCAGACTTTTCAGGAAACAGTTTGACTCAATAAATTTGTACAGGTTTAGACTTCACTTCTGAAACTGGTAATTGATGTCAGAACAATTATTAACTTTAAATATGCAATGAATAATTTGTTGTTAACCAAAGGTATTGGGTAAAATAGGCAGACCACAATCCGGGGCAATGTGAAAACATACATTTTGGCAGAAAGACTAGAGGAGCTGAATACATTTTAAGTGGCTAAAGACTGCAAAAACCTACAGAACAGGGATTTGCAAATCCTTGTCCATGAGTCACAAAATGCTCGCCTCCAGGTTCAGTGGGTAATAGGGAAGATAAATGGAATGTTGGCGTTTATTTTAAAAAGAATAGAGTACAAAAGTAAAAAGGTTTTCCTAAAGCTTTTCTAGGCACCAGTCAGATCATAAGTAGAGTACTGTGACAAACACAGAGAACGCTGGAGAAACTCAACAGGCCGGATGGCATCTATGGACATCTGTCCACAGACGCTGCCAGATACTCTAGCATTCTTTGTGTTTATTTCAGATTTCCAGCATCCACATTGCTTGTATTACAGGAATACTATAAACAGTATATTAAAGGAAAAATATTCTGGCATTGGAGGAAGTCCAGAAAAGCTTCACTCGGCTGATATCAGGAATGTAGGAACTGCCTTAGGAGAGAGATTGAGCAGATTGGGCTTGTACTCATTGGAATATACATGAATGAGAAGTGATTTTATTGAAACATACAAGATTCTTAAAGGAATTGACAAGGTAGATATGGAAAGGTTGTATCCTCTTGTGGAAGAATCTATGACCAGAGGGCATAATCTCAGAATAAGGGGTCACACATTTAAGACAGAGATGAGGAAGAATTTCTTTCCTCAGAGGGGTGTGAATCTGTGGAATTCTTTATCACAAGGGGGCTGCTGAGGCTGGTCATTAAGTTTATTCAAAGCTGAGGTAGACACAATTATAATCAATAAGGGAACCAAGGGTTATGAAGAAAAGGCTGGAGAGTGGAGTTGAGGATGATCAGATCAGCCATGATCTCTTTGAATGGCAAAAATGAGTAGGCTGAATTGTCTACTTCTGCTTCTACAAGTTAATGTCTTAAGGCACAGAGAGCAAATGTATGTATATGGTTTGAAAGAGAAATCAGCTTTGATACAATTGAATGGCAGAACAGTCTGGAGGGCTACTATGTTGCCAAATAGAAGAAAGACTCTCTGATGCCCTTGGGTGGCTATGACCTACTGCTGTGAGCACCTCTCCAATTCCACCACCTCGTTCTATGAACAGCTTGCTCTTTTATGTATCAGCTTTGCGATATCTCCTGCATACTGCACATAATCATACTGCACACAAAGAAATAGCTCAAGCAAATCTTGTGAGCAGAAATCCTAATGTAAAAATGAAGGCATGCTGCAATACTCAGTGAAGTCATTGTCAGATAGTACAAACCACCAGACACTCCTACTCACTCTGCAACTGCCAGTAGAAATTAATTAGCACCTAGCCTGAAAATGGTCGGTGATGCCTTTAAATAGTGAGTTGTTTCCTGCTGCTGAACACATGTTCAACTGTGAGAAATTAATAGAGGGTGTTTACTGGAATAAAGAGGCCAAAAATGACAATGCTCAACATAAAGCCAGCATTCCACACTGACTGATGTAGCAATCTTTCTGCCGTGCTTTTTTTCTGGCATAAGCACTTAGCATCCAGTTTAACGATCTGGACAAAATGGCGTCTGGTATAGCCAGAACCTGAAGTGCATGCTTTTGGTGCAAACACCACCTTGGGTATTCCATAAATAAATCTTTCAGCCCTAACGTTTGATTCTTGTCTACTAAAATTGATCATGGTGATTGCTGTGCCCCACGGTGCATTCTAAATTGTCATAGATGGGTGACATTTCAGGCTGAAGTGTTTGGAAAAATCGATTAATTATTTTGTATGTTGATTAATAAGGTGGTGGGTTACTTAATGAAGCTATTGTTAACAAATATCCAAATTACCTTGTATAATTAAACACTTAAATATGTAACTTTGCCAAATTTATTATTTTCCTTTTAAAGCAGGCACAAATTGACATGGATTTTTGGCATCTCTTACATAAAACTAAATGGATTCAAACAATGTTGTCAACCATAACATGACAATGTAAAACACAGAATGAAAAATAATCATTGAGTCCATCAAATTTAATCTTTCCACAAACCAAGCCTACAATCAGCTTAAAGAAAAGCCCATATTGGATATCCAATATTTTACAGGTTCAGAACTACCTTATATTTCCCTCAGGCCAGAAGGTATAGTAGTGGAATTAGGCCATTCAGCCTATTTAGTCTGCCCTGCAATTCAATCATAGCTGATATGTTTCTCAGTTCCATTCTCCTGCCTTCTCCCTGTAATTTTTAATCCCCTTAACAAACAATAACCTATCTAACACAAGGACAAAAACAAAGTTGCTGGAGAAGGTCAGCAGGTCTGCCAACATCTGTGAGGGAAAAAAACAGAGTTAATGTTTCGGGTCCGGTGACCCTTCCTCAGTTCGGTTCAGTTCTTTTGGTTTTTATTTAATAACCTATCTAACGCTATCTTAAAGTCACTCAATGACCTAACTTCCACAGCCTTCTGTGACAATGCATTCCACAGATTCACTACCCTTTGGCTGAAGAAATTCCTCCTTATCTCGGTTCTAAAGGATTGTCCGTTCACTCTGAGGCTGTGCCTTCAGGTCCTCGTCTCTCCTACTAGTGGGAACATCTTCTCCATATCCACTCTATCCAGGTCTCTCAGTATTCTCTAAGTTTCAATGAGATACTCATTACCCTTCTAAAGTCCATCACGTACAGTCCCGGATTCCTCAACCATTCCTCATATGACAAGCCCTTCATCCTCGGGGTCATTCTTGTAAACCTCCTCTGAACCGCCTACAATGCCAGCACATCCTTCCTTACATAAAGAGCTGAAAATTGCTCACAATATTCCAAATGCAGTCTGACCAGAGCCATATACAACTTCAGGAAATTACTGCTGTTGAATTCTCGCCTGCTCAAAAATGAACGCTAACATTGCACCTGCTTTCTGAACTGATAACAAAATCTTCATGTTAACCTTAAGAGAATCCTGAACTAGAACTCCCAAGTCCCTTTGTACTTCAGATTTCTGAAGCCTTTCCCCATTTAGAAAATACTTTATGTCTGTTTTCTTCGGACTAAAGAGACAAAAGAATTTCCCTCATTGTATTCCATCGCCCACTATTTTTGCTAACTCTCCAGTCTGTCAAAGTCCTTCTGTAGCCTCTCTGCCTCCTCAACACCATCTGTCCCTCCACCGATCTTTGTATCATCAGCAAATTTAACAACAATGTGCTCAGTTTCTTCATCCAGATCAATAATATGTAATGTGAATAGTTGTGGTCCCAACACTGACTCTAATAATTACCAGTTCATTGTTAAAAAAGACTCATTTATACCCGTCATCTGCCTTCAGCCAGTCAGCCAATCCTCTATCTATGCCAGTACCCTGTCGCTAACAACAAGGCTTCTCATCTTATTTAGCAGAATCCTGTGTGGCACCTTGTCAAAAGCCTTCTAGAAACACAAATAGATCATGTCTGCTAGCCCTCCTTTGTCTAACTTGCTTGTTACATCCTTAAAATAATTCTAACAGATTTGGCAGGCGTGATCTCTTGAAGAAGCCATGCTGACTTGTAAGTATATGGTCAAATAGGGCCAAGTACTCTGCAAGCTCATCTATAATTATGGACTCTAAAATCTTACCAACAAACCAGATCAGCCAAACTGCCTACAATTTCCCGTGCTAATGTTGTAAACCAGGTTCTGCCAGGTATGTCACACAAGTTGAAGATTTAATCGAAGTACTCAAAGTTCCTGTTTTACCTGTCTGATGAGCTCATGTGGACAGAAAAAAACTGACCAGTTTATGTTTATACACATTTTAATGACTTTTCATGCTGTCAGCAATGTGGTGCTGTACCACTTTGTGCATCACCTGGATCTTGATCAACTTCTGGAAACAGTCTTTCTGCACAGAACATGCTTTTGCAGGTGTGAAGAATTAGTGAACAACTTCGAGGTAGGTGTGACAAATCACTGACAGACCTTGCAGGTTTTGTGCACTCTGTATATTAATAGTCTTGTCTGCACCTCAAGCATATAATTAATGTTGGCTTACCAATTTGACTTCAAGTCGTTGTCAATCCTCCAGCAATACATCAATGGTATGACACATTTTTTTGCCCTGATGGTCTTTCCTGAAGGCAGAGTAAAGGCAATTACCAATTGAATAAGCCTCCTTGCAAATTCTTTAGAGTAATGACACTCATGCCCTTTGCAGTGATATCTGGCAATAATATCTTCAATAAACTTTTGGGGTTTCTGCTTCTACAACATGAATTGCAGTCTATTCAGCAGGAAGTTGATTCATATTGTGTGCTGGTGCCCAAACAAATACTCTTTAGAAAAAACGAAAGAACTGTAGACGCTGTAAATCAGGAAACAAAATCGAAATTGCTGGAAAAGCTCAGCAGGTCTGGCAGCATCTGCGAAGGAAAAAAATAGAGTTAACGTTTCGGGTCCAGTGACTCTTCCTCAGAACAGAATACTCTTTAGATTTTTTCTGGAATTTTTCTATCATTATCAGAAACACTGGATGTATTTATTCTGTGAAGCATTGCCTTGCCAATATCAAATTTGTTTCATCTCTGAAAACCTAAGAACTGCAGACACTGGAAATCTGCAAGAAAAACAGAAATAGCTGGAAAATCTCTGCAGATTTGGCAGCTTCGGTGGAGAGAATGCAGAGTTAATGTTTTAGGTCCAGTGACCCTTCTTCAGAAGATTTTCAAATATCTCGTCTCAGGATTATTAATAGCTTGATCTCCAAAATCAAACTGCATAAATAGCTTAAATAGATATGTCAGTGAGGAATCATTCCCTGCCCAATCTATTATCAAATGTTTGTCTTGCATTTCTTGTTGAATATGACTTTTTTTTTGTTTTACTGAAATAGAGTACAGAGCTCGTTTGCTTTTTATGTGTCTTTCTGGGTGTTTACTTTTCCTCCTTTTGCTTCCATTTTACTTTTTTTAATGATTGTGTCCTTTTTAAGAGGTTTTGCTGAGTATGGGTCTAAACCATCCTTGGCACCAAATTGGAGGAATCACAACAAGGAACCAACCAACCACTACACAGGAGTAAAATTGTTTCAGATAAAAGGAAAAAAAATAATACTGACAGCATCCTTTGACTACTTACATTAGCTTTAAGCCTATAGGAAGGCTTTTAACTATCAGAATGAAAAACAAAAGAATTGTGGATACTGTAAATCAGGAACAAAAACAAAGTTGCTGGAAAAGCTCAGAAGGTCTGGCAGCATCTATGAAGGAAAAAAAAACAGAGTTAACATTTCAGGTCTGGTGTCCCTTCCTCAGAACTTATTATCAGTTATTATCTCTTATTGACAGAATTATCAGTTTTGCTCTTAAAGCTGTAACAAGTATTTTGACTGCTATACCTTAACTCTTATTTCAGGTATCAGGCTGAAACTTCATTCCTCATTAAGTTAGAAAAGATAGATGGCTTCGAACTTTACAGGCATTAACCTTTAAGTGAAGAGATAAATTTGTCTCCTGGCCATTTAAGTTTGGAGATCTATACATGTAAACTTATTGTGGTTGATCGCTTGAATGCTTTACAATCCAGGGTTGCCTATCCTTGACTGAGTATTCTTTTATAAGCATTGCCTGGTGCTTACAATACAGAGCCACCATAATGTGATATTACGTGATAGCTGATAATCTTCAACTATCAGGAAATGTCGATTATTTTTGCACCCATAACCTATGAATGAACCATCGGTTATTTATTACTGAAAAATCCAATAAACTTTTATTACAAAACCTGCTATTGACATACGTGCACACTATAATTTCAGGTATTTGCGTTCAAGTTAAGCAATTATTTTTGATGGAGTTCAGACAAATGAGGGGGTGTCTCATAGAGTCTTACAAAATTCTAACAGGACTAGACAGGGTAGATGCAGGGAGGATGTTCCTGTTGGTGGGTATGTCCAGAGCCAGGGGTCACAGTATGAGGATTCGAGGTAGATGATTTAGGGCAGGGATGAGGAGACATTTCTTCACCCAAAGAGTGGTGAGCCGGTGGAATTCATTACCGCAGGAAGTAGTTTATGCCAAAACATTGAATGTATTCAAGAGGCGACTAGATATTGCACTTGGGGTGAATGAGATCAAAGGTTATGGAGAGAAAGCAGGATTAGGCTATTGAGTTGGACAATCAGCCATGATCAGACAGAATGGCAGAACAGGCTCGAAGGGCCGAAGGGCCTCCTCCTGCTCCTGCGGCATGCCATCTCTGCATGTTATGCTGCAAAAGGACCGAGCTCATTAAGCTGGACACTGGGACCTTCATTCCATTATCACATGACATGATATGATGATGACGACGTCATGTACCTTAAGGGTATATCACATATCTGTTGGAGGACATGACATCGCACCTATCAGCATGTAAAACAGAGGCCAGAAACAGGAGTAGGCCAGTTGGTCATTCATACTTGCTCCACCTTTCATTGTGATCGTGGCTAATCATCCGACTCAATAGCCTCTTCCTGCCTTTCCCCATATCGTTTGAACCCTGTAGCTCCAAGGGCTATACCCAACCCTTTCTTGGAAACAGACAATGTTTTGACCTCAGATTGCTTTCCTTAACAAGTTAAAATTCGTCTTGATTTCAGTTTGGTTCAGAGTTGACACAAATAACTTTGTACCAGATGGCAATTGAAATAAATTCCACGTAAAGCTACACATAATATTGACCACATGATCTGGGCTTGCATTTCAGTATGGTATCTTATTGCTTTGCTGGAGCTGCTGTTTTGAGATGGGAAGTAGATTTTTGTCATGTTAACGATAATGGTCTAATAATCAAATGCTCATCAGGGATTCATTAACCCTGTAGGTTAGTTCATTTAAAACAGTAAAATACATTTTACGCTATGAAGATGACACTGTAAAAAAATAGTTGATTTCTGTGTGTTCAGCTTGCAGGCACAAAGCAGAAAACATGGCAGTCAGAGCTGCAACATTGTATGTACACAGCATGGATTACTTAAAAGGTGAATCTGCTGACAGGTGAGGTACATCTACAACAGGTTTCAAACATTAAGAGGCCCTGCTCCAAACTGGGCCATAGGATACACAGCAAAAGTAGTACTTATTGCCCTTCCAAAGTTGTCCTGTGTGCAATAAGATTCCACAATATAACATGGAACTGGTGTAATATGTAGGGTAGACTCAGAAGGGATAGCAGGTTACAGTACTGAAAGGTATGAGTGGACTCTTTGAGGATTGAAACAATCTACAGATTACATTGTCATTGTATGCTGCTAGCCCAGAAATTGCCAGCTTTTGCAAATTAATTAATTATGGACTAATTAGAGTCATTCTGAATGTCAGACATATTACAAATTCATGGACATATTACAATTCATGGACTCCACCCCAAAACCTGCTAAAGTGAAAAAAATCACAATGATATTTTGTTTCAAATATATAACTTGAAGCTATCATAAACTTTTAAAATACCATCAATTCATATATCTGATTAATTTTTAAATGGCTTTACTTGCTGGAAGTGGAATTGGAGATTTGTGCACCAATGTTTGTGTATAGCAAAAATCAAAGCCTTCGGCACTAGATCATGTGTTTCAAAAACTTGACAAATAATGATCTTAAAATATAATATGTGCTCAAATTGCTATGATAATTATTTAGACATTATTTGTCTAGCACCATGCATCAAGAACATCCAATGGAATGTGGAAGACTGATGTTTAAAACTAGCATAAGTTGATACCTTTAGAAAGTAAAACAAATATCTGCTCAAATGTTAAATTTCATACTGAAGTGCTTGTATCATTGAGTACGTGAATGGGAAGTGATTAATTGATTACATCAGATCTGGTCAGCTCACTCTGTTTTGCCATTTGATAATAGTTTGCATGCTTTAGGGATTTGATTATGTGCTAAATCCCAGTCTAACCTTATTTACATGTAAATTTTGAATATATGTCATAGAGAGGATCACTCTCGAGAAACAAATATTCTGCTGTGAATTGTGACATTCTAGAGAATACAGCAGGAATCAAACTACTGTTAACTCTGAACATGGATGCCCATAGGTCTTAGATCAATAGAATTATTAATGTATTCAAAGAAATTTATTAATACTGCCCCAACATTTGTCAATATGCTTTTTTGAATATAAAGTTTATAAAGATATATTCAACATAACAGGCAGAATCTTACCAGACTCTGCATGATGTGGGCTATGGTGAGACAAGTTGTAGTATCGGGCGAGATGTTTGGCGGCCAATCTCAAAATTAAGATCCTCTTCCCGCATCTTGTTCATTTTTATCAAGTGTCATGAGGATATTCTTGCTGGACACGGCTGCGTTCACAATCAATGCACTTCATTGTTTCTTTAACACCTCGTTGTTAAACATTGAACTTGTCACAGGTTGCAATCTTACCAAACACAACACACCAACTAGCTGTTGCCAAAACTTGATGTGAAAACCCAAGTGGGTTCTTGGCAGATTCAATTGCCACCTGCTTGAAGGAACTACCATACTGATACCAACACGTTGGGCACACTTCATGGGCATCAGCCACAAACACTCCACATCCAAGTATAGGATGCTCCTGGACTTCAAGGCTGAACCTGAGGCTGCACCAGCAACTACATTGTAACACTGTAGCCAAGGACACTTTGTGCTCAAAGACACACACCCAGTTCATGCATTGGCCCAGGCTACCTTTACAGGTTCTTCACTTGCTGTTATACATGAATGCTTGCAACAGCTCTGCAGTGACTTGCCTTTTTTTTCGGCCAGAGATACCACGGTCATACTATAACTGTCTTGCTATGCCGCTCAGCACAGACACAAAGCCATGAAACTTGTACAGTACAGTAAGTCAAGGGCGACTTCTGATACCAGTCCAAGGTCTACTCAGGGCTGTTAAATCCTCTGTTGATGAGGGGTGAGAAACCTAATGACAGACAGGCCACTACCTATCTTGGCTCTTTCTGCTCAAACTGGGGCTGTTTTTCCCCTGGGATGAGAGAGAGGCAGATTTATAAAAGATAAAAGTGGATGGGACCCAACCTTATCGTCTAAGGATATGGGGTAGGCCATATAGGACTGAAGAAAAGAAAAATTTCTTCACCCAGGGAGTAGTGAGCCTGTGGAATGCTCTGCCACAAAAAGCAGTTGAGGCCAAATCATTTAATATTTCCAAGAAGGAAATGGATAAACTTCTTAGGGTTAAAGTGATCAAAGGCTATAGGGTGAAAGTGTGAATAGGATGATCAGCTCTGATAATATTGAACGTGAAGCAGGGTTGAAGCACCAAATAGCCTATTCCTATTTTCTATGTTTCTATAGGAGACAACTATTACAGTTGGTGGAGTTGGGAGTTTACCCCAGCCAGTGAGTAGATCACATAGAGGGCATGCAGGGTAAGTGCTGTGATAGGTTGTGGTAGGTGAGAGAGAGTGGGGAAGATGATGCAGGCATTAGTCAGAGTGGTAGAGCATGACCCTTGAAGTGAGATGGGTTACAGTAGCGGAGATTGAATAAGTGTGCTGTATTTACTAATCTGGAGTATTACGTACAATCCTGGGTACCTCGCTATAGGAAGGATGTGAATGTGTTGAAGAGAGTGCTGAAGAGGTTCATGTAAATGCTTTGAGGGATGGCATCAGTTATGGAGAAATTTTCCTTGGAGTGGAGAAAGCTAAGAGGAGAGTTACTAGTTGTTTTCCAAACCATGAGGATATGGACACAGTTGATAGGGAGAAATTGTTCCAATCAGAATTACATTGAGGTCCAGAGGGGACACTTTTAGAGTGTTTTGCAGAAGGAGCAAATGCGAGGTGTGAAAAGTCTTCTGAACACAGTGAGTAGATAGGAATGCATCGACTGGAAGTGTGTTGGAGCCAGTTTCAATTGAGGCATTCAAGAGGGCATTGTTTCGATTTAAGTTTTCACGCAATGTTCGGGGTTACAGGGAAAAGACAGGAGATTCACATGAAGTTAAAATGGTCAGAGAGCCAGTTGTAGTCATGATGGGCTAAATGGCCTTCTTCTGCAGGGTAATAGTTCAGTGGTTCTGTGATTGTTTGGAGGATACAAGAGACATCTGAATCAAGAGTTTATTCTTGAATGTGGGGATTTTTTTTTGCTGAATACTGAACGCAAGTACACAGTTACAAGTAGGCTAACGTTTCAGGCCGAGACCCTTCTTCAGAAATGGGGGAGGGGAAGGGGGTTCTGAAATAAATAGGGAGAGAGTGGGAGGTGGATAGAAGATGGATAGAGGAGAGAATAGGTGGAGAGGAAACAGACAGGTCAAAGAGGCGGGGATGGAGCCAGTAAAGGTGAGTGTAGGTGGGGAATTAGGAAGGGGATAGGTCAGTCCAGGGAGGACGGACAGGTCAAGGGG
>NC_063335.1:100756293-100860036 GCF_021869965.1 Rhincodon typus | reverse complement strand
GGGGGAGGGGAGATTTTGAAGCTTGTGAAGTCCACATTGATACCATTGGGCTGCAGGGTTCCCAAGCGGAATATGAGTTGCTGTTCCTGCAACCTTTGGGTAGTATCGTTGTGGCACTGCAGGAGGCCCAGGATGGACATGTCGTCTGAGGAATGGGAGGGGGAGTTGAAATGGTTCGTGACTGGGAGGTGCAATTGTTTAGTGCGAACCGAGCGTAGGTGTTCTGCAAAGCAGTCCCCAAGCCTCCGCTTGGTTTCCCCAATGTAGAGGAGGCCACAACAGGAACAGCGGATGCAGTATACCACATTAGCAGATTGCGGGTGAACATCTGCTTGATGTGGAAAGTCTTCTTGGGACCTGGGATGGGGGTGAGTGGGGAGGTGTAGGGGCAGGTGTAGCACTTCCTGCGGTTGCAGGGAAAAGTGCTGGGTGTGGTGGGGCTGGAGGGGAGTGTGGAACGGACAAGGGAGTCACGGAAAGAGTGGTCCCTTCGGAAAGCAGATAAGGGTGGGGAGGGAAAAATGTCTTTGGTGGTGGGGTCGGATTGCAGATGGCGGAAATGTCGGAGGATGATGCGTTGGATCCGGAGGTTGGTGGGGTGGTACGTGAAGACGAGGGGGATTCTGTTTCGGTTGTTATTGCGGGGAGGGGGTGTAAGGGATGAGTTGCAGGAAATGTGGGAGACACGGTCGAGGGCGTTCTTGACCACTGAGGGGAGTTGTTGCAGTCCTTGAAAAACGAGGACATCTGAGATGTACGGGAGTGGAATGCCTCATCCTGGGAGCAGATGCGGTGGAGGCGAAGGAATTGGGAATAGGGGATGGCATTTTTGCAGGATGGCGGGTGGGAGGAGGTGTATTCTAGGTAGCTGTGGGAGTTGGTGGGCTTGAAATGGATATCAGTTTCCAGGTGGTTGCCCGAGATGGAGACAGAGAGGTCCAGGAAGGTGAGAGAGGTGTTAGAGATGGTCCAGGTGAACTTAAGGTTGGGGTGGAAGGTGTTGGTGAAGTGGATGAACTGTTCGAGCTCCTCGTGGGAGCACGAGGTGGCGCCGATACAGTCATCAATGTAACGGAGGAAGAGGTGGGGTTTAGGGCCAGGGTAGGTACGGAAGAGGGATTGTAACCTACAAAGAGGCAGGCATAGCTTGGGCCTATGCGGATACCTATGGCCATCCCCTTTGTCTGTAGGAAGTGGGAGAAATTGAAAGAGAAGTTGTTGAGAGTGAGGATGAGCTCAGCTAAGCGGATGAGGGTATCAGTGGAGGGGGACTGGTCAGGCCTGCGGGACAGGAAGAAGCAGAGGGCCTTTAGGCCATCTGTATGGGGAATGCAGGTGCATAGGGACTGGATGTCCATGGTAAAGATGAGGTGTTGGGGACCGGGGAATTGGAAGTTCTGGAGGAGGTGGAGGGCATGGGTGGTTTCACGGACGTAGGTGGGGAGTTCCTGGACCAAGGGGGAGAAAATGGAGTCGAGATAGGTGGAGATAAGTTCAGTGGGGCAGGAGCAGGCGGAGACAATGGGTCGACCAGGGCATTCAGGTTTGTGGAGTCCTGCTGAGTCTTCACCATCCCCCCAGACCTCCCCCTTACTGATGACGAATGGTCAGTCCTCAGTAAAGGGCTTACCCTTGTCCCCCTCCACCCACACATCAACGAATATCGGTCACGTTTGGACATTGAGCAGTTTTTCCGCCGCCTCCGCCTCCACGCTTACTTCTTTAACCGTGAGCCTAACCCTTCCCCGACTGACCCCTTCTCCCGCATCCAACACACCCCCTCCTCCTGAACACCACCCCAAGGCCTCCTCCCCTCCCTCGACCTCCTCATCTCCAACTGCTATCGAGAAATCAATCGCCTCAACCTCTCCACCCCTCTCACCCACTCCAACCTCTCCCCTGCAGAACGTGCAGCCCTCCGCTCCCTCCGCTCCAATCCCAACCTCACCATAAAACCCACGGACAAGGGAGGCGCAGTTGTAGTATGGCGCACTGACCTCTACATCGCCGAGGCCAAGCGCCAACTCTCCGACACCTCCTCCTACCGCCCCCTTGATCATGACCCCACCCCTGAGCACCAAACCATCATCTCCCAAACCATCGACAACCTCATCACCTCAGGTGACCTCCCACCCACGGCCTCCATCCTCATCTTTCCCCAACCCCACACCGCCCGCTTCTATCTCCTTCCCAAAATCCACAAACCTGACTGCCCTGGACGACCCATTGTCTCCGCCTGCTCCTGCCCCACCGAACTTATCTTCACATATCTCGACTCCATTTTCTCCCCCTTGGTCCAGGAGCTCCCTACTTACGTCCGTGACACCACCCACACCCTCCACCTCCTCCAGAACTTCCAATTCCCCGGTCCCCAACACCTCATCTTTACCATGGACGTCCAGTCCCTATGCACCTGCATTCCCCATACAGATGGCCTAAAGGCCCTCTGCTTCTTCCTGTCCCGCAGGCCCGACCAGTCCCCCTCCACTGACACCCTCATCCGCTTAGCCGAACTCGTCCTCACCCTCAACAACTTCTCTTTCAATTCCTCCCACTTCCTACAGACAAAGAGGGTGGCCATGGGTACCCGCATGGGCCCAAGCTATGCCTGCCTCTTTGTAGGTTACGTGGAACAATCCCTCTTCCATACCTACACTGGCCCTAAACCCCACCTCTTTCTCCGTTACATTGATGACTGTAACGACGCTGCCTCGTGCTCCCACGAGGAGCTCGAACAGTTCATCCACTTCACCAACACCTTCCACCCCAACCTTAAGTTAACCTGGATCATCTCTAACACCTCTCTCACCTTCCTGGACCTCTCTGTCTCCATCTCGGGCAACCACCGAGAAACCGATATCCATTTCAAGCCCACCAACTCCCACAGCTACCTAGAATACACCTCCTCCCACCCATCTTCCTGCAAAAATGCCATCCCCTATTCCCAATTCCTTCACCTCCACCGCATCTGCTCCCAGGATGAGGCATTCCACTCCCGTACATCTCAGATGTCCTCGGTTTTCAAGGACCGCAACATCCCCCCCTCAGTGGTCGAGAACGCCCTCAACCGTGTCTCCCGCATTTCCTGCAACTCATCCCTCACACCCCGTCCCTGCAATAACAACCAAAAAAGAATCCCCCTCGTCCTCACGTACCACCCCACCAACCTCCGGATCCAACGCATCATCCTCCGACACTTCCGCCATCTGCAATCTGACCCCACCACCAAAGACATTTTTCCCTCCCCACCCTTATCTGCTTTCCGGAGGGACCACTCTCTCCGTGACTCCCTTGTCCGCTCCACACTCCCCTCCAGCCCCACCACATCCGGCACATTTCCCTGCAACCGCAGGAAGTGCTACACCTGCCCCCACACCTCCTCCCTCACCTACATCCCAGGCCCCAGGAAGACTTTCCACATCAAGCAGATGTTCACCTGCACAGGAGCTGTACCCTTTGTGGCCTCCTCTACATCGGGAAAACCAAGCGGAGGCTTGGGGACCGCTTTGCAGAACACCTACGCTCAGTTCGCAATAAACAACTGCACCTCCCAGTCGTGAACCATTTCAACTCCCCTTCCCATTCCTCAGATGACATGTCCACCCTGGGCCTCCTGCAGTGCCACAACGATGCCACCCGAAGGTCGCAGGAACAGCAACTCATATTCCGCTTGGGAACCCTGCAGCCCAATGGTATCAACGTGGATTTCACAAGCTTCAAAATCTCCCCTCCCACTACTGCATCCCAAAACCAGCCCAGCTTGTCCCCGCCTGCCTAACCTGTTCTTCCTCCCACCTATCCCCTCCTCCCACCTTAAGCCGCACCCCCATTTCCTACCTACTAACCTCATCCCGCCCCTTGACCTGTCCGTCCTCCCTGGACTGACCTATCCCCTCCCTAACTCCCCGCCTCCACTCACCTTTACTGGCTCCATCCCCGCCTCTTTGACCTATCTGTTTCCTCTCCGCCTATCTTCTCCTCTATCCGCCTCTCCCTTTCTCCCTATTTATTTCAGAATCCCCTTCCCCTCCCCCATTTCAGATGAAAGGTCTCGGCCCGAAATGTCAGCCTTCCTGCTCCTATGATGCTGCTTGGCCTGCTGTGTTCATCCAGCTCTACACCTTGTTATCTCAGATTTTCCAGCATCTGCAGTTCCTCCTATCTCAGTTACAAGTATATTTCTGAAGTGAGCAGAATCACTCAAATGTTTCTGGAATCTCAGTGGAAGAGCCACAGAAATTCTAGGAAAATAGCATAGTTATAGAGTCATACAGCATAGAAACAGACCCTCCGGTCCAACTTTCTTCCCAAACTAAGCTAACTCTTCCTGCATGTGCTTGGCCCGTATCTCTCCAAACAGTTCTTATTCACGCGCTTATCCAAATGTCTTTTAAACATTGTAACTATATCCACATCCACCAATTCCTCTAGAAGTTCTGCCACATGCAAACCACTGTGTAAAAAAAAAATTGCCTATCTTTTGTTTTAAATCTTTCTCCTCTCATCTTAAACATGCCCTTTAGTCTTGAAATCCCCAACCTCGGGAAAAGACCCTTGCTATTCACCTTATGCATGTCCTTCATGTCCTCTAAAAGGTCACCCCTCATCCTCTTACCCTCCGGTGAAAAAAGTCCCAGCCTATCCAGCCTCTTGTTAACACTCAAATCCTCCATTCCCAGCAACATCCTGGTAAATGTCTTTAGAACCCTCTCCAGCTTAATGATATCCTTCCTATAACTGGGAGACCAGGAATGGACACAGTATTCCAGAATAGGCCTCACAAATGTCCTGTACAACCTCAACATGACTCGTATATTCAAAGGACTGACCAATGAAGACAAGCAGGCAAAACGCCTTTTTAACCACCCTGTCTATATATGACGCAAACTTCAAAGAATTATGTACCTGCACCCCTAGGTCTCTCTGTTCTACAACACTACACAAGGCCCTACTTTTAAATTGATAGAAAAGTCAAAGACCGCCGATCCCCCTCTCCCCCCCACATGGAGGTTCAATTCCTATGTTTAAACAATGCAGTAGGATCCTTCTTCTGTATGTAATTGAGGTAATAAACATTGTACATGTGCAAAAACAAATCCACGCTCTTGTTCTTTGTCTACTCATTCTTGTACAGCAAACACTTGCAACAGCGTTTCCTTTTCAATCTTACAGAAATAATAAACTGTATCTGAATCATGCTTATTGCTGACCAAAGTTATAGTTTGTCAAATTCTTCCCATGCATTTATTTTAAACCAGATGGCAGCATCTTATGTTGCAAAATGCTTTTTACTTAACTATTTCGGGATCATTCATTAGAAAGAATCTACTTGCTACTTGTTTTAGCATCCTTTGCTACGAATCAAAGCTAATGGAACTGAAGGCAAAGTATTGAGCTGTTTAGAATAATGGTTGGATGTTGAAGATGCGGAGTGGGAATTGTGTTCGGATGCATGAATTGGAAAGTAGTACTCGTGGTGTCCCACAAGGATCTCTGCTAGAGCCTCAAATATTCGCAACATTTATCAAATGACTTAGATAACACAATAGAGAGCCATAAATCAAAGCTTGCCAATGACACAAAGATTGGTAGTATAGTAAATAATGTAGACGGGAGCATGAAATTACAAAGAGACATTGATAAATGAAGTAAATAGGCAAAAGTGTGACAGATGGATTTCAATGCAGCTAAAATGTGAGGTCATGCAATTGGACCAAAAATGGATAGCTCTGAATATTTTTTAACTGGTGCATAGCTGGCAATATTGAAATAGTAAAAGAAAAGGTGTTCATGAGCAAAGATCTCTAAAGTGTAATAGTTGCAAATAAAAGCAAAACAGCTAATGTGACCCTAATCTTTCTAAATATTGAATAAAAAGGGAAGAACCAATCCTTGGTTAGGCCTCAGGGACTTGATTCCACTGAAATCCAATGACTTATAAGTCTAATGTATAATCAATTGACTCTGTCAGCTGGAGAGCTTTAAATGCTGAGTAGATGCATTGTTTGGCAGTTTATGCAGTGTACCATTCACGACTCCTTAGATACTGAAGCAGCCCATGTCCAAATGCAACAAGATCTGGACAATATCCAGGCTTGGGCTGACAAGTGGCAAGTAACATTCACGTTACACAATTGCCAGGCTACGATCATCACCAATAAGAGACAACCTAACCACCACCCCTTGACATTCAGTGGTGTTACCAACACTGAATTCCCCACTATCAACATCCTGGGGGTTACCATTCATCTGAAACTCAACTGGATTCACCACACAAACACAGTGGCTACAAGAGCAGGTCAAAGGCTAGGAATACTGCAGAGAGTAATTCACCTCCTGACTCCCCAAAACCTGTCCACCATCTACAAGGCACAAGCCAGGAGTGTGATGGAATACTCCCCATTTGCTTGGATGGGTGCAGCTCCAATAAAACTCAAGAAGCTTGACACCGTCCAGGACAAAGCAGACTGCTTCACTGACACCACATCGACAAGCACCCACTCCCTCCGCCACCGATGCTCAGTACGCACTGCTGCCACTATCTCCAACACAGCACTTTGCAAACCCATGACCATTTACATCTAGAAGGACAAGGGCAGCAGATACATGGGAACACCACCATCTTCAAGCTTCTCTTCAAGCCACTCACCATCCTGACTTTGAAATATATTGCCATTCCTTCACTGTCACTGGGTCAATATCCTGGAATTCCCTTCCTAAAGGCATTGTGGGCCAACCCACAGTAGGTAGACTGCAACAGTTTAAGAAGGCATCTCATCACCACTTTCTCGAGGGCAACTATGGATGGGCAATAAATGCTGGTCAATATATATATATTTTGTTTATATATATAAAAATCCACATCCCATGAATAAGTAATAATAGGAAAGACAGGCTGTCACTGACTGCTTAGAGCATTGACAATGAATATTCAGTTTCACTGGGGAGGCCAGACAGAATCAGTTATCCTTCTGCCACTTAAATGGTGCCTGTTGGGCGTTTTTCTTCATTGATTCATGGGATGTGGGCTGGACCAGCATTTATTGCCCACCCCTAATTGCCCAGAGGGCATTTGAGAGTCAACCACCTTGCTGTGGGTCTGGAATCACATGTAGGCCAGACCAGGTAAGGAGAGCAGTTTCCTTCCCTAAAGGACATTAGTGAACCAGATGGGTATTTACAACATTTGACGATGGATTCATCATCAGATTCTTAATTCCAGATTTTTTTTTAAATTGTATTCAAATTCCACCATCTGCCAAGGCAGAATTTGAACTCAGGTCCCTAGAGTATTGAATGGGTCTCTGGATTAACAGTCTAGTGATAATTCTACTCGGTCATCACCAGAGATGAGAGTCCTACTAGCACACTCTTTATGCCAGTACTGCCAACAGGAAAACAATGGCTTCTGACGGAAATTCGCTCTCAGAGGTGCTGGGTCAACAAAGTCCACAAGCGAGTGATGACAGAACAGGGACAGTGGTGACTGGAGGGAGGGGTGCCAGTGCTTGAATTCTTGAGGCAAACCCTCATCCCTCCCATTCCTGATGATGAATCCAGCCGATGAGTGAATCTGCAGGACAACTTGTGATGACACTATGGCTTTAAGAGGTGTATTTTGTCCTTTTTATTAGAAAATAAAACAAAAAGAGGTTGAGACACAGGTGCCGATTGGGCTATTTCAAACCAATAAAGTAAATGTCTTGTAAGACCTTGAGGTTTTATTTAAGTCAGAACAATAGAAACAGCATAAAGGAATAGGTTCAAGCTCTCACAGAACCAGGATTTTAGTTTAGCTTTCAGTAGCTATTGGGTTTGGAAGTTGCTATATATCTCTCCCTGCTTGAGTTCTCTCTCTCTGGGTTTTCTCTTGACGTTCTTTCCTCCTGGTCTGGAGAATTGCTTATAAGACAATCTATTTTACGGAAATTGCCTTTGCCAATGTTGTGTTTATTGAATGTTACTCTCTTGAACAGCTAATCAGTGGTAGCTAACAGAAATATTATCTCGTTAATTATTATTTCGATAGAGTTACAGTTAAACTATTTTTTCGTAAATTTTGTCTGTATTTTAACTATAGTGCAGGAATAAATTGTGTTTTGCTTCAAGACTGGTAGTTTGACCAATCAAACTGCATCCAGAACATGACGCCTGACACTTAATGCTGATTCTGAGCTTCCAGACACATGGGTTCCTTGTCAGTTTCTGTGGATAATTTTATTGCAGAGGCCACAACTGGTTCTGTGTCTGGAACCATTGTTGACAGTTCTAATCTCATAAACAAAGCAGCTCCTCAGTAGATGAATTGGACAGTCATTGCAACACACACAAATGATATTTGTCTATCATCAGAAAACCAGCAGGAAATAGAGGTCCCTGACAAGGAGGGCAATGGGATGCCTCTACATGGACCTTTTACATGGGAGACCTTATTTAGATGCACACTGCAGAAGTCATGTAGCACACATTCAGTAAAAGGCTGTAAGCATTTTAGGAAGAAAGAGAACTTCTCCCCACACCCTCACATCACCCCAAAACAGCAACATTGCATATGGTGTGGACATTTCACAGAAAAATTCACAGGAGTGTTACAATACAGAAGGAGACCATTTAGCTCAACATGTCTGCACTGGCTCTTCAAATGAACATCATCACCTACTGCCAATCTCTTGCTTGTTCCCCATATCTCTGAACATTATTTCTTTCCAAATAATCATCTAAAACCTCTTCAATGCTTCAATTGAACTTGGGTCCACCACACTTCCAGGCAGTATATTCCATACGCTACTTGCTGTGTGGGAAAGTTTTTCTCTGGATGCCTTTGCTCCTTTTGCAAATCACTTTAAATTTGCTTGAAACCTTCTGTCTTTTAATCCTTTTACAAGCAGGGGCAGGGGCAGTTCCTCCCTATCTATTCTACCAAGCCCACTTATTATTTTGAAAACTTCTATCAGATCTCTATCAACTTTATTGTCCAAGGAGTTAGGTGATCAGCTCATGACACGTTTGCAGGCTTTAAAGAATTGAAATGTGTTTGTGAATTGTGGAACTTAGGTAAGACTGATCACCTCATTATTTCTGCTTCACAGTCATTATTAGGATTAATTTACAATGTCTGGTGTTGTGAATTTGGGTAGAGTAATTGTTGATTGGAAGGCAGGAAGTTAGAATTTAGTGCTTGCAAAATGCCAGGGGGGAAAGCAGTGCATGATCCCTTTGAAAGATGATGTCCTTTCCCTATGCTTAGAGATTCAAACAGCATTTCTGTGGGCAGCAGCTTGTGGGTTTGCTGGTGCACACAGCACCTGAATTGAAATATTTGTATCAAAAAGCCGTACAGTTAGCAGACCAAACAGCAGTTTTGTTTTGTTATCAGGATAACAAGTCTTGAATTTAGCCAATCAATTTGAATTAGGCACTTAGATACTAAAAACCAATTAATTTAAATCTGATGGTTTTGACAACATAGGACCAATCTGAGTGTAAAAATTGATATCAAGGGTATCAAGGGTATAGAAAAGGGGACAGTTGGATACAGATCACAGAGCTAACTGCCATCTGGGGAGTGAACAGCTCTCAGCTCTCAAGAGAGAATTGCTAGCTCTCACAGTCTTTTAAGTTTTAGAGAAAGCATCATCTAAATCAAAGGTACCTATAGCTCAACTAGTTAATATTCCTGACAGAAGAATTGGATGGAGAAGGTGTTCATGACAGAACATTCTGGAAGACATGCAACCTGGCTGTAATTTCGAGAGACTAAATTCTACATTTTTTTAAAAAAAATTGTTTTATGTAAGCGGGACTTGTATTTATTGGAATAGCATACCATTTAGAATCCTGTTTTATTCGGGAGTTGTTAGTAGTTAGAAGGGATTTATTCAGTTTGTTAATAGTTTGTTCACTGTTCGAGTTAGATAAATAAATTGTTACTTGTTGATTGTAAAGTGAGTGTCAGGGGTTTATTTTACTTAACCACGATAAGTTGCTGAAAGAAAAAGCAGTACACCCCTTCTCGCAGATTATAGAGCGAGGCACTGCTCTCTGGATGTTTTGATTTTAATTATTGGTGGGGGGGTGGAGGGAGGAGGGGAGGGGTCAACGTCTGCTCGAAAACAGATGTGGTCAGACTTCTTGGCTAGGATTTTTAATCAACATAATTCATCGCTGCATAAAATTCACATCCAAAATTCTGTAATTATAGATCTCGTTAACCATTACTTTGTGTGTTATGAATGAAATCATCCTCTCAACTTGCTCACAAGTATAGTCTGTTTCCTCAGTCAAAATGAACATATATGGCATACACTTTGGGTGTGGATGGTGGCTATTTTTCATTTCCATTGTGCTTGTGATGCTGATGAGGATGGAAGACATCACAAGTAACATTTCATGGTGTAAGTTGCAGACTCAGGCTGTCAATTTAGGTAATTGAGCAGCATCTTAGAATGTAAACTTTTTTAAAAAAAATGTGTTCTCATGACAAGTTATTTGTTGATATATTTAAGAGTGGCAACTGAGTCCAATTTGCCAAATGAAAATAGCTTTACCACAAAACAGAACATTTTTAATCAGCATGTCTGATTCACTATCTTTGAGTTATCTAATTTTAATTAATGGAAAGTTATTTTTTAAAAAAACTGTAGCAAATTCTTTGTTAGTAATGATGTTGGACAGTAGATGGTTTCTTTGCCATATATAAAATATTTTAAGGATTTAAAACATCCCTATTAATTTCCTTACACCTAAAAAAAATCCAATTTACTTAAGAATCTCCTTGAAAAGTGACAAATGGCTGCGATTAGCCAAAAACTTTATTGGTGATCCATTTGATTGGAATGAGTCATCAGTTTTGTCAATGGTGAAGACCAAGGCAGAGCATAAGATTATAGAAATGCAACTCAAGCTGAATTATAATTCACATTCAAAATTCTTTGATCTTTTGTTTTGGTTTGGATGTTTTTGGCCAAAGAACATTGGTAAAGACCCTATCCAAGAAAAATAAAACATTTGAAACAAGAAGTGATCAATTTAACTGATTAAGGCTTATCTTTCTATATTGGTAATAAAAGTCCTGAAAGATTTTCTATACTTTCTCAGCCCTTTATTAATCATACAGATCTACTAGCTGCTGCTTATTTAAATTTGTTTCACTGGTAATCAATTCAAATGTCATTTTGCTTAACTCAATGCATTGGATTTTCCATATTTCAGAGATAAAGCAGCTTCATATCACCAGGATGGATGCATTACTAATATCTTGATAGTCCCCAAAAATTGTCATCCTCGTTTTTTGACATGTTGATTCAGTACCTTGAAAAGGACTATCGACTACTGCATTTCAGCTCAAGAAAATGGATAGGAAATATAATTGGTAGTGTTGCCACATCTTCTGAGTCTTCCAAATCTTCCAGTCATTACATTAAACATTAACACAATGTTAAATCAGAAATGCTGCAAATTTCTAAAGCTACACTTTCCAATGCTTCAACTCATCTCCCTGTTATGCAAGGATTTGTGTCAAGAGCATTGCCTTGTATAGTTTACTCTGTTGTTTAGAAATATTCTCCAGTCCTGAAGGTTAAGATGGCAGCAGGTTAGGACACTCCGGTTGGAGTTCCTCTGCTAGCCAAAACTTTTACCTTTCTTCCCTCTTTCTTTCTTCCCTACCCTCTTTGTGGTTTTCCCTCCCCCCACTCCAGACAGTGGAGTTGCAGAGTGAGCAGGCCGAGTCCCGTGGAGGATCGGAGTGAACGGGCAGAGTCCCGTAGCAGAACCAGCACGGGCAGTATGGCCTTGTGCTCTGGAGCCTGCAGGCACACCCCGTGAGCCCCAGAATACAGCGAGCATTGAGCCCTGGAGCAGCAGGTGGGCTGTGAGCCCGGAGCAGTGCGGGGAAGAAGCTCCGGAGCACCACATGGGAAACAGCCCCGGAGCAGCTCGCAGGCAGCAAGTCCTGGATGGAGACCGGTGTGAGGGGACAATCCTTACCTTCGAACTTAACTTAGAACACTGTAATGTTAACCCCTTAATATTTTCCTATGTTTAACTTATTTTCAACTCTGTAATTAAGCAACTACTCCTATTCCTCTGTTGTAACCAAGAATTGTACCTGTGTACTTGTATCTAAGATGTCGCGTAACAAGGCAGACATTATAAAAGGATTTTAATATTGATTGAAAGCCATCTCAAATACTAGATGCCTGATTCAAAATTAGGCAGCAAATAGCTCCACACATCAGGTTTTGTAGAGCATTATATCATGTGCCAAAGCATTTACCTCACCAGTCATGGCACAAACTTTCAACAATGTGCAGAGAAGCGCACACAATTTTGGAGGGTTAGGCTACAGGAAAGCATTGTGGTAAGAATTTGTAATATTTCATAATATTCGATGCTGTGTGTTAAGAAAATAGCAACTATAAAATTAAAATGATCAGAATCCTGTACATCACTCCCACTGAAAACATTGTCATTTCATTACATTTCATTGTAGTGTCTTTTTAAAGTCTGTGGAATTTGTTTTTAAGTGCATTTTTACAAGTATGCTTAGAACTTTGAATCAATGGCTAAGGGATTGTTTGCAATTTTCTTAGATAATAAGAAATAATGTCCCATGTGACATGGAAACCCTTGTCTTGGAAGTAGTGTCAGAAGAGAAAATCTACAATAAGATAGATATGTCGTGGCAAGCACAAAGATGATCTGGAGTCAGAACATGATCCTCACATAGATGCAGGAGCACTGTGCTAGTGGACTAAAAGGTTCGAAGACCTGAGTTGTTGTGTGCATAGCTTGAAGACACTAAAGGAATAAATGGTTAAATAGAAGTAACCAAAGCATGGACTGAAGTGCGATTGGTTGATCAATTAAAAAGGGAAAAAAACTGGCAAATTATACCATTAGGATCATTCTGACTTGTGCGGGAGAGTTGAAAGAAGTAAGCCTTGCTAATGGTAATTGTTTAAAAGGGATGACAGCTGTTATCAGGTCTAACACCTGACTTACGTCTGAATAAAGGGCACATTATTGTGGAACTGTTTAGTGACATGAAGCACAAGATGTATCTTTATCAACTAACATATAATTGATCTTTTTATTTTATGTATTATTTGCTTGTTAATTTGTGTTTAATTGACATTGGGTTTTATTTCTTTTAAAGCAAAAGTTACAAAAAGTGAAATTTTGGGGGGAATTTCTTCATTTGGGAGTTGTTTGGAAAATTTAATGAACTTAGTTAACCTGTTTCCGCATGGAAATCACAACAAGTGACAATCAAGAAGAAAGGTCAGAAGTGTATATTAATAACTATGCATCCAGATTACATTTAAGAATTTCATACTTTAATATCTATTCGATGCAATTTGGTCATCATAACTGATCTCAGCTCTATGCGGAAAATGATTAGCAAGAAGGTATACCACTTTCCAGTTAAACATGAGACTAATTAATTCAGTGCTGTCACATTTATTCTTCATGCATATGAATGCTGTGCAGTCATTGTTAGCTATATCATACAATTATAGTGTTTAGGTAATATTTCACAAAAGCCAAAATATTAATGTTTATTGTGGTCTTTATTTCTAGGCCTTGACTATCTCTCAATTTCAAAAATATCATGCTTTCCCAGATCAGATTTCTTTACAGTTTAATATATTGAACGATAGTGATTTATGGTGGCCAACTTCCTGAATTTGCGTTCTCCCTCATTACTGCACTAAAATATTCACTCAGCACTACATTTCCACTTTTAAAACATTTTTTGTTAACATTGCTCTGCATCAATATGTTACATTTATTTATTACAGTTACAACTTTACATATGTAGTGGCTTCCCTTTTTCAATAATAATTTCCTTAACGTTGGAGCTTTAAAGATGATTACTTTGCTTTGACATTGAGCCAACTGATGTGACAATTCAGTCCTCCATGAGTGAATTTATTAATAGTCTTTCTGACACTTCTTGTTGATTAACTGAGCTTGAGAAGCTTTAAAGGATCGTTATTGCAGATGTGTTGTCACTGATGAGCTATTTTTGTTTTTTTAAAATCATGAATGAAATCAAATTTTCAAGAATTGTATTTGTCAAACATAAGGACAGTATTACTTCTGGAGCATAGGCAAGAGTGCTGGGGTGACCGAAAATGGTAGAACCTGATTTCTTTTTTTTAACTGTTTCCTACCCAGCTGCCAGTAAAATTGCAAGTCAGGCCAACAGCTAAGAGGAAACATTGGTGGTGAAAGGCCTCAGTCAATTCTATTTGGTCCGTCATGTTCATGCAGGCTCAATGGTAGAGAAATCAAGTATCGTCTTTATTTGGTCTTTTCCAAGGAGAAAAAAAAAACTTACCCTTCTCAGTATTTCCAAGTAATTAATATTTGACATCCCTGGAATCACAAGAGTAAATTCCTACCGCAGCATCTAACATATCTAAATAACCTTTCTGAAGCGTATTGCCTGGAATTGAAAATGATCATCCAGCTGAGACCTAATCGGTGTTTCATTATGGTTTAGCATAAACTGTCCCAATTTTGTTACTCTGTGCCTCTATTAATAAAGCCAAGATCTTAAATGCCATTTGTGTTAGGCTTCCACTTTTGGATCCTATTTCAATGACCATTTGAATAACTGTGACCTGCCCCTAATGATGTGTTATGATAGTCTGACTTAGACAGATTTAAGGCTATAAAGGCAGAAGATATAGCAACAAGAATAGGAGATAGCAAGAACTGCAGATGTTGGAAGTCAGAGTCAATACAGTGTGAAGCTGGAGGAACACAGCAGGTCAGGCAGCGTCAGAAGAACAGGAAAGTTGACGTTTCGGGTTGGAACCCTTCATCAGGAATGTTCTGATGTAAAGTCCTGACCTGAAACATCAACTTTCCTGTTCCTCTGATGCTGCCTGACCTGCTGTGTTCCTCCAGCTTCACACTGTATTGACTAGGAACAAGAGTAGGCAGTTTGGCTCCTTGAGCCTTCTTTGCCATTGAATAGCATCATGACATTCTCCAAATCCACTTTCCTACATTTACCCATAACCCTTGATTCCCCTACTGATCAAGAACCAATCTATTTCAGCTTTACAATATACACAAAGACTCTTCCTCCACAGCTCTCTGTGGCAAGGAGTTCCAAAGCCTCACAATCCTCTGAGAGAAATTCATCCTCATCTCAGTTTTAAATTAGTGTCCCTTTATTCTGAGGCCATTGCCCACTGGTCTGAGATTCTCCCATGAAGGGGAAACATCCTCATCCTGTCAGGAAACTCCTTTAATCAAGCATAGGATATGGTGGGGTCGTACATCCCTTTGGTACAGACTATTACTTCTGTCTTCCTGGGGTGAAACACATGACTCCTGATGACAATATTACCTTCAGACCAGAATATCATAAGATATAGGGATGAGAAATATGCCATTTGGCCCATTTAATCTATTCTACCGTTTGATCGCAGCTAATGTTTCTCAACACCATTCTCCTGACTTTTCTCCATAAGCCTTGATCCCTTTACTGATCAAGAATCTACCTCTGTCTTAAATACACTCAATGATTTGGCCTCCACAATTTTCTATGGCAATGAGTTATACAGATTAACCATCCCTTGGCTGAAGAAATCCCTCCTCATCGCAATTCTAAAGGGTCTCCCCTTCTTCCTGAAGCCGTGCCTCGGGTCTTGGTCTCTCCTACGAGTGGAAATGTCCAGGTGTCTCAGAATTATGTAAGTTTCAATGACACCCCCCCATCCCCGGACCTCCATCCTTCAAAATGTTGGATATTTTTGGATCTCACTGTCTCAGAAGGCAATAAAGGCAAAGCATTAAATATTTTTAAAAAGAGGTAAGTAGATAAACCAAAAATTATTGACGGTAGATGAGAATGCGGAATTTGAGACAAAGAAATTAGCCATGATCTTTTTGAATAGTGGAGCAGGCTCGAGGGGCCGAATGGACTACTGCTGCTTCTATTTTGCACGTAGATAACAGCTTTGAGATTTCTTTTAAAATTCACTCATAGGATGTGGGAGTCACTGTTGAGTCACAATTGATTGTGCAGAGGACAGTTCAAAGGCAACCACGTTGCTATTGGTCTGGAGTCACATGTAGATTGTCATCCCTAAAGGACATTCGTGAACCAGATGAGTTGTTCCCAACCATCAATAATGGTTTCCTGGTCATGATTAGACACTTAATACCAAATTGTTCGCAAATTCAAATTCCATGGCGGGTATTCAAACCCATGGCCGGGAACATTGACCTGGCATTCTGATTTGCTAGTCTGTTGACAATATCATTAAGCCATCACCTCCCCTGGGAGCCTGACAGAACTCCAACCAGGATTGCTGGTCCTGATGCAATCAAGTAAACTGTGGTGCGGTCATGTTCAAAAATAAGCACATATCAAAAACAGCGAGAAGTCACAAGCAGAGGAAATCCAGAATCGGTAAAACTCAAGTCATCTACCATACCCTTTCCTTTTTGCAGCAAATCATTCCAGGCTCAAATCAGCATTAGCAGTAACCTATATAGTCATTGGAACCCAACTAAGCAATATGACTCATGGACACGGACATGTTTTCCTAGGACAAGACTGTGGTACAAGTTGTTGTCCTATCTCTAGATTAAGCTAGTGGAACCCGTTTACGATATAAACATGTTTGGAAAATTTACCTTTAATTAGCTCTCAGCTGTATTGTTATAAACTGTAAAGGTAACCTAGCAACAAATACAGATATGTTTAAATGTAAAATAAATCACCATTCATGAACTAGTGGATATAATTACAGATCATTTTACTGTGCTTCACATTATTTATCCATGTTATGAGTTATTGCTGAAGCTAAATGGACAAGCACATACAACAAGGTACCTGTTCAAAAGATGGCCTGAAACTGTCTAACATTAGCTGAGCATGATAAACCATTTATCTGTGCTTGTCACTGCCCCCAGTCCATGCCCATCATGAAAAGGTATGAGAGTCAAATATTGTTTGAATAAAAATAATAGGTGTTCAGCATCAGTTATTCACATTATGTGATGGATTATCATGTCAGTCTTGTTTTTCCACATTTATGTTGATTAAGGGATAAATGTTGGACAGTGCTAAACATCATCAAGCAACACATGGTGGTGGCAATATCTCCTGGAGTCACCAAAACAAATATTTGGGATCTCAGCTTTTTAAAAAAGGACTCTACAGCATCCATCCTTCAATACTATTGGTACACTAAGTTATATTACAAATAAGTGACCTGGCATCACTTGGAAATAATAGATGGACCATCTTTCCTTGTGTATATTTCAGGATAAGTCCTGACAATTCTGATTCAAGTTATTTAGATAACATGAGAAATGGAAAATAATGTCCAACCAAAAAAAGTTTGACACGGTAAAATGCTATCCACAAACAGTGGAATGGAGGTGGAGTAAAACACTGAATGACGCAGTTGTACTAAAATATTGAATGCAAGCCTGGGCAGTGCACTCGAGAAATGACATCGATGAGGTTGCAGAACCCTCTGGTTGAGCTAGCTCCTAGGAAAGGCAGACTGCAATCTTTACTTGGATGTCAGTTTCAGACACATAATATACCACCAGTGTAAAATCCTCACTGTGATCCTGCTGTTTTCCCGCATGGTCTTGAATGCCATATTTGATCCGACTGTTGTGTCCTATGGCATGTTAGCTAAATTCTGACAGGTATCTAATCTGAGGATAATGCCCAGGGCAATGCCAAACCCTGGGATTGTCAGGTTGCAGGAAACACAGTATGACTCAGGCAGGAGCCAATATTTGAAGCTGAAACACATTGAAAGACTATATTCAATTAATATTTGGAAACTCATATCATATCTTCCATTGCTCACAAGCATTAGAACTTTAACGAAACATAATCAGTTTTGTGAAAGATGCAGTTGTGGTGCCTTTATTATTTATAATTATATACCATTCCGCCAAACCTTGTGTTTAAGTATTATCATCTTATTTTTTCACCTCAATTTCCCACAAATGTGTAAAAAGCTAAAATTTTACTATTAATTTCTCTGGATTGTTAAATGTGATAATAACATTTTGATTGCTTTTTCATTCACATTTGAAAATTACAGTTTGTCAATGTCGAAATATTTTGTTGATGTAGTGTTGTTTCTGCACACAGAAAGTCACCTAAAAACTTTGCACATGACAGGGAAGGAAACAACTATAGTTGAGCATAGGGGATAAAGGGAAAAAAGAAATGTTAGAATGTGAAATTGAAATCATGGTTTAAGGAAATTGTTTTGACAAGAGTTTGACATCAGGAAGAGCAGTGGCAAAGTTAACTAAGCTCTTGATGTCAATGGCCTTGCTTCAAGCCTTGAAAAAGATGAAACTACAAACATAGCAATATTAAACTTTACAGACGCATTTGACGGTGTCCCTAAAAATCTCTTGCCCAAACTTCCTAACATTTAATCAAGACAACATTATTAAATTGAATCCAGCATTTCCTTACTCACAGAATGCAGGCAGTGTTGTATGAATAGGAATCACCCCTTTCCATAGGTTTCCTCTCTGGAGTGTCACAGGGAACTGTGTTGGAACCTTTACACTTCTTGACATACATAAACCAACAATCAGTCTTTCCAACAAGCTTTAAAAAGTGTGTGACTATTACAGATGACTACACAGTTTACATATCAGGAGAAAATCAAGATCATAACAATTTGCTAGAATGCAGTCTTCTGCAATTTCAAAGATGCAGAACCAATGGAAAATTACCGTCAATGTCAAAAGCTTGCTGTGTCATGTGCATCACCATCAAAAAGGATTCACCAACAAATAACTTGAAGTACTGTTATCAAATTGTCCAAATGGAAGAACATAGAGACTGGAATAGGCCATTCAGCTCATCAAGCCATTTCAACAATTCAATTAGATTAGGACTGATCATCTACCTTAATCCCACTTTCTTGAACAATGATCATATCCCTTAATGTCATTGGCTTCATAGGTCTCCACGAATTTATTGATTTCTGGCATTAACAAGCTGTATCTTTTGAGTTTCCATGGCTGTCAGGGTAAGAGAATGCCAAGGAAATTCATACACATTGCAATCTTAAAATGACCTACTCTTTGATTAAGTCCTTTTTTCAAGGTTTACAGGCCCAAAGGTATTTATATCCATCCTGTCATCTCTAAAAATCTTGCTGGTTTCTGTGTGGTTACCTATCGTTCTTTGAAAATTCAACAGTACAGACCCACCTCCTCAAACTCTCCTAATAAGAAAATCCCATCATCTGTGATAACAGGTGAAATTCTGTTACTCTCCCTTTATTGGCAATTATTGTTTAACTTTCTTAAAAGAAATAGCGAATGAGATAGTTGATGCATTCATTTTGCATATTTCATTAGATTCAGGGAAGGTTCCTTTTGATTGAAAAACTGCAATTTTTCAAAACTTTTATTCAAAAGCAGAAGGAAGTAGCAAAGCATGAAACTACAGGCCCGTCAGTTTAACATCTGTCAGGGAAAATGTTAGAAACTATTACTAAAGATATGCAGGATATTTAGATAAGTTCAAGGTTAGGGGATCAAGATAACTCTTTGCTCGGATGCTACTGTAGATCTGCTTTTTTTTTGTTTTCTAGTTTTTGCTTTCTATTTTTATAGTTCCCTCCCTGGTTTTGCTCCTTTCAAATCTGAATTCCGTGTCAGGTTCCCATCTTCCTGCTGATCTGTTTATATTCCATCTGCCATGTTCTCGTGAACTTGCTTAGACTGTCCTCTTAAAATTTATTACGTCAGCCTCAGAATTTACGTTCCCACTAAGTTTGCTATCATCAGGAAAACTGGAACTCATACAATTCTTTCCCTCATCCAAATCATTTCTTTAGCTCATGAACAGGCTTGGACGGAACACTGATCCTTCCGGTATCATACTAGCACCAACCTGTCATTCTGAGAATTATCTTTCTACAAATTGTCCATTTCTTCCAACAATGCACAGTAATATTTTTTTCTTCCCCAAAAGCCTAAATTCTGCTTAACAGCACTAAAGAAACTTGTTGCAAGAACGATAGTCCTAGTCCTGCTGAGATGCAGCCCATTTACTTTGTAAAGGCTCCGCCTACCTCAAAACTGACTGGTCCCAATATCTCAGAAATCAGATTTCCTCCATCCAAAACCAATTTTCCTGCCGTATGTTTAATTGCTCCCGTCTCCTCTTTCTGTGCTTGCTAATAAATGTTCCAGAAAATAATCATGAGATTACTGCCTTAGAGATACTGATTTTCAAAATTCATTCTATAATGTCTGAAGTCTGCTTTGTAGGCCTCATGCTCCGTTCTTTCAAGTCATTGATACCAACGTGGATGACAACCTCTGGTTGTTCATTCTTCCCGAGGTGAATGTTCTACACCTGCTCTGTGATGACTGATCGCAACGCTGGGGGCGGATGGAAATGGAACTCACTATCCTGGAGTCATGTTTACAGGCATAGAGGGCAGTGATGCACTGGTACTGTTGATGGAGTGGGAATGTGCAGTCCTGGACTACTGTTCTGAGGACATGGATTCAAATACCACCATGGCAGCATGTGAAGTTTCAATGGTGGATATATAACCATTGTCAATTGTCAGAAAAATTCATCTGATTCACTCATGTTCTTTCGGAAAGGAAATCTACTGGTATACGCGTGACTCCAGACCGACTCTTAAATTTTCTCTCAATGGCCCAGTCAGTTCAAGGGTAATATAGATGGACGACAAATACAGGAGAGTAATGCCTAAATCCCATGCAAGAATAAAGAAAATTATAAAAACAAAAGTCCTGTATGATCCCCTAACTAATGAATCTGCCACTAGTACTGTTATGACTAGTCCTGGGGTGAGGTTCTTCCATTTGTTACTGTTCTAGACAGATATTTCAAACTATTAGGCTTGTGGCTGAGGAAGGATGAAGTGGCTCCTCTCCCTTTATTAACTCAATACTAAACATGAGAAAAGTTAGTAACACAGCACACAAGCTACAATTCAGAGGCTTGTCAAAAAATATATAAGTTCAAAAGGATTGATGTACAGTACAGTCTCTGAACTGTTTGTCAAGACCAGGTAGTTGAACATTTCAGTTGTTGCTGTTGGGTTACCAGTCACCTTGACATTCATAATTGAATGGTCAGCTGGACTATCCTTCGTTGTGTCAGATTGGTGGAGATTTTGTGGTTCTAATTACATTTGAATGTGAATGAATTCCGAGAAAGCGTGAGACCGAACAGTTATGTTGTCCAGGATAACACGGTGTAGAGCTGGATGAACACAGCAGGCCCAGCAGCATCAGAGGAGCAGGAAGGCTGACATTTCGGGTCTGCACCCTTCTTCAGAAATGTTGTCTGGTTTCTTTTTTACACTGATTTACAGCAATCGGAGTGTGTGAGAGTCTTTAACTTTAACGCAGTGATGACTAGGGCTAGTTCTTTGACTTTAGCCTTTAGAGCACACCAACACTTGAACACAGGCTTGTGCATGAGATCATTCAGACACAGCAAAACCCTTCAGTTGAGCTTAAATTGACTTCACTTCACCAATGTGCCTAAAATGGAAAATGAATCAGCAAACAGAACCTCAGAGAAATCCTGCAGTACCTGCCTGGTTCTTTTGGACACTTTTTCAGCCTCCATTCTCCTCAACTTTGGCATGGCACCTCTCTGAACATGCTATCCATATAATAAAACAAAGAACTGCATATGCTTGAGATCTAAAATAAAAGCAGACATTTCTGGAGAAACTCAGCAAGTCTAGCAGCATCTCTGAGGAGAACGCAGAGTTAAAATTTCAAGTCTAGTGACCTTTCACCTATTGTTTACTCCCTATCCCATCCCCCTCCCTTTTTTCTGCATATAAACTGACGTTTTCCCAGCCGCCATCAGTTGAGGAAGGATCACCGGACCCGAAACGTTAACTCTGATTTTCTTTTCACAGATGCTTCCAGATCTGCTGAGCTTTTCCAGCAACTTCTGTTTTTGTTCCTGATTTACAGCATCCACAGTTCTTTCAGTTTTTACTTGACCATATAATCCTGGTTCTTTGAAGGAGCATTACATTGTCATAGGTCCTATTGAACACCGCCTTATCAACATGCTCACCTGGATGCAAAATGTCCCAGAGTACCTTTTTCAAAGAAGACCAGGAATTTCTCAAAGCATTCTGGCCAACTTCCATCTTCAGTCAATTACACTTTACAGAGATTAATTAATCATCTCATTGCTGTTTGTGTGGGACCTCACTGTGAGTGCAAATTGGCTGCCACGTTTGCTTATGAAACAACTGTAACTCATTTCCTAAGTAATTGAGCAGCTGTGAAACACTTTGAGGTGTCCTTCTAAATGCAAATTCATCACTTCTTTGATATCAAAGTCTGCTGCTTATCATGTTAATTCTGGTTGTCAAATTAATTGGTGACTTGAACTACACTTCCTTTCAACTGTTCGTTTACAAAATACACTTGCCTGATCTGGTTCTATTTGTTCACTTCAATATCTTCTCATGATTGCTGGTAATTTATTGGGTTTTCCATTCTCCCAAATTTGGCATCATTTGGTTCTGAACTGGTGATGGAAATTAGCAATGTAACGGAGTAATTTCACTGCACAATTCTAGTCTCCATCACTTTTCTAGATAACTGTCGTGTGTACTATGGTCTTGCTGCGATGATGCTCATGGACAAATAGCCTGTTAAGGTTCATTGTTTGCATTTGTACATTAAACACGTCATTTGAGTGAGATATTGGAGCATTGTCAATTGGAGCAGCTTTTACTCCAGCTTCAGACAACAGGAAAAATAAAATCTATGTGAGGGGAAGATTAGATTTTACAAAACAACAGTGATGTACTTGATTTGTATTCGGTATACTTCTTTGTGCACTATTTCCTTGATTATTAAAGAAAAGTATTGAAGAGATTGATATCGGAGGTATAAAAAAAATGAGGTTTAGCTTCTATGTAAGATTGTCCCTTATTTTTACCGAAGATAATTAAACAACTCATTTCTCACCAAAGTTATTTTGATATTTGTTGAGTAATTGCTGGCTGTCAAACCTATCAGTTCCAATAGATTAATTCCATGAATATTTATAAAAGTCCAATTCCTTAATTTAAAATTGGTGTTAGAACTATTTAAAATAGGGCTGGTGTGCATAATTAAAAATCTGTAGAAAATGACAGGATAATATCTTTTCAAACATCTGTTGATGTCAGAACCATGCAGAATTGTAAAGAAATTTTTAAACTCTTTCATTTTGAAATGGATTATGGCATTTGGAAACTCAATTTATATGGCGTAACAAAATCTTTTAGTTTACATGAGAAGAGGAAATTTCCCACATGAAAGGCGGAACAGCTGCTTAAAAATAATTAGGCTGTACTTGCACTTGTTACTGGTGACTTTATGAGACACATATACTTTGCCTTTAACTGGATTGAAAAGCTTGGTTTCATACTTTTCTATCTGAATTTTTGTGTTTATCAAGATGTGTTCTGCTCTTGCTGCTGGAGAATGACAAACTGTTCATCTGCCCACGAAGGAATATTAACATATGAACAAGAAACAAGAGTAGGCCATTCAGCTGCTTGAGCCTGCTCCACCATTCAATAAAATTAAGACTGATCTGATATTAGCCTCAATTCTACATTCCTGCATTTCCCTGATAATCTTTCATCCCCTAGTTATCAAGAATCTATCTATCTTTGCCTGAAAAATTTTTAAAGGTTCTGCACCTACTCTCTTTAGTGGAAGGGAATTCCAAAGACTCACAAATCTCTATCTTTACCAATATGTTGCTGGCAATGTAATTAGCATTTATTTTTGCTGCAATAACGTTTGATGCACCTTATCAAATGCCCCCTGAAAATCTAAATACAATACATCCACTCTTTCCGAATTATTTACAACACAAGTTATTTCTTCAAAGAATTCAATTAAATTAGTTGACCAAGATGTCCCTTTGACAAAATCATGTTGTCTCTGTCTAGTTACCTTGAACTTGTCTCCAAGTGCCCTTTTATAACATCTTTAATAATAGCTTCTAACATTTTCCCCAAAAGCTAAGTTAACTGGCCTGTAGTTTCCTGCTGTCAGACTCCTTTCCTTTTTGAATAAAGGACTTACATTAGCTATTTGAAAATCTGAAGCAACATTCCCCAAATCTAAATAAAAACTGAAAGGACTGTGGATGCTGTAAATCAGGAACAAAAATAAAGTTGCTGGAAGAGCCCAGCAGGTATGGCAGCATCTTGAAGAAAAAAACAGAGTTAACGTTTCGGGTCTGGTGACCCTTCCTCAGAATTGTTCTGAGGAAGAGTCACCCAACCCGAAACGTTAACTCTGTTTTTCCCTTCACAGATGCTGCCAGACCTGCTGGGCTTTTCCAGCAACTTTGTTTTTATTCCCCAAATCTAATGAGTTTTGGAAAATTGAAATTAATACATCACCTATCTCAACCAGCAGCTTCTTTGGTCAACCACTGCAGGAAATAGTATGCAATAAAAATTGACCTATCTTGCTCCAGTAATGTATCTTAGCCCTCAACTTTCAGATCACAGTGGAACATTTGTTGTCTCGGATTCTCCAGCATCTGCTGTTCCTACTATCTCTGGAACATTGGTTTCTGTTTTTTATCAAGATATGTCCATTTGAACTGATACAGCTAATTTAATGTCACTTAGTTTTCAGTTTATTCTGTGGTTCCATGTGTGTTAGGAACTAAATTAAAATTTCCATGACGAAAAGATGCAGGAAAGGTCTTTACTTCTTATTAATTACCTACACATCCTTTCACCTGCACATTCCCTCCTGCTTCCTTCATTTCATACAATTTCCCCGTCTTCAGACAAGCTAGTTATTCATAAGTTAAAAAAAAACTGAAGGTTGAACCATCTGTTTCACCCAGTTGTCTATCAGTGCTAAAGATATCAGTGCCTTGACCTGTATCATTCACCTTAGTAAATTATGCACTCTTGATTTCTTTTTAGCAAATATTTGACTTCCACTTCGCTGGCTGGAAGTCCGTTTCTTAAGTAAATTATTTAAACTCTGAATTTGCGTAATTATAAACCTATTGACTTAACTGATTCAAGTTCAAACAAAACAAAACTTCTTCATATCCAATATGCTATCATTCTGTATCCTGGTACTTACCAGTATGTCAAATTACAGTGTCCAGAGAGATGACTAATGCAGCTGTGATGTGAAAACTGCCTAATCCTTGCCAAGTCTTCTTTCTGCTATCTGACAGAAGCCTGCAAAAAGAGCTTGAATGCTGTCATCAGTTTTACTGCAACTGGCATCACAGTGTTGATGTTGCTCTAAGCTTTCAGGTCTAGTTTCAGAAAGTTGCATAATTCATCAATGTTTCCATAACTTGCACACAAGACAACAATGGCTCTACTTAAAACGTACTGCAATGGTTGCAAACCGTTTTCTTTATATTCTGAGGATGTGTGAAGCAAAATTTGTTCTCTCTCTTTCTTTCTTAAATTTCATTTTAAATTGCTTCCCATTAGAATTGAGATAGCTGATCTGCCTTTGCAACGAACATGCTGCCTAAAGTAAGCATAAGTGTCCTAATGGTCTTTTTTCAACTGGCCTCGGATGAGATCTTTTGCTTTTCATCCTGTTACAACTTTTCCAGTAAAGCAACATTTTCTGACACACACATCAATAATGAGATACTGAGTCTCTCCTTTCTCCTGCTCAGGGTAGAAGGATTACTGGGATCTCAGAGGACGGTTGCCTTTGCCCTTTAATGAGTCACTTCAAGTCCAATTATGGTCCCCGTGCTCAAGGTTACAATGTGTAGCCAATGACAGAACCGACATATTTTTGATGCTGAAGGTGCAAGGTCTAGAACATTCAGGGATAACATTGGAGGATCCATGGGGAAGAGGACATTTATTTTCTCTTAACACAACAGGAAGGCAATAGGAAATTTCTTGTTATATTGCTCATTGCTTTTTGGAATTTAAACTGGGAAACTGACCAATGGAAGAAGAGAGTTCAGGACAGCAAATTCAGAGGAGGTGAGCAAAGAGGCTACTCTTGGACAAATCAGCAAGGTTATTTGGGTCTGATGAGAAACTGGTGTCAATGTTTATTGTTACCTGGATGCCATCTTTGAAACTGGCATAATCACCTCTAAGTGTGATGGAAGGTAATAATAAATAAGTTGTGTGTTTCTTCTTAACTGCTGAAAATTATAAAATGAGAAGAAAATAATTTGGAGAAGATTCGTTAACTTTTGTTGAACTATTTTAGTCACATGATGTGGACTAATTTAGAAGAAAATGTTTTGGCAAGTGCACTATTACAAACAAATGGAACTCTCAGAACCTAAACTGTTTGCAAACACAAACATATTGAGGGGGTTTTCATCCTGCCCCAAGTGACCTTCTTGATCGAGATTCTGCTTCTCTACTGTTTAATTTTCACCGATAATTTGAACTGACTCATTAGCTTATGAATAAATATTCAACAATTAATCAACATCTAGTATTAATTAGCTTCTACTTTCAGCAATTGATATCACAACTTGCATCTTTCGATTGATTTATATATTGTCTGTATGCATAAACCTTTCAGCTAAAGACCTCACACTGTCAACTGAATTTTAACTTAAAATAAAACAATGGGTGGATTTGACTGGATAGGGCTCAAATGTCAGGAATTTGTTTCCCAGTGATATCATGAGACTTCATAGGAACTGGAATCAATGTTGAGGGTTGTCAAGGCAACTCCCTTCCAACTATATACCATTGTGCTGCCATCTTTTCTGGATCTGTCCTGCTGGTGGGCCAGGAAAAGCCCAAGAATGTTGATATGATGTCAACGGCATTGTCTGCAGTATATGATTCCACGTGTATGGCTATGTCAGGCTATTGCTTGACTACTCTATGACACAACTCTCCTAATTTCGGCATTAGCCCCCAGATGTTGGCAAGAGGACTTTGCAGGGTCAACAAGTCTTTTGTTGTTTCTGGCACCTATTTTGATGCCGGGTGGCCCATTCTTTTTAATTCCTTTGTCTTGTCTGATACTAGCCAAAGTGATTGGCCACAGTCAGTCCTTTAGGTCAAATCTAAGGATATTTGTAAGGTGGTAGAGCCAAAAGTATTGAGTTTACTATTGTGGCTTCCAGTGTCTCGGCCAATGCCAGGTGGTATGTCCAGTTACAATCCTTTCTTGAGACTTTTGGCTATTAAATAGCTTGTTGGACCATTTCATAGGGCAGTGAAAAGTCAACCACATTGGTGTGCATCTGAAAGTTCACGAAGGCCTGCCCACCAAGTAAGGACAGCAGTTTTCCTTCCCTAAAGGATATTAGAAAAGCAGATTATTTTAAAGGACAGCAATTACTTCATGGCCATCATTGGACTTTCAATTCCAGTTTATTGTTGAACTCAAATTTTGTCATGATGGGATTTGACTCTGTATCCCAAGAACATTTACTAGCGGCTCTGGGTTTCTAGTCCACTAAACCATTTCCTCCCCTTTTATCAGGTATTAAAGGAAGTTAAATGTAGTGAGTGTTTCTTTAGTTCAATTAGTTTTTTTTTAATTTAAACGTTGAATTCTTCTGTAGATGCTTATTTTTTGATCTCATTATAGATATCATGTCTGTCCCTGCTGGAGAGGTGGTTTGGCTTGGTAGGTGGAAGTAAAGGTTTGTAGGGGGTGTCTTGTTTTGTTACAAGTTGGCACAATGTTGGCATAGGAACTAAAAAGGTCCATGAGAATTTGACAGAGCAACATAGGGCACCATGGGGTACATGAGGTGCAATTGGGATGGAAGGAGTGTATGAGTTGTTAGAGTTTGATATGGGCACTTCACGAGCAGTGTGTGGACGAGCTGAGGAAATGTGAAGACTGACAAGCTGCTGGTGCACCAAGCCAGACCTTCCAACCAGTCACCTCCGGATGAGACAGCACCTACTGTTTCCAGGTCACCAGCACAATACCAGAGAATATGAACTGGGGATCCGCAGTCCTGAAGTATTCACTCCAATTTGTCATGATTCTGTGCACCCGACCCAGACAGAAAATTCAGACTTGTGCTTTTGGATGAAGTAATGTAGGGCAACATGTGGATGGCAAATCAAGGGGAACCAAGAATAGATCCTAGGGTGACATTGTAGGTAACTCAGTGAGAGAGAAAAATAGCCATTGTGAGAGATTTTCTGTTTATGATCAGATAGATAAGAATAAAACCAAATGCATGTATTCCCACCCAGTGCGACGAGAGTGGAATAAACACAAAAAATACCAGGGAAACTCAGCAGGTCTTGCAGCATTTATGGAGAGAAAATCCAGAGTTAACATTTTAATATGACTTCCTGTGCCAACATTGTGCCAAATTGTAACAAAACAAGACTCCCACCTACAAACCTTTTCTTGCACCTACCAAGCCAAACCACCTCTCCAGCAGGGACAGACATGATATCTATAAAGAGATAAAAAAATAAGCGTCTACAGAAGAATTGAACGTTTAAATTAAAAAAAAACTAATTGAATTAAAGAATTAAAGAGGCAATAGCTCTGGATTCTCTCTCCACAAATGCTGCCAGACCTGCTGAGTTTCTCCAGCATTTTCTGTGTTTGTTTCAGATTTCCAGCACTTGCAATATTTTCCTTTTATTGTACATTGATGGGGAGGTGTTGGCTAGAAAATGGTGCTTTTACTCTGTCAAAGACCAGAAGCAGATTGAGAAGGATGAGGAAGGAGATCTTTGTCCTGGTCATATATGATCTGTATGTAACATTTAAAAATACAGCTGAAAATGACTTAAGTGCAGTATTCACTGAACTATTCAGTATTCAACTGAAATAATTGAATCAAAATATAACATAAATTGTTGATGATTTTTCATAACCTAAGACATTTTGTAGAAAAGTTGAGAGGCACTCTGAATATATTATAATGATATTGTACTTATCTTCCTCAGAGCTGTGCAGTTTTCTGACAATGTAATGAATACTATTGTATTACTGCAGTAATAATAAATGCAACTACCACATTTATTAATGGACTCATAAGGGACACTGTCTCACATCATAACGCTAATACATCCAACACCCTCAAATTTATTCAGTCAGACTGCATCCTGTCAACTTGAGTCCTTTTAATAACCTGTGATAAACTGCAAGGGACTAAAGGGCAGCAGTAGACAAATGGCTGATAATGATAGCATAGTTGAAATAGATTTGTTGGAAACTTCATGTCTCTGTTTGATATATTCAAACTCTCCTGTGTAGGCCTCAAAAGGGCCTTCATATATGATGCCGAAACCAAGGAATGATTATTTGTCACAGATCGTCTTTGACAGGCATTTGAAAACTGCTCACCCTGTCTCTGCGTGCGGGTGTCTGTCTGTGTGGGTGTAAAAAGAGACTGTTTGCATAAACGTTGCCTTTTAATGTAGCATGTAAAACATTGAATGAAAAAAAAATTGTCTTTGAGAAACCTGACTACAAGAAATGGTGGCATTTGTCAATATTTAACTAATTTATTGCCACATGATGATTTTGTAAGGAACTGTTATAAGGTTTTTTCTAAAATTCTGTGGATTGTAAAAGTGATGTGAGTGCTCTTGAAGTCAAAAAAAAATCTTATAAAAGACAAAAAAGTTTCACAAGAATTTCATACTTTTACCCTGCTTATCAAAATATCTTCTTCAAGTAAAATAATGTGTGTTGTTTTGAATGTTGACATAGAATTACACAGAATATAGAACATAGAAACAGGACAATCATTCCAACTAATGTATGCTAGTATTTAGGCTTCACATGAGCCTCCTGCATTCTCTCTCATTTCAACCTCTCGCATATCCTCCTACTACTTTCTTCCTCTTGGAATTGTCTATGGAACTTCACCTGAGTTGCATCCTTACTATTTTAGGTTCAACTACTCAATGTGATAGCAAGACATACATTCTAGCCATTCTGGGTAAAGAATTGTTTCCCAAATCTCTGATTCAATTTATTAGTAACTATTTTACATCCATAATCTGTAGTTTTGGATTCTCCCATAGCGGAAATGTTGAAGTGCTAGAAAGAAATGTTTCATTAATGGAAATGTGCAGTCAGAGCCTTTCATTACAGTAGTAAAGCAATATTTTGTTCTTTTATTTGATCATTGAAGTTTGTAAAGTGTAATTATTTGATGATGCATGAGTTCTTTCAAGCATGTAAGTAACTAAATCACATTTAATAACTACAGCAATTTCATCCTATATTTATAAAACTACTTTTATGAAATAAAACATCTTGAGGCACTTCAGTAAAGCATTATAAAAGAAAGTAAGACACTTATCCACATCAGGAAATATTATGTTAGATGACCAAATGTGCTGCCAAAGAGCTAGGTTTTAAGGAGAGCCTTAAAGAAGTAGAAGAAGGCAGGTAGATGAAGAGGTATAGGGAAGGTATTCCAAAGCTTGGGCCTTGGCAGTTAAAGGCACTAATGGTAGACCAAATACAATCAGAGATGTTCAAAAGGCCAGAATTAAAAGAACACAGAGCCAAGAGAGTTGTAGGATTGGAGGTGATTAGCAATAGAGATGGGCATGGCCATTAAAGGCTTCGAAAACGAGAAAGAGAATGTTTCAATCAAAATGTTTCTTGGCTATCCCTTGCTATGTGACTCAGGAGCTCTACCGTGCCAGTGAGGTAGCAGCTGCTGATTAGGAACAAGCTGAGGGAGTCAAAGTCATATGTCCGCACTCTATTGCTAAATTATAATAGATTTTATACTATATCTTTATCTCGCTGCTAGTACACAGTCAAATGCTGTACACAGTCACAGATCCTCTATTAAATAACACAGATGGAGAACTAAATGTATTTATGTCATATTCCAATTGTATTCACTCATCATTCGAGATCAATTAAATGGTTCTTACCTGGATTACCGCCTGATAGAAGCAGCTGCTTCTGAAGCTGCAGGGGCATAGGCGGATGTCTTCAAGGCAAGACATCATTGAAGGACAGGTAAGGATTTGTTTACAATGCTAGGGTCAGATATGCTTGACCTGGTGTGTGTGTACGTGTGTACGTATGTGTGTGGACATTGGTCTTCCTACACTCTGCCATTTCATGAGTCAATTTCCAGAAAGCTGGTAAAATTAAGCAGCTTAGATCTCCTTACCTAGGAAGATACAGGCAACCCAGAGACAATGCAACAAATCTCCACTATTCTCATTCTTGGGATGAGGGCATTATCTGTTGATTAAGTAAGACTTGTTCTGTATTCCCCGAAAGTTGAAAGAATGACAGCTAATGAAATTGAAGCATATAAAATGCTTGAGGAATGTGACAGGATTAACACTGAGAAGGTGCTTCCCTTGGGAGTCCAGGACACGGGACTTAAATTACAGATCCTGATGAAGGGTCACCAGACTATAAATCTTAACTCTTTCTTTGCTGCCGGACCTGCTGAGTTTTTCCAGCAATTTCTGGTTTTCTTGATATGTACAGATCTCCAGAATCCACAATTCTTTGACTTATGTTAAATTAGAGGTCTCCTCATTTAGGGTTGAAAAAAATGAGAAATTTCTTCAATCTAAGGCTTGTGAATTTTTGGAAATCTTGATCCTAGATAGCATTGGAAGCTTAGTCAGTGAATTATAAAAGTGATGAAAGTAAGCCATCTAACGCTAGCACAGGAAGGTGTAATTGAGATAGATAATCAGATCTTGCAGAGTTGGCTTGAATAGCCATATGGTTTACTCAGGCTGTTATTCCTTATGTTCTTAAATTGTGAGTGAACACAATACAGAAAGGTCCTAAAGAACAGGTTACCCATTTAAGACAGAGATAAGAACAATTTTGTTTATCACTAATGGTCATACATCTTTGGAACTTTCCAGTGGAAGCAGAATACTTGAATATTTTTAAGATAGAGAAAGAAGGATTTATGGTCATCAAGGAGTGTGAAATGGTCAGTGGTAGATGGGGATATGGATTAATTAGGTCGGCCATGATCTTACTAAATGGCCAAGCAGGCTCTAGATGCTGATTAGCCTATGCTTTCTCCTACTTCATATGTACATATGCAAATCACAAGTCCATGTGATTCTCTTGTACCAGGCTTGGAATTAGTTATTGACTCTTTTCTGGAACACCCCAAAGAAACATTGTCCAAAAATGAAAGAATAATTATTTCTTCTAATTTGGAGTAACAAATATATAAGATCATAGAATCCCCACAGTCTGAAAGCAGGAAATTCAGCCCATCAAATCCACACTGGCCCTCTGAAGAGCATCCAACCCCCCTACACTATAACCACTTTCCCATGGCTAATCAACATGTCTCCAGGCAATTTAGCATGACCCATCTACATGTTTGGATTGTGAGACAAAGCCAGAACACCCACAGAGAAAACCCACACAGACACTGGGAGAACATGCAAACTCCACACAGACCAAGGCTGGAATTGAACCCAGGTCCCTAGGTGCTGAAAGTCAGCAGTGCTAGCCACTAAGCCACCATGCCACCCTAAAGTTACTGCCCCAACTAAGGCCCTTAGTATAGCAGTAAAATATGTGACTATATTTTAAGGTCACCAGATGCTATGATATGATGATATTCTCAAGGAAACATAAAATACATAGCACATCAACATCAATTCATCAGATCTGAAAAGTAGAGGCACATAGTTTTATCAATTGTGAATATAATTTGACATAGTTAAAATTGTAAAGTTTCGATAAAAGATCCACGGGAACAAAAATCTTTTACATGTGGATTTTGCCTCCTTAAACAACAGATGTGCAAAATGCAATCTCCCCCTTTTCTCTTTGGTGAAAAAGAATGGGTGGCTGTATAAGTGACTTCCAGCCATATTCTGACATATGAGGCCAGAATCAATCACCTAGTGTCATTGGGACGCAAAGTTTGGTTTGTAAAAATCCTTGGAATTAGAGAAGGAATTGAAGACTGTGAGATGTTTGGGAAACAATGAGTGTACAAAGCAGAATTAGCAGTGATTGACATTTCCAGAACAAAAACAGAAAAGGTGAATATTGTGGTGCTGTTTTAACCTCTGCTCATCATCATTCTATTTTCAACCAACTCCCTTAATTACTTGACTACTACTATTTGACGAGGAAATGTTAATTTCAGCAGTTAACGAACACATCCATAAGATTCATTTTGCTGCTTCATTTCGGTGGTGTGTGCCTGCACCAATCACTTAGCTTTATCTTTAAATTGCAGTTCTCTGGTATTGTGGCTTGTTGTTTGGACTTTGGACTCTTCAGCCAGTTTAAGTATTAAAAACACTCCACCCAAGCACACTTGTAGGTGAGGTGGACAAAGGGACACAGAATTCGGTTTGTAGTTCAACTCAATTTTTCTTAACAAAATATTCCTTACTGAAAACATCAAGTGAGCATTTCCCAAATGCCCACGATATTTACTCTCGATCTAGCTCCATCCACCTGAGAAAGGATATTACCTGCAATGATCCATACGTTTGAGCTGGTCCGTTGGAATCTCTTTCTTCTTTTACGTTATGCTGGGTGTCTTCCACGAAGGTAGATCTTGCAGGTCAGGGTGGATCTCCTTCTGGGTTTCCTGCCACAAGTCTTGCTATGAGCCTTCATTGAGGGAATGTGTTTTTATCCCCCTCATCCTGGACCTTTCTGAATTTCTATGGCCTTTGGCCAATGGAGTCACGAGTGGTGTTCAAAGCATGTATAGGGTTGCACCAAATTCCTTCACTGTTGCCATGCCAGGGAAGTGTCAGTGCAAATCCTTAAGCACCCACTGTAAGTCAAGTACCAGAAAGTCTGATTGATATTTCTCCAATATGCAGCCCTCCAGCTTGTTGTAACTGGTTCCCCTGAGCCATTGTGACCTCTTTGACCTTGATTTCCATGATTCTGTAGCTAGTATCTAATGGCTGCTGTTTAACTTACATTAACCAATTTTCTGTCAGACTGAGGCTGTGGCTTAACTTAGAATATCCAATTTTGGGCTCATGATCATTTTTTGATCCCAGGCTAATTTTACCTCAAAGACTCTCCCTTTGTGTTGAATCTGCTTGGCCTTTGGTAAATCCTGAAGTTGAACTTGCAAGTCTTTCCCCTTGTCAAATATTCTAAATTTGAATGGAAGAATAGAAATGTAGTAAGCCAGCAAGTAATATCCCCTACTATTACTGCTCAGATTAAAAATTTGAGCTAGGCTTGTTTTTATAACTTTGACCACAAGAATTTAGGTCCTAACTGCCCTGGCCACTAAAACATCTTTCACCTCTCCATTTCCAACTCATAATTAATCAGCATACTGCTCAAGGAAAATAAGAAACAAAAAAAATCAATATGTTCTTTGTGGTTTATGTACAATTAAATCTTTAATTCCTGAGGAATCCAGGACATTCTTCAAGTTTCAGAAACTCAGCAACAGCAACTGAGATGAGCATGGTTATTACCCACTGCAATTGGAATTGGAAAGTCATGTGGTAAAACCTCCAAACATAAATTCAGGACAAAAGTACAAAGAAGTGATAATCAGACTTCTGCACGAGAATGTTTAAGTGGCAATAGGTGATGAAGCTGAAGGAATAAAACCTTCGGCTACTGTCCCGATATCATAGAGAAAAGCATTCATTGGTCAAGTGTTTAAGTAGTGCATTTGCCATCTCTTACACAGAGGAGGCCATACAATGAGCAGCAATGACCCCATATTGAGAAAGGTATATTGTTGTCTCATATTATGGACTTATTACTGCACTGCATTTATGTTGCAAATGTTTGCTCTATAAAATGTAAGTTCAGTTATGTACAAGTAAAGATGTCTTGGCCAGTTGAATAGTCCTTTTTTTATTCATTCATGGGATGAGGGCATCACCAGTTAGGCCAGCATTTATTGCTTGTCCCTAATTGCCCAGAGGGCAGTTGAGAGTCAACTCCATTGTTGGGGATCTGAAGCCACATGAAAAGAACATTTAGGGTCCTAGACCATGGTGTTGGTGCAAATAAAATGTTTCAACAGAAAATATCAATATTGTTCCCTCAATTTTAAGGGCAAGTTATTTATGCATATTGTATATATGACTGAAACCCGACAAAACCCTGGAAAACATACCTTTAAAGGCTTCAGTTTGCTCTGCAATGTATAGGGCGTTGCGGTGATGTCCATACTGGGGATGAATATTGAGAACACGAGGGGAACAGAACTCAGTCGGAAGGCAAATCGGGTGAAATATATAATAGGTGATCCATTACATTGGCATAAGGAAAGCAGTTTCCTTTGCTGAAGGACATTACTGAACCAAATAGGTGTTTCCCCAACAATAGGCAATGGCTATATGGTCATCATTAAACACTTAATTCCAGATTTTTATTGAAGTCAAGTTCTATCATTTGCTGTGGCAGGATTATGAGCCGAGGTCCCCAGAACACTGCCTGGTTCTCAGGATTAATAGCCCAGTGATAACACCAGTAGGCCATCACTTATGGAGTTAGCCATAGCACTTAAAATGCATTACTCTAATTACAATGGGTTTCATTATGTGTGAACAGATCTTCTTTCAATAAAACTAGAAAAAAGTGACAAGTATTTATTGAAATACAAAGGTCACCTCAACCAAAGCAATGAGGGGAAAAGAGTGGCAAGGTGGCTCAGTGGCTAGCACTACTGCCTCACAGCGCCAGGGACCCGGGTTCGATTCCACCCTCGGGTGACTGGCTGTGTGGAGTTTGCATGTTTTCCCTGTGTCTGTGTGGGTTTCCTCCAGGTGCTCTGGTTTCTTCCCATAGTCCAAAGATGTGCAGGTTAGATGGATTGGCTGTGCTAAATTGCCCATAGTGTACAGGGTTGATAGATTAGGTAGGTTATAGGGGGTGGGATGCTCTGAGGGTCAGTGTGGACTTGTTGGGCTGAAGGGCCTGTTCCCACACTGTAGGGATTCTATTAAATAAAAAGAAAGACTCAAGACAAGTGAGGTAATTCCAGCCGAGCAGTGGAACATGGATGAAAGAAAGCATCAGAACAATGAAATGAACAGGAAAAATCAGAAGCTGCTGTTTAGATTGGAGTTATTAACAACTTGTACTGAGATTGACCTGAAAAGGGTAAGAGACAGAATGTTGAAATGTCAGTATCAGGGTGAGAAAGGACCTGAAGAGGTGAGTCACAGGGAGGCCTGAATGACCCTTGTGGATACATTGGGATATAATCAGGGAAAAGGGGTCATCTAACAGCACAGAAGGAGACCCATCTGTTCATTGTGTTGTTTTTGCTCTTTGGTGCAGCTATGCAATTAGTCCCACTCACCTGCTCCTTCCCTGTAGCACAGTAGCTTTTATCCCCCTTCGAGTATCTGTCCTCTTTTATTTTAAATGTTATGGTTGAATCTGCTTCCACCATCCTTTCAGGCATTATATTCCAGATCAGAACAGCTTGTTGTGCATAAAAAGAAAAATTTTCACATTGCACTGGGTTTTTCTGCCCTTGTTTGGCAAACCATTCTCCCTTTTGAATGGTCCTCCCAATAGAAGGAACCAAAATAATAGCAGTGAGCACAGTATCTAAAGTGAAGGAAATATGAATAAATCATCGTTTTATATGGAAAGAACATTTAGGTCTCTATACAATGGTGTTGGTGCAAATGAAATGAGATACATAATAGGTGGCCCATTATGCTTATCACCAAAGATGAAAATGATCCCTCTGTGCTGTTTGAACTTTAGTGACATTTTCAAATTCAGCATGCAATAAAAATGAGCTTTTTGGATTGTAAGATATTAAATATTCTTTGCATAATAAAAAAGAATTTACATTGAGTCAGTGAAATTTTTTAAAGTGTTTGAAAGACAGATAATACATTGTCTTGCCATGTTGTTTATTATATAATAAATAATATCACTCAATTTGAAGTCAGTTATTGTTGCTGAGTACTTCAAAATATTTTGAGAATCTACAATCAACAAAATATTGGCAAAGATCTGTAGCTCGGGTTGTGGATGAGGTTGTTGATTTGTTCGCCGAGCTGGTTTGTTTTTGTTCAGACGTTTCGTCACCATGCTAGGTAACATCATCAGTGGAACCTCCACTGAACCAAACTCAGCAAGCAAGTCAACAGTCTCATCAACAAAACAAATGCAGGGCTTTTTTTTCAATATTAAGGAATGTTTAACACTTTAAACTCTGCAGTCCATTATGAAGCCAGGCTAGATTCAGTGCAAGACTATCTTGAGCTAGATATTAGACCAAATTTGTAAGACCATAAACGTCTACTCTCGACAGGCTACCAACCCCTTCAGATACCAGAATTACAAGGAATATTCATACACTAGCCTCCCAAACATTGACTTTGTCTACACGTCCTGCTACCTCACGAAAGCAGCCAACATAATGAAAGACCCCTCCCACCCCAGATATACACTCTTCCACCCTCTTCAGTCAGACAGAAGATATAAACGTTTGAATACACATGCAAACAGATTCAAAAACAACTTCTTCCCTGCTGTCATCAGACTTTTGAATGGACCTCTCAAATGTTAATTCTGATCTCTTTCTCCACACCTTCTCTGTGGCTGCAACACTGCATTCTGGTCTCTATACTGCTACCCAGATGCACTTTGTATGGTACGGTCTACCTGTATGACAAGCAAAACAACACTTGTCACTCCATCTCCATATATGGGACAACAATAAATCAATCAATCTTCCTAGATACAACAAGATTCAGCAGTACAGTTACAAGGTACTGCCAAATAGAAGAGGCAATGGAGCTACACCGCCTACATGCACACTAAGAACAAGAAACTAGAGAAATTTGGCATCACCACTAGCAATAACCAAGTCTCCCCGGAACCACAGTTGAAAATCCATCACAGGAAAATCCACTGTCAACTTATCTGACCACAATCTTCAACCAGATGAGGTTGAAGTTCTCGGCCGAGGGCTCAATTTCTGCCCCACCACCAAAACGGACCCCACTGGTCCTGCAGCAGACACAGAAGAATTCATCAGACAAATGAGACTCTGGAAATTCTTCCAAGATATCAGCAGTGAGCCCAATGAGACAACTAATTAACCGGGTCAGTCGACTTTGAGATCCATGGGGGAGCAGGCAAGGAAGGAGTCAAATTGGACGCCTCCGGAGGACCGTAGCCCGGGGCTTGACAGGTATGGTCAAGCCATCAGAGAATGCGTGAACACCAGATTCATCAGACGCACTCACAAAGTAGTGCAAAACATCACCCAGGCACAACGCAATGCCATTCTTGCTCTCAAGACCAATTGCAACTTTTTCATCAAACCAGCAGACAAAGGAGGAGCCATCGTCATGCACAATAGAACAGACTACTACAAGGAAGTGTACCAACAGCTGAACAACCTGTTCAGCTACAGACAACTACCTGCCGATCTGACCAAAGTACACACCTGTCAGCTGAATAGACTGATCAAGACTTTTGATCCAGTCCTTCAGAGTACCCTACACACTCCCATCCTATATACTTCCCATATAGGAGACTAATACTGCCTTCCAAAAATACACAAAGCCAACATACCTAGACATTCCACCATATCAGGCAATGGAACCCAGTGTGAGAACATCCCTGGCTATGTCAAGGTCATCTTGAAACCCATTGTACAGGCTAGCCCCAGTGTCGGTCACTATATTACAGAAACTCAGCATCCACAGACCAGGAACATTCCTCGTCATGATGGACGTTTTGGCAGTCCACACCAGCATCCCCCATGATGACGACATCACCGCAACAGCCTCAGTACTCACCACCACCAACTGCCAATTTCCAGACGCCATTCTGCAACTCACCTGCTTCATCCTTGACCACAATGCCTTCACCTTCGACAACCAGCTCTTCATCCAGACACATGGAACAGTCATGAGGATCAGATTTGCTCCCCAATATGCCAACATTTTCATGCACAGGTTCAAACAGGACTTCTTTCCTACACAGAACCTCCGACCAACGTTATTCACCAGATACATTGATGACAGTTTCTTCCTTTGGACTCATGGTGAGGATTCACTGAAACAACTATATAGCGATATCAACAAGTTTCATCCTAGCATCAGACTTACCATGGACTATTCTTTAGAATCAGTCTCATTCTTGGACACACGCATCTCCATCAAGGACAGACACTTCAGTACCTCATTCTACCGCAAGCCCATGGATAACCTCACATAGCTGCATTTCTCTAGCCTCCAACCTAAACATATTAAAATAGCCAGCTCCTATGGGCAAGCCCTATGCATACATAGGATCTGCTCGAATGAGGAGGAACAAGACAGACACCTCATGGTGCTGAAGGACGCCCTCATAGAAACAGGATATGATGCTCAACTCATCGATCACCAGTTCCGTCATGCCACAATGAAAAATTGTAATGACCTCCTCAGAAGATATGTCCAATAGGATACTCTTCATCGCTCAATACTTCCCCACAGCAGAGAAAATACACCATATTCTTCAAAGCCTTCAACACATTATCAATGACAATGAGCGCCTCGCCAAGATCTTCCCCTCACCTCCACTTCTCGCCTTCAAACAACAGCCAAACCTTAAACAGACCATCATTCACAGCAAACTACCCAGCCTTCAGGACAACATCGACCACAACACTATACAACCCTGTCACAGCAACCTCTGTAAAACATGTGAGATCTTTCATATGGACACTACCCAACGTGTACACAGCAGATACTCATGTGACTCGACCAGCATTGTCTATCTCATACACTGCAGGCGAGGATACTCTGAGGCACAGTATATTGGCTAAACCATGCAGACGTTACGAGAACAGATGAATGGGCATCACGCAACAATCGCCAGACAGGGATGTTCTCTCCCAGTGGAGGAACACTTCAGGGATCAAGGACATCTGGTCTCCGATCTTCGGGTAGACATCTTCCTAGGTGGACTTCGGGATACACAACAACGCAGAGTCGCTGAGCAGAGGCTTATAGCCAAGTTCTGTACCCATGAGGATGGCCTCAATTGGGATCTTGCGCTCATGTCGCAATACAGGTGACCCCACCACACTATACACTCTCATACACACGCTCACACACACACACACACACACACACTCTCCCGCACACACATTCTCTCTCTCACACACACTCTCTCTCTCGCACACTCACTCTCTTCCACACACACACGCACACATTCTATTTTGTTCAAAAAGCACACAATTTATAGATAATCAATCAATGTGGCATTTTATAAATTTCTACTTTAGAAATAAAACCAGTCTGACTCCATACCAAAACACGGAGTCTAAACATAGCCTGGCACATAACATGCGTTGTCTGGCCTAAAATGTCACCTCTTCTTTAGACTGAAAACCTTTAGCTCTCTCAGGACAGTGACTTGAAAAGAACTCGGGGATTTACGTATACATATTAATCAATTAAAACCTTCTAACTGATTTAAAAGCATCTCAGGTTTGTTTCATCCATCCTGATCAGTGGTGTGACCCTTTGATCTTTTGCTTATAAATCCTGCGTCTGATACGACCTCTCTCACTAACACCTGAAGGAGAGAGGCTGTGAAAGCTTTGTTTTCAAATAAACCTGTTGAACTATGACTTGATATCATATGATTTCTGAACTTTTCCAATAAAATATCCATTCATAAGTACAAATGGAAGTTTGCATGTTGGATCCTTTATAACGACCAGTGTTTGTAAGTCAAATTTGCATAAATTGGAGATCCCCTGCATACTTTCTGCAATTGATTAAGTTGCCCAGCTACAGCATAAATCAACCAATCATTAACTATTTTCCACGATGGCAGACAGTTGTGTGTGTGTGTGTGTGTGTGTGTGTGTGTGTGTGTGTGTGTTTATGTGTGTTTTCCATTCACTGACCTATTAAAATCCACCTTGATCGACAATTGTTCAACACGGCATTTAACTGTTCACTTAAGCCATAAGTTAAGAGCTCACCTTGATATTCTTTATAGACATTTCATATATTTTTTTTTCCTGATTTTACATTCTTGGACCATCAAAAAATATATATCAATCAGCATCCAAATTTCTGACTGTTTGACAGTTGTTCCTTGATGAATTAAAAACTAAGTTATTCTGATAAAACATTAGTTACTTTATGGAGTTAGTAATTCTGTGTTTTGAAAGAAAATCAATCATACCATCTTCAGTCAATGTCAACTTGTGTTAGTTTCTTGCAATTTTGAAGGAAACAGCGCACCACTTAAATTAGCTGGATTGACATTTTTATCTGCATAGTTGGAGTTTTCTGTCTCCAATGTATAAATTAATGTTTAAGATTTCCTATTGTTGGTATTTAGATGAGCTCAGAGATTAATTTCTTTGTAAGTTTATTGAAAAGTTATGTTTTCCTTAGTTTTTAACTTTACATCAAAGCAAATCACAACTTTGGAGTATGGCTGTTCATTGGCTTCAGTCCTATTTTATGGCTCTTTGTCTCTAACTAAACAGTCCATATTTCAGAAAACATGATACTCTTTTGTTTATTTGTGGAAAAGCAGCCTGCACCTTTCACTGGATTTTGTTTTACAAAGGTTTCTTTAGTGCTTATGAAACAGATTGATAAGACTTCTGTGCAATTGAGTAGGAAAAGAGCAATCCATCTTCTACTGGAACTGTTCACTGAACAGATTTCATAAATCTTAACTACAAGTTTCATTGAAAGCGCCATTAAGTTAGTCAAGAGTATTACACCTCTTTGCATTGGACTGTACCCCTATTCCTCTGGCACTTTTTCCTTCGTATGGCATCTCAATTTGTTCTATGGTTCTGACCTGTCATTTAAAATCTTTGCTGTTTACCACCCAAAATGTACTGAGGTATAGCTTCACTGCTTTCCTGTCTCAAACTCTGCAATGAGCAGATTCTAAATCCCTAAAATTTCCAATTCGATTTCAATTCATTACGTGTTCCTTTGTGTTCATTGCGCTCTTAGTTTTTTTAAAATTTCAAATAGCATTTATAAGTTCTAAATCAGTTCTGTACAGTCTGTGCAGAGAAATAAGACAAACAAGTAACTGGAATGTTGATGTTTCTCAGAGTTCCTCGATTGTTGCAAAAAAAAAAGCATTTTGTATTTATGTAAGAACTATTTATGTTCAATTTAAGCACTAAGAGGATCTAATAATCTGATAAACAGACCGTTGTTGTACTTTGGCAGAAAGACCGTAGACAGCGGCCTTACCCTACTGTGCCTTGGCACAGCTGACCCATGCTTTAATGTGTCCCTCAGCAGCTTGGACGTTGGAATGTGCCAGTCTGCCACACTCAGTCATGGTCAACTCTTTACACTAGAAGACTAATCAGTTTCCAAAGAGCATGTTTCACGAATTTGATGGTCCTCCAGGCGATGTTCACTGCCCTCTTATCCTTACTAAGCGTCTCCTTTCATTGTATCTATTACTCTGAAGAAGGGTCTAGGCCCGAAATGTCAGCCTTCCTGCTCCTCTGATGCTGCTTGGCCTGCTGTGTTCATCCAGCTCTATATCTTGTTATCTCAGATTCTCCAGCATCTGCAGTTCCTCCTAACTCCTTTGATCACTTCCTTGTATATCCTACCATCTAAATACACCTCCCACAACCTTCTAAGTTGTTAAAAACAGCAACTTCAAATTTCCATTACCTATTTTTTGGGCCTCCAACACCTACAATAGTGCTTAATCTGTACAGTCACTTCCTTGCTCTGTTAAGTACATTCCTCAGTTGTATCTTGGCTTTTTCAACAATGTATTCCTCATTTCCACTCCAGTAATTTTACAGAGAACTAGGGGTTCAGTACAACTAGCCCACACTGACTATGTTCCCAAACTAAACTAGTCACATCTGCTGTGTTTGGCTCATTTCCCTCCAAACATTTTTGATACACATTCTTATCCAAGTGTCTTTTAAATGTTGTAACTGTACCTGCATCCACCACTTCCTCTGGCATTTCATTCCACACACTGATCACACTCTGTGCTAAAAAGTTGCCCCATGTCCTTTTTAAATTTTTCTCCTCCCACCTTAAAAATAAGTTCCCTTGCTTTAAACTCCCCTACATTAGGGAAAAGACCTTTGCTATTCACCTTATTCCCTCATGATTTTATAAACTTCTTTAAAGTTGCTTCTCAACCTCCTACGCTCCAGTGGAAAAAGTCCCAGTCTATCCAGCTTCTCCTTATAACTCAAAATGGGCAACATCCTGGTAAATCTCTTCTGAACCCTCTCCCACATAATAATATCCTCCACATAACTGGGAGACCAGAACTAGATACAGTATTCCAGAAGAAATGTCCTGTGCAACCTCAACATGACTTCTCAACTCCTATACTCAAAGAACTGAGCAATGAAGGCAAGCATGCTAAAAACCTTTTTAACCACCCTGTCTATATGTGACACAAACTTCAAAGAATTATGTTGCTCTGTTCTACAACACTAACCAAGGCCTTCCCATTAATTGTACATGTCTTACCCTTGTCTGTTGTATCAAAATGCAATACCTTGCATTTATTCAGATCGAGCTGCATTCACCATTTTTCAGCCCATTGACCCAATTAACCAAGATTCCTTTGTAATCGTAGAATACCTTCTTCACTGGCTACTGTACCATTAATTTTAGTTTCATCTGCAAACTTACTAACTATGCCTTTTATATTCTCATCCAAATCATTTATGTAAATGGCAAACAAGAATACTCAAAACTGATCCATGTGGAACATTGATCCTTATCTGGTCCCTGTGATAACAACTTTGGATATTAATATAACTTTAAGAATTAGGATTTTAATGTAGTGGCATTTTGGTGGGTTACTTCTGCGTAACATTTTAAATTATATTAGTTCATATCGTCCTTCTGGAGTAGTGATTTGATGCTATATTTGCCATAGAATAGGGATACTCTTCCTTGTTACTTGGAGATTGTTTTTATGAAGTTGGTGGGTAAACAGTGAGGTCATTATTTTGTTTCTGGTTCAAGGTTATTGATGATTGAATTTTGCTTAGAATATCCAGAAACTGAATATCCCTAGGCAATTCAGAGGAGAGCTGACTGGCATCAGAAGCATTTTTTTCTCTCCTATAAAAGATTATAGAATATTTGAAAGAAAACACCTCAGTAAAATCTAATTTGTGAAATTTCTAGACGAGGAGTGTTTGGTCTAGAATAACCTGTTGGTTGTTAAAAGTTGAGCAAGTCTAAGCTCTCAATTTTATGAGTATTCAGGTAATATACTTCACAGTTCATACATAATAAAAGAACTGAGGAAAATCAGTTCAGTTGATCTTAAGGAATTGATATAAGGGAATTGATTTGCTGTGACACAAAGCGCCAGGGGGAGAAAAAGAGACGTTATTTTGCAGAGATAGTAAGAACTGCTGATGCTGGAGTCAGAGATAACACAGTGTGGAGCTGGAGGAACACAGCAGACCAGGCAGCATCAGAGGAGCAGGAAAGCTGAAAGTTTCAGGTCGGGACCCTATTTTGTTGTGCCTTTTCAGATTTTGCCAATTATATTCCACATCAAGAGAGCTTGGGTATTTTTTGCTACTTTCATCTTTTGTGAAATTCTGACTAAAAAAAATATGCAATCTATCAAGCCGGATTTCATTTTGGGTTCTAATTTGTTCGGTGGTGACATTGGCCAAGATCATTACAACTTAGGGCTCTTGCCAGGATCTGAACATACTAGAGGGATTTAAGATTTAAGAATTACTTTACAAGGGATCTTCGTCTCCTTAAAAATAATGAAATCACAAAGATACTTAATATAATATAGAGGAGCTGTTCTGAAGTTTATTACATGGATTGAATTTTTGACATGGCTTACAAAGCTGCTCAGAGCTTTCTGAGAGTAAAGAAATAACAATGAATTACTTGAAATCTTTGATTAAGACAAAACTAAGAGGGCTAATGGAGATGTCACAATTGGAATGAGCATTCTATTCTCCCCCTCTCAATCAGTCGTGTTTTAAGAACTGTTCTGAAGATGGGTCACTGAAACATTATCTCTGTTCTCTCTCCATAGATGCGGCTAGACCCATTGAGTTTCTCAAGCAATTTCTGTTTTTCTGTTTTTCACATGACAATTGTTCATTTTCTAGGGAAGTGAACTGGAAAGGTATTCATTAACAATTATTGTATTGTTAAAAGTGCACCTACACTGATAAACATTATAGAGTTATAGAGATGAACAGCACAGAAACAGACCCTTCAGTCCAACTTGTCCATGACGACCAGGTATTCTCAATCAATCCAGTCCCATTTGCCAGCATTTGGCCCAAATCCCTCTAAACCCTTCCTATTCATGTACCCTCCCAGATGCCTTTTAAATATTGTAATTGTATTAGCCTCCACCACTTCCTCTGGCAGCTCATTTCACAGATGCATCACCCTCTGTGTGAAAAAGTTGCCTCTTAGGTCCCCTTTATATCTTTCTCCTCTCACCTTAATCCTATGCCCTCTAATTTTAGACTCCCACACCCCGGGGATGCGACTTTGTCTATTTACCCTATCCATGCCGTTTGTGATTTTATAAATGTCTATAAGGTCACCCATCAGCCTCCAATACTCCAAGGAAAATAGTCTCGACCTATTCAGCCTTTCCCTATAGCTCAAACTCTCCAATCCTGGCGCCATCCTTGTCAATCTTTTCTGAACCCAGTTTCACAACATCCTTCCTATTTAAAGGAGACCATAACTGCATACTGTATTCCAAAAGTAGCCTTACGAATGTCCTCTGCACCCGCAACGTGACCTCCCAATTCCTATACTCAATGCACTAACCAATAAAGGCAATCTTACCAAACACCTTCTTCCCTATCCTGTCTACCTGTGACTCCACTTTGAAGGAACTATGAACCTGCACTCCAAGGTCACTTTGTTTAGCAACAACCCCAAGACCTTACCATTAAGCATATAAGTCCTGCCCTGATTTGCCTTACCAAAATATTTCACCTCATATTTATCTAAGTTAAAATCCATCGGCTAATCCTCGGCCCATTGGCTATCTGATCAAGATCCTGACGTAGTCCGAGGTAACCTTCTTCGCTGTCCACTATATGTCCAATTTTAGAGTCATCTGCAAACTTACTAACCATACTTCCTACAGTCACATCCAATTCATTTATACAAATGACAAAAAGCAGTGGAATCAGCACCAATTCTGGTGACGCACCGCTGATCACAGACCTCTCGTCTGAAAGCAACCCTCTGCCACCATACTCTGTCTTCTTCGTTCAAGCCAGTTCTGCATTCAAATAGCTAGTTCTCCCTGTATTCCATGTGATCTAACTTTGCAAACCAGTCTACCATGAGGAACCTTTTCGAATGGCTTACTGAAGTACTTAGTTTTTGTGATGAATATTGTAAACTGTTCATGTGCATCTTTGGCAACACCCTAAATATCACAGGGAGATTATGGATGAGATGCTGTTTTTGCACAGTAATGAAGGAGCAACTCAACTTGGAGGCATATCTATTAAGATTGGATTTTCAAAGTTATTTCATCCCATTTGAATATTCCGCTGTCTGCTTTTTTGTGTGATTTGGATATAAACTGAAGACCAACCCATACTATTACAGGAAATATAGCATAGAGTGTGTGAGTAATGCTGAAATAAACTTGTTCGTTGAATTCACTTTAAATGAAGAAAGTCATAAGTACACCTTGGTAATGTGGAGAGATCAATATACTGTATCCATGATGGGAATGACATTACTAGTATATTTTGTTATAACGGCAGATGGCACAGCTCTGCATTGACCGTACTAACACTGTATGAACATATTTCCCTGAGCCATTACTATGGAGATACAACAATAACTATGAATGTGTATCATTATGACAGTTTGCTTGTTGCTGGAATCAATGACGAAGAATGAGGGTCTCAAAACCATAAAAATCGCAGGGAGATTATGGATGAGATGCTGTTTTTGCAAAGTAATGAAGGAGCAACTCAACTTGGCGAACATTGTGTCGTATTTTACAATTGAATGGTTACCTATTCCTCACGACAAGTCCCTGCCAAATTTAAGTATTACTCATATGACCTTATTCTTTAAGTAATATGTGTCTCGATACTGTGTTCCTAGTTTCCTAAATAGTTTCTTAAGCAGGTTATTTGAGTTTTCAGCTTATACTGGATAAAGTGACAGCAGTAATTGTTTTGACAGATAGATTTCCCTGTAAATAAGAACATTTCTTTGGCCAGACAGATGCCCATTTGCAGTGGTGCCCAGGACAGGGTTCCATGCCTCTTCATGTCAAACAATAATCATCCTAACCAATGGACCACTGGCCAGGAATCTTGAAATGCTTCTACATGATTGGGTAGGTGCAGGAGGAGCAGGAGTTATCTGACCAAAACCCTGTCCAATGCTCAGCTGTATGTCCATGTTTCACTGGAGGCATGTACATCAAGATTGGGTTTTCAAAGTTATTTCATCCTGTTTGAATATTCCACAGTCTGCTTTTGTGTGTGATCTGGATATAAACTGAAGACCAACCCGTACTATTACAGGAAGTGTAGCGTAGAGTGTGTGAGTAATGCTGAAATGAACATATTTGTTGAATTCACTTTAAACGAAGAAAGTCATAAGTACACCTTGGTAATGTGGAGAGATCAATATACTGTATCTCTAATGGGAATGACATTTCCAGTACATTTTGTTACTACGGCAGATGGCACAGCTCTGCATTGACCGTACTAACACTGTATGAACGTATTTCCCTAAGCCATTACCATGGAGATACAACAATAACTATGTACGTATATCATTATGGCAGCTTGCTTGTTGCTGAAATCAATGACGAAGAATGAGGGTCTCTGATAGTCAGACCATGTAAACACAACAATTACCTTCCTCAAAGGACATTTTTAAACAATTGCTGTGTGCCTGGAGCCATATGTAGTCTGACCAGATAAGGATGACTGATTATCTTTCTGAAAGGACATTCGTGATGTCCTTTACTACACTTGATAATTGTTTTTTATTAATCACTATTACAGTGATTAGATTTCAGTTTCAGATCTTCATAAATTGAATTATTACTTTCACCAGTTCCCACATAGTGATTTGAACCAGTGTCCCCAGAGCACTTTTCTGGATCTCTGGTCTATTGACCCAATAATATAACCACTATGTCACTGTCTTCCTGTCAGGTCACATGGAACTTGAACCTGAGGGAAGAAGGTTTTAATGGAGCTCTGTTAAAGTCTGTACTTGTAAGTAATGCACATAGTTAACAAATTTTCATTAGTTTGCAGTAGCAGGCTTTCTGGTACTCATCTGTCAAAAGCACCTGGAGCCCAGTAACGACATTCATATATATATTACTACGCTGGATTAAAATTGGGTAAGGTCTACAGTATGCATTCTGTCTTTTGATTTAATGGTTCGGTAGTGAATTTGATAATTTGGTCATTCCACTGCTCATTCAATGTAAGTTTTTGGAGAACTAGAGCATACATCCGAGAGTTGATCAGATCATAGATGTATTTTTTTGTCAAATTTTATTGTCATCAAGGTGAAGAATGCCAGAGAAAAGTCCCATCTTAATTTTCACCGTATATTGTCAACTTCAAGATGCAATTCCAGTGAAGCACAGGTTAAACACAGAGCAGTGATCGCTCTCATTTGCCTCCCTAATTTGTCTAAACTTCTGAATCAAAAGAGCACCATCTACTGTGCAGCATGAATCTTTCTGCTTTTCACACCATGTGTCAATGCAAGTTATTCTTGTAAATTCACTCAGTGAAACCGGCAATTTTTCTTATATGTGCTGTGGATGATTGACACTGCTCAAAATTTCATACAGGGCACATGCATCTAACACTGAGATGGAGGATTTTTGTTCAATCAGTCTGGGCTGGGTTCCAATTTAGGTCCCAGAGGAAACTGCCAAATAATAAGGGATTTTGTAAGGACATCATCTGTTTAGCAATTACATTGCTAATGATCACCTTAAGCCAATAATGACCGTAAAGCCCTGTCATTATGCTACCGCTATTGCTGTACTTCAGATTTTTTGCAACTATAAAGTATTAATCATATCCTGCTCTCACACGTACCAAAATATACTAATTAAAGGTTCCCACTTAGCAGCAATTCACTTTGTTTAAAGAAATGATCATAATGATCACAAACCTGGTGAATTGCGAGCCAATGACCATTTAACATTTTACCCTGGTTTGCTGTACAAGTTTACTAAAGAGAAATTACAAATACAGTCCTTGCAAACCAATACTGAAGTGCTCAGTTAACCAGCTTTATTTTTTAAATCTGTCAAAAGAAAGTCTGTTGATGTCAGTGGTGAAATTTTCAATGGAAGTTGATGTTTGGAAAAGAGTTCCACATTTTGACAGCTCTGTGTAAAGTAGCAATTCATGCCATCATATTTGAACTGTCTAGCTGTGACTTTCATTCAGACTCCCTTGTTCTGGGACTTCCAACCAGAGGAAATGATTTCTCACCATATCAAATAATTTAATAAAAACCGAACGAACTGCGGATGTTGTAAATCAGGAACAAAAACAAAGTTCCTGGAAAAGCTCAGCAGACCTGGCAGCACCTGTGAAGGAGAAACAGAGTTAACGTTTTGGGTCCGGTGACTCTTCGTCCAGGAGGAACAAAATGTTAACTGTTTTTTCCTTCACAGATCAAATAATTTAATCATTTTTTACATCCTTAATTTTTTATACTCACGGGAATTCAATCCTAGACCATGTAATCTTTTGTTGTAATCTAACCCCTTCAGACCCATATTATTCTACAATTATTATAGAACAGCACTGAAAGAGACTCTTTCAGTGGCTCAATTAATGAATGAACTGTCCACTGAAGTGATGAACTGTGCAGGCAATAAAGATTTCAGGTTTCATCCCTGCTGTATGAATAGTAAACAATTTCAGCTGGTTGTCATTTGGTAATACTTAATTGATCATAACACTCTTTGGTATTATAAGAATCAAAACAAGAAACGGTCCAAAAATACTTATCCTATCATTCTGAAAAGTATAATGCATTTGTGGGTTCTGCTTAATAAAAAGAACAGTCTCAACCACAATGTTTTTGTCAGCCATGGCTTTATTGAGGCAGTTGTGCCTCTGAGTGCATATCTTACTTCAGAGAGCATAAGAACATAAGAAATTGGAGCAGAAATAGGCTATTCAGCTCCTCAAGCCTAGTCTGCCATTCAATTAAATCATGGCTGATCTGCCCCAGGCCTCAATTCTGTTTTCATGCTAGCTCAACAAAGCTGTCAGCTCTGTGATAATTTGAAAACCTATCGACCCTCTCTCCAAATTTTTCAGTCCTATCCTGCAAAACGCTTTGTGGTAAAGAATTCCAGAATTCATTACCCTCTGGGAACAAAAAAAAAATCCTACACATCTCAGTTTTGAATGTGTGTCCCTTTGATCTGTAACTATGTCCACTGGGTTCAAAATTCACCCACTACTGGAAATGTCCTCTCAACATTTACTCCGTAAAGCCCCTCAACATCTTGTATATTTGAAAAAGATTGCTCTACATTCTTCTAAATTAAATGAACAAAGACCTAACCTGCTTAGCCATTCTTGATAAGTCTACCCCTTTGTTGCAAGAATCAGACTAATGAAATTCTTTTGAATTGATTTCAAGTTTCTTTTTTATACATGGACAAAAACTTTACACAGTACTCCAGGAACTCCGTGTACACTTGTGACTAGACTTGCATGTTGTTAAACTTTAATCCTAGCAATAAAGGCCAAAATTTCACTTGTCTTCTTAATTATTTATTGCACCTCAGGCTAACATTGTTTTTCTGTTTCATGCAGAAAAACTCCCAGATCCCCCTGTGCTGCATTATTTTGGACTTTCTCTCCATTTAAATAATAGTCTGCCTTTGATTCTTCCTACTTAAGTGCATGATCTCACGCTTTCCTCCACTAAACCCCATCGACCAAGCTTTTCCCCACTCGCTCACCTATCTACATCCCCTTGCAGATTCCTTATGTCCTCATCATAACATAGCTCCCACTTATTTTTGTATCATCAGCAAAATTTTAGATACTTTAAACTCTGCCCCTTCCTCTCAGTCATTAATATAGATTGGAAATAATTGAGGCCCTCTTGCACCATTCCATCAGCTTCATCTTTTTAACCTGAAAAAGACCCATTAACGCCAATCCCCTGCCTTCTGTGCAATAAGCAATTCTCAATTCTTGCTAATATATTATCTTTAGTACCATGAGTACACAATCTAGGCAGGCATTTCAGTGCAGTATTTCAAATTAAACATAAAACAGAGGGCCTGTGTAACTTCTCAGTTGAATGTTGGAAATCCCATGATACAACTTGAAGAACAGCAAAGCTTTCCCCTCTACTCCCTTTGTCGTTCAGAAGACAACTGTACGCTTTAAATAAATATTTAATCAGCTGTGAAGCATTTCCTGAGATCCTGAAAGAAATTTTATGAATGCAAGTATTTTTTTTAGTCAAAAAGCCTGGTAATACGCAGTACCTTGACTACAATATGAAGAACAATCACTTTGAAGAGACACTGGAGGGCATCCTTGTAACCATACCTCAGCATGAGTCAGAGCCTTCAAGAGACAAGTTCATAAAATGGAAGCAATAAAATTAGCACAGAAGACTGAAGAAAACCACCAATGCCTAAAGGCTATGGAAAGAAATGAGGCAACAAATCATGAAATTTATCAAGCGCAGTGAATTTTGTATACATTTATATTAGATAACTTTTGGATGCTGGTTTAATGGTGGCATAAACCTTCTTAATATTGCTTTTATATTAACAAATTGATATTCGTTAGCAATGTCGCTGATACTTTCTAGTGTATATCCAAAAGAATCCGAAAGAAATTAAGATTTGTGATGCTATTGTATGACTGGGCAGTCTAAAGTTGGAATACAGTGCTTACATTCTGTAAGAGCAAAGGATTTTCAAATTTCAGGAGATTTTGTAATTTACAGAAAAATTAGTTTGAAGCTGAAACATCCGAAGTCTACGTGAAAGTCAAAGTATTATCAGCAAACATTGCAGTCTTATAAGTATTTGAGAAGTCTCGAGCAGCTTGCTCTCAATGATGAGATAATAGTGTACTTAAAACATTGGAATAATCTATCGCAGCTGGTAAACTAAGGTTAAAAGGTTAAGTGCAGTGCTGGGTGATGGCTTTATTCAATGAAACACATTTAAAGCAGAAGTATTTTAATTTTACTTTCTGTCTGGTTACATTCCTGTGTAACACCTTGGTACATTTTCCACAATTGAGAAAAATCAGAAAGTTGTGCTTCGCTTCCATCCATCAAGCCCTTTTGACCCCATAAATTTCCTCCCACAAAACTTGCTGTTTCCAAACTTTTGAAGAAGCATATCCACCAATTGCATTGGCTTGAGGAGATTTTCAATATTGCAACTGGATTTTCAGGGCAAAGGATATGAAAATCTTCAGAAATTGTTAAGACTTCTGTAGGTAACAAGGTGTAGAGCTGGATGAACACAGCAGGCCAAGCAGCATCAGAGGAGCAGGAAGGCTGACGTTTTGGGCCTAGGCCGGAAATTATAAATTGAAAAGCTCCCACAGGTACATATGTATGCTGTGCCTGAATGATAGATGGATGATCTGAATCTCCAGACTAAAATAAGGAATATATAGTGTGGAATTAAAAAATGCTGGGAAAATAGAGTGAGTGAGGCAGCATCTGTGCATAGGTACAGAGTAAATGCTTTAGTTTGTGGAGTAAAGTGTTAACTATATTTTGAGAATAGCTACTGAGTAGGTTAATAAAGGGCTATGTTGTTAATAATGTTAGATTACATTGAACTGGGACCTAAGTTTGTCAGCTTCCAGAGATAACTTCTCTTACCATCCATTGTATATAGTTACAATTAATAATGGCATTGGCATTGATGGTCATTACTTTTTATCAACAATTAACCTAGAGTTAATCTAACTATGTGGTAACAAGCAGTGATCAGAACCACGGAACCAGATATTATGTAAATTCAGATTGCTGCTTTGTCAAGTCTGCTGAGATGTGTCCTTAATATGAGTGCAATACAAAATAAATCCTTGTGCTAAATTATCAAAAACAAGAAACAATAATATATTGAAGATACCAAGAATTGCAGATGCTGGAGTCAGAGATAATATAGTGTGGAGCTGGAGGAACACATCAAAGGAGCAGGAAAGTTGACGTTTCGGGTCAGGACCCTTCTTTGGACCTGGGGAGGGGGAAGGGAGCTGGGAAATAAATAGAGGGAGGAGGGTTGGGTCTAGGGGATGGCAGGTGGGATGGTGATAGGTGGATGCAGGTCGGGAGTGGTGGAGATTGGTCAGTGGGGCGGACAGGTGGGAGAGAAGATGGACAGGCTGTTCAGGTTAAGGTGGCGAGAGGGAGGATGGGTGGGGCTCAGGATGACATGTCCATCCTTGGCCTCTTCCAGTGCCACAATGATGCCACGCACAAACTGGAGGAGCAACCCCTCATATTCCACCTCGGAAAGCCCCAGCCTGATGGCCCGAACATAGAATTGACCAGTTTTAAAACCTCCCCACCCCATGGCCTCATCCCATGTCCAACACTCCCTCTCATCCCTGTCTCCTTGACCTGACACAACATGTCCATCTCCTTCTTCAACTATCCGCCCCACCCTTCCCACTGACCAATCCCCATCACTCAATACCTACATCCACACTGTGTTGAAACAATAATATATGATTGGGATTAAATATGAATTTCTCAGTTAATTAAATTCTGCGTTACAACATAGGAATGTCATGACTTTCCACAGCAAATCAGTGGCAGACTACACAACAAATTCACTCATTTTTGCTTGACATACGGGGCATGGCATGGGGCACATTAGAGAATAATATAAGGATGACTGAGTACTCTGCCTGCACTGAAGTATGACAAACACTTGTCATATCAGACTTACCATACTATTCATTCCACAATGTTCTTCTTATTCATTTATAGCATGTGGACATCACTGGCTGGGACAGCATTTATTACAAACATCCTGGTTATGTTTGAGGAGGTGGTGGTGAACTGTGTTCTTGAATTGTACTAATTCATTTGATGGGGGTACATCCACAATTCTAATAAGGAGGGAGATCCAGAACTGTGAACTGGTGACACTGAAGGAATTGCAATATATTTTGAACTCAAGATGGTGAGTGACTTGGAAGGTAACTTGTCGGTCATCATTTAGAAACCAGAAATGGAAACATCCAAGATATCAATCATCCTTACAGTGTCCTCCAATGTGCCCCATGCCACGCCCTGTATGTCAAGCAAAAATAAGTGAATTTGTTGTGTGGTCTGCCACTGATTTGCTGTGCTATATGTAAATAAATCCTGTCACCTGACAAAAGAACCAGAGGCTGCCTGTGGATGTTTTATTTATGCAGCGAGGTTTTACAATCTGGAGTGTAATTGAGATGGTGTTAAAACTACAACCAATGCTAACTTTCAGAAGGGAGTTAGGCAAATATTTGAGAGGAATGAATGAAAGGCCGAAGTCGACTGGCCCTAAATGTTAGTTTTTTTAATGGCTCAGGTACAATGATGTGTTGTATCAAAATACAATTCTATGATTGTGCGTGAACTTTCATTAGCTCAATTTGAAAACCTATTGCACAATAGGAACAAAAATACTACAGTTTTAATTTATGGTCTTTATTGAGTTAGGTGAACTCAGTCGTTGGTGGTCTTCTGTTCTGAGCTGAGAGGAAGGTGTGGTGAAATCTTCAACAATTGTTATCCAGTAAGCTCCTGTTGTAACTTTCAGATATATGAATACAGAATGAAAATAGCATTCAGCTTGACCCCATCATAGTGCAATGATTGAAAGTCTGCCAACTCACATTATCTAGTCTGACATAGAGAGAGTGGTCACATGAGTAAGGTATCAGATCATATCTGGCAAAAATGACTCACATGCATCAATCCGACAAACTGGAGTATAAAAAACATCTATTTGTATAAAGATTTGAGAACAGCCATTAAACTCCACGTGTCACACTCTAGATGTCACATTTTATTGAAAGTAACTATAAATCATGACTGAATATTTGTTAAAGAGTTCCGAAAAGAAAACTTCCTGCAATTATGAATTTTGTAGAACTGCTACTTATGAGACTGTGGTGAAATCTATAGGGGTCTGAACAATGTGGGTTTTGCAGGGATTTGTGTCAGAATTGAATGAGAAGTCTGGCAAGGCCCATCTTTACACTGCAAATGTTTTGCTGCTTCTACAGAGAGGTGAACCAACTTTCTCGCTTGGTAGCAGTGAGTTATTTGTCAAAGGGGATTATAGCTTGTTAAATGCCTTATTAATGACCTGACATGCCTCATTAATATTCAGATTGCTATCTTGCCAGATGCATCAAACAACCTAGATACTGAGAATTCAAAACAAGGATATTGGAGCAGGTGGCTGGCAACTTCAGGTCGAAGCTAGCTGGAGGACCCTCCATGTTCATCAACACTAAACAGTATTTCAGGGCACAATCCACAGGTACCAGCCATATGCACACCTCATGACAGAAATTGGCATCTGACATTTGCTAACCTTTCACGTTCATCATGGCACCTCTCCAATACCCCTCAAGAGCCACAGAGCTGCATTTGCAGGGCACACAAGTAACTAACATTGAAAGGCTGCAGCAGGGACATTTTATATAGAGAGACAGGTGCAAAGCTCACATATTGGACCAGGCTGTATCTCAGGCTTGATTACTTGTTTTGTTAACACCCACTTACTTAACATCTACATGCATGCTCACAGAATCCATGCTGGTCCTTGCCATGCCTGTTAGGGTATTGGCTCTTTAGCTAGTGCCAAAGCTGTATTGGTGTGCTGCTTTGAACAGACACACAGCCAGTCTGCTTGTCAGAAGCAATCTATCTCGGTGGAGGGAACATCCCTCTGTACAACTAACTGAGAGCAACTGGGGTCATGCCTAGGACTGCTTGTTGAAATCAGTCATAGGTCTAGAGCAAATATATTCCTTGATGTCTACCCATCGATCTTTAACGAAGGTGCAAGATCGGGACAGATGAGCTGAGGAATCACTGCTAAAAGAGATGAGGTGGTCAAGGCTGGGAGGGGGAAGGCAGAGGCATTTGTGAAGGTGGGAACAAGGACAATGTCAGGAGAAAGCTCAAGGTATATGGGATGAGGGCAGGAAGAACCGCATCACTGAATATGGTAGGCTTTGGGGGATTGGGTTTGATGGCAGTGGCCATCAGTTTGGCCTCCAAAGAGCAAGCATCGATATGCATGGTGGGCATCATTAAGGTGTAACATCAAGAAGGAGCAAGGAAGACAGTTGGAGGAAATGTTCAACGTGGGGCATCTCCACACCATGGGTAGGGAGAACAAGGCAAAAGGGGACACGGACATGCTGTATGGGTACTTGGTGACCAGGCATGGCCTAGTGCTGTCTGTGTTCTGTTTTACTGGAAAGAAGGTGTAAGCTTTTCTTCTTTGGAGACAATGGTAGCAGTCTGTGCATTAACAGTGGACACTGTAAACATTGAGAACAGTGTTGAGAATGTGAAATCTGCACTCTTAATTGTTCGTCTAGCTCCAAGATGAATGGATGTTTGGCTGAGAAGGATTGTTAATTAATATTTTGAGGTTTGATGTAGATTCATGTTACCATTGGGAAGAATTTATGGGAAGACATTGAAATGATCAGGTTACTGGCTTTCCTAGAATATCACTGAATATCACAGACTTATTTTATTAGAAATGTATTTGCTTTATTATCACAAATCACAGGTTTAGCACATAATTTTCCATTTCATTGAGTGGTGTGGGCACTGGTAAAAGATACAGGAAAATATGACGAAACAGAAAACATTCCAATTCTCAAAATCAAGAAAGAAACTTCTGGCTTTCCTGTTAAGGTTGTAAAATTGAATTTGGAACCTTGCTAATGAGCAACATTTACATCCCATGAATTGCCCAAAATATCTCATTTCAATCATTTCCAGAGAAATTCGATTGTATTAATTCCTGACATTAACGTCAAAGCACTTACTTGATGGCAACAGCTCGCCATTTGCTTCTTCAGGCCTTCATCCAATTCTATCTTTGTCTCAATGTCTTTGTATGCTCCATGGACACCATCCTTTTCCATGCAAGTTGGCATGGAGCTAACCACCTGCCTCACCATATTGTTTTGATATTCCACTTCAACTCACATTCCAATTCAACGTTTCAGAAATTCACTTTGGAGCTGAGAGACAATTCTACTTGCATGCTTCTGCAAGTTTACCTTGTAAAGTGAGATACACACATCCCATGCATTGACACGTTTTTTTTCTCTCAAGTAATGGCTTTAAGCTTCATTTGACAGTGGTTAGCTTAGATGGCTGGTCTGTAATGCAGAGTGATGCCAACTGTATGGGTTCAATTCCTGCACTGGCTAAAGTTACGATGAAGGATTCTCCTTCTCAATCTCTACCCTTACCAGTGGTAACCCTCAGGTTAAGCAAATACCAGTTACCTTTTTCTCTCAAATGAGAGAGCAGCCCTATGGTTTGTTAGGACTATGGTTGCTTTACCTTTGGTCCCTTTGTTTTGCTTTACAGTAATGTTCGTAGAAACTTGCACTCAGATTGAAAAGCCCCAATTTGTGGGGAGTTAAAAAAAAGCTTTAAGAATCTCCTAGTTGGGCTACAGTGAATGTCTTTAGGAAATGAAAATCTTATGAAAAACAGGTCTAATACATCAAGTTACTGGCCAAGAAAAAGAAAAGAACAGGTATAAGCCCCAGTGAATGCAATATCTTTTCTGATTAATTTTGAGAAAATTGATTGTCTTCACAAAGGATAAAGTATACCTGTAATGTGTGTTCACTCTGGTAGGTTAATAAAATGTAAGAGATGTTGGCCTAGTATAAGATTTGCAGTGTTGATCACAAAAGCAGTGTTTAGCCAGTAAGGTTTGCCATCTTTTGTTGCAATAAATGTTCGAAAATGTGAAATCTTTAATTTGATTCTTTCAGTCACTAACCAGAAGTTTATTTTTAAAGAAAGGTTTTCTTTGTAAATTATAATGAATTGGGGGCTTTTTGCAAAATGTTGATTTCACATTTTGAAATGAACACAGTGGATTTGGCTAAAGTTTAAACAGACAAGATTTCAAAGATATCTGGTGTATATGTTGAAGAGTCAAAAATGGCTTTGTGTATTGCTTCACAGAAACAACTTACCTTTGCGTGTCTTTGAATCTATTCAGCCTATGAATAATATGGGCTATGGTGAGAAATTTAAGAAAATTGGTTGAAATGTTGAAACATTTGTTGAAACATTCATAGGAGCAAGAGGAGGCCATTCAGCCCTTCAAACCTGCTCTACCATTCATCACGATCATGGGTGATTATCCAACTCAATAGCCTAATCCTGCTTTCTCCCCCCATAACCTTTGATCCTATTCATCCCAAATGCTATATCTAGCTGCCTCTTGAATACTTTCAATGTTTTAGCATCAACTACTTCCTGTGGTAATGAATTCCACAGGCTCATCACTCTTTGGGTAAAGAAATGTCTCCTCATTTCCATCCTAAATGGACTACCGTGAATCCTCCAACTGTGAGCCGTAGTTCTGGACACACCCACCATCAGGAACTTCCTCCCTGCACCTACCCTGTCCAGTCCTGTTAGAATTTTATAAGTCTCTATGAAATCCCCCCTCATTCATCTGAACTCCAGTGAAAACAATCCTCACCCAGTCAATCATTTCTCATATGTCAGTCCTGCCATCCCTGGAATCAGCCTGGTAAACATTTGCTGCACTCCCTCGAGAGCAAGATATAGATCATAGATCATAGAACCCCTACAGTGTGGAAACAGGCCCTTCAGCCCAACAAGTCCACACTGACCCTCAGAGCACCCACCCAAACCCATCCCCCTATAACCCACCTAATCTACACATCCCTGAACACTACAGGCAATTTAGCATGGCCAATCCACCTAGCCTGCACATCTTTGGACCGTGGGAGGAAACCGGAGTACGCAGAGGAAACCCATGCAGACACCGGGAGAATGTGCAAACTCCACACAGACAGTCACCTGAGGTCCCTGGCGCTGTGAGGCAGCAGTGCGAACCACTGTGTCACCATGCCGCCCTAGAAGCATCCTTCCTCAGAAAAGGAGACCAAAACTGCACACAATATTCTAGGTGTGGCTTCACCAAGGCCCTATATAACTGCAACAATATATCCCTGCTCCTGTACTTGAAACGTCTCACAATGAAGGCCAACATACCATGTTCATTCTTTGCTGTCTACTATACCTGCATACTTACCTTCAGTGACTGGGGCACAAGGACACCCAGGTCCCACTGCACACTCCCCTCTCCCAGTTTACAGCCATTCAGGTAGTAATCTGCCTTCTTGTTTTTGCTTCCAAAGTGAATAACCTCACATTTACACTGCATCTGTCAAACTGTCAGTCAACCTGACCATAGCACGCTGAAGGATCTCCTTGTCACAGTTCACCTTCCCACCCAACTTGGCATCATCTGCAAACTTGGAGATGTTACATTTTGTTCCCTCATCCAAATCATTAATATATATTGTGAATAGCTGGGGTCCCACCACCCATCCCTGTGGCACCCCACTAGTTACTCCCTGCCAATTTGGAAAGGACCTATTAATTCTTACTCTTTGTTTCCTCTCTGCCAACCAGTTTTCTATTCATCTCAATACACATTCCCCAATTCCATGTCCTTTAATCTTGCACAATCTTATGTGGGACTTTGTCAAACACTTTCTGAAAGCTCAAATATACCCCATTGACTGGTTCCCTCTTGTCAAGAGATTTGTCAAGCATGATTTCCCCTTCAAAAATCCATACTGACTCTGTCTGATCCTGCCACTACTTTCTAACTGCTCCGCAATAAAGTCCTTGATAATGAGATTTGAGAATTTTCCCCACTACCGATATTATGTGCATTGGTCTATAATTATTTGTTTTCTCTCCACCTCTCTTTGTGAATATTGGAGTGATATTAGCTACCTTCCAATCTGCAGGGAGTGTTCCAGAGTCTATAGAATCCTGGAAGATGACCTCCAATGGATCCATTATTTCCAGAGACACTTCCTTCAATACTCCGGGATGCAGATTATCAGGCCCTGGGTACTTTTCCACTTTCAATCCCATTAATTTTCCCAGCACCATTTCTCTACTAATATTGATCTCCTTCAATTCTTCCCTCTCACTAAGTCTTGCATTCTCCAACAATTCTGTTATCTGATTTATGTCCTCTTTTGTGAAGACAGGACCAAAGTATGTATTTAGTTGCTCAGCTATTTCTTTGTCTCCTATTATACATTCCCTTGTTTCTATCTGTAGGGACCTACATTTGTCTTCACCAGTCTCTTTCTCTTCACATACCTATAGAAACTCTTAGTGTTAGTCTTTATGTTCCTTGCAAGCTTACTGTCATACTGTATTTTCCCCTTCTTAATCAATCCCTTGGTCTTTCTTTGATGAATTCTAAACTTCTCCCAATCCTCAGACATATTATTTTTCTTGGACAATCTGTATGCTTCTTCCTTGCATCAGATACTATCTCTAATTTCCTCTTACCCATTTTGCTTCTGTGCCAGACAGGAACAGTTGTTGCTGCTCCCCCATGCGTTCCTTGAATATTTGCCATTCCTTATCCACTGGCATCCCTTTCAGTAACTCTCCCCAATCTACCAACGCCTCATATCTTCATAGTTTCATTTATTAAGAGTCAGTGCTCTAGTCTCTGAATCAACTACCTCATTCTTCATCTTGATAAAAAATTCTATCATTTTACAGTTGCTCATCCATGAGGGGACTTGCACAGTTAGATTGGCAATGATTCCCTTCTCATTACACAGCGCCCAGTCTAAGATGCCCTCTTCTCTAATTGGTTTCTCCACAAATTGGTCAAAAAAACCATCCCATATACATTCCAAGAATTCCTCCTCTATGGCATTGTGGCTAATTTGATTTTCCCAATCTATATGCAGATTAAAATCATCCATGATCACCGATATTCCCTTATCACATGCATCTCTAATTTCCTGTTTAACGCCATTCCCAACATTACCACTGCATTTTGGGTGTCTATATATGACACCCACAAATATTTTTTGCCCCTTGTTATTTCTCAACTCTTCCCATGCAGACTCCACATTGTCAGAGCTGTTATCCTTTCTCACTACTGTGTTAATTTCCTCTTTAACCAGCAATGCCACTCTACCACCTTTTCCTTTTTGTCTGTCCTTCCTGAACACTAAATACCCTGGGACATTCATTTCCCATCCCTGGTCACTCTGCAACCATGTGTCTGTAATCCCAATTATACCGTACCCGATAAATCTACCTGTGTGACTGGTTCTTCCACTTTTTTGCAAATGCTCAGTATATTAAGGCACAAAGCCTTCAAGCTTGTCTTTTTAACATTGTTTATCTCAATCTTATTTTTCTCAATAGTCCTGTTTGAATTTTGTCCTTGTTTTCTATGCCTACCAATTTTCTTATTCCCTTTTCTACCTTGCTCCCTCCTTCTCTGACTCCTTACATAGGTTCCTATTTCCCTGGCATGTTAGTTTAAAAACTCCTCAACTGCTTTAGCAAACATTTCCCCAAGGACATCAGTCCCCGTCCTGCCCAGGTGCAACTCATTCAATTTTACAGGTCCCACCTCCCCCAGAATCAGTCCCAGTGCCCCAGGAACCTGAAACCCTCCCCCGTCACCAGCTTTTCAGCCACGTATTCATCCAGGATATCCTGTCATTTCTATTCTGACTAGCAAGTGGCACAGGTCATAATCCTGAGATCACTACCTTTGAGGTCCAATTTCTTAACTTTCTTCCCAGCTCCCTGTATTTTGCTTTTAGGACCTCATCCCTTTTTTTACCTATTTTGTTTGTACCGATATGTGCCATGACCACTGGCCGTTCACCCATCCCCTCCAGAATATGCTGTACCCACCCTGAGACATCCTTGACCCTAGTACCAGGGGGGCAGCATACCATCCTGGAGTCTCATTTGCCTAGATACAAAATGTACAAGGTTTACTTTGCTATGGAAAGAAGTTAGAAGAAAGCATTTCAAAAATTAAATGAATGTTTTCCTAAGCTATCACTGATTATCACTGACAGTTTTCTTTAGCCTCCCTAGATCCAGGGAAGAGAGAGCTGCTAGAGTCCAAGCACATCTCTATGGTTTGGTACGAGACAAAAAAATCGAAAGAACTATGGACGCTGGAAATCTGAAACTTAAATAACGCCACAGAGGCTGGCATACCATCATCCTGTCATCCTTTATTTATGACTGGAAAGTCCTTGACACTGATTCAGCTCCATCAGAGCTAACTCTCAGATTACCAGGATGTCTGACACTCCTCTTTTTGTCTGTTATGGAGCGCTCCTTGATTGGACCAGATTAACAGCCCCAATCAGGGAACTCATATTCTATAAGGTCCTCCTGGCTGAACTTATTATAATCACTACAGGAACAAAAACAGAAAGTGCTGTTAAATCTCAGCAGGTCTGGCAGCACCTGTGGAGAGAAATCACAGTTAATATCATCCAGTACAGTTCTGAAGAAGAGTCATTGGACACAAAATGTTCTCTCTGATTTCTCTCCACAGATGCTGCCAGACCTGTTGAGATTTTCTAGCAATCTCTGTGCTTGTTATCTATGGTTTTGTGTTCAGGAATATTGGTTAAAGCCTGTTTGGACTGAAAAGATCTAATTCACGGAGAGATGAAATTAGGCTAGAAGAGCCTGTATCATTGGCTAGAGGAAGAGTCTCTATGAAAAGGAAATCTCACTATGAGAGACAGTTCTAATATTGCAAGTTACCAGGCTGAGAAAAGAACAGGAACGAGCCCTTGGGAATTTAGCATCAATTTGGATTGATTCTGGGAATATTGTATTTCTAAGTAAAGGACAGTGCAGAATAAAGCTCTCCTTCAGTTACGCAAAGAAAAAAAATGTTGTTGCATTCTGTGGTTTAAGGTATATGTTACCTACAATGGTAGCATTCTGTTAATAATTGTTCTAGTCATGTGTTGCAGTGTCTTAAAAACATGAAATCGTATCATGTAATTCTTTCAGCTAATAACTGGAAGTTCAAATCTTTTTAAATTTACTGTCTCTGTCGAGATCGTAGTAAAAGTAATCAATTTATTTTGTGCAGTTTGTTTTTAAATTTTAGGCAACATGGAAATATTGTTGAGGAAACAAGCAGAAAAAACATTTTGAAGCCAATCCAACTGACAATGTCCAGCACAAAATAATAATTAAACTCAGAACCAAATTAGACACTTCTTCACAGAAAGTTCCAGGACCGTGGCCTTTACAGGATAAACAAGGTTAGCTGCTAAGTATTATGACCTATGCATAAGACCTTAAAGTGCCTGTGAGAAATACCCAAGGGATCAGTCAGCTAGCATGATTAACAAAAGCCTGCCCCAGAAATGAAAAACAGAGCACAGACCACACAGAATGTGATGCACATTGTCTACTAACTTTACATCATATGGCATACAACTGAAGCAAATGGTGCCACACACATGGTTCATTGTGCTGCAAAGTAGCAGATTTACCATGCTGACTGTAAACCCAGTGGGGGGGTCATTTTCTCTTTCATCTCCAGCTGTAAAATGTGTCATAGTGATTTGCTTACCCATTTTACACTCAGATCAACTACTACGTACAATGAAAACTTCTATCCAGTCAAAAATCCTAAAATATGATTATAGCTTTGAGTGAATATAGCAGCAGGTGATTTTTAGGTAATATTGTTTTTCAGTCTTGGCTTTTTTTTTTCTTTGACTCCATTGAAAGGAGAAACCAGGAGAATGTATAATGAGTGTGTACTTGTCAGCATTTGTCGAATGCAGTCATCCATGTTTAGAATCCCTGTGATTCCTAGGTTAATTCTTATTCTATCATAGGATGTGGGCACTGGCGAGGCCAACGGTTATTACCTGTCCCTGGTGGACATTGGGAAGTTAGTTTTGAACCTCCTTTTTGGACCACTGCTGTGCCTCTGGTGCAGACATAGAGTCAGTGCTGCTGGGCAGGGAATTCCAGAACTTTCACCGAGTGACAGTGAAGGAATGGCAGGATGACATGTCAGGATGGTGAATGGCCAGGATGAAGTTTACAGATGATGGTGTTCCCATGCATCTGCTGCCCTTGTCCTTTGAGGTGTAAAGGTCATGGGTTTGGACAGTGCTGTCAAATAGGCCCTTGTTGCAGTGCATCTTGTACACTTTGCTATCACTGTACATCTGTGGTGAACAGGCTGACTGTTTAATGTGATGAATGGGATGGCAATCAAGATGACTGCTTTGTCCTGAAGAGTGTTGATCTTTTTAAATGTCATTAGAGCCACATTCATCCATTCAAGTGGAGACTATTCTGATGCACACTTGACATGTGCCTATAAAGGCTGGATAGACTTTGAAATATCAGTAACAAAACAAAGTTGCTGGAAAAGCTCAGCAAGTCTGGCAGCATCTGTGAAGAAGAAAACAGAGTTAACGTTTCGGGTCCGGTGATCCTTCCTCAGAAATATCAGTAGATGGGTTACTTACATCAGAATTCCCAGCCTCTGACTTATCCTTGTAGATACTCATATGGTTTGTCCAGTTTGGTTTCTGTTCAGTGGTAATCCCCAGGTTATTCATGGTGTAAGAAAAAGCGATAGTAACATTATTGAATGTTAAAGCTAGATTTTCTCTTTTTAAGATGCTCATTTTTTTGTAGGGCAAATGTTATTTGGCACTTACAGGTCAAAACTAAATATTGTCCAGGTCTTGCTTCATAATGACATTTGCTGCTTCAACATTTAAGGTGCTACAAATACGGTTAAATAGGATGCAAGCATCAGTGAACATCCCCATTTATGGCTTTATAATGAAGTGGAGATCATGGATAAAACAATTGAAGATGGTTGTGCCTCAGGCATTTTCCTGAGGTTCTCCTGTAGTTGATGATCTGAGACTGAGATGTGACCTCTAGCAACCACAGCCATATTTGTTTGTGCTAGGTATGGCTCCAACAGCAAAGAAACTCCTTCCACTCTAATTCCCATTGTCTCCAATTTCACTAGGATTCTTTGGTGCCATAGTTAGTCAAAAGCTGTTTTGATGTTAACCGCAGTCATTCTTATCTCATTTTTTGTATTCAGGTCTTTTGTCCATGCTTGGACCAAAGTCTTAATGAGGTCAGGAGCTGAGTAGACATTGTTGAATACAACGTGAGTGCCAGTGAGTAGACTTTATAGTGTAAGTGACTCTTGATAGCACTGTCACTGCCACAGTAAGGAGCAGAGGAATTTGGGAGTCCTCACCCATGAATCACAAATGGCTAACATCCAAGCTCAGCGGCTAACAGGGATGATAAATGGAATGTCAGCCTTTACTTCAAAGGGAATGGAGGATAAAAGTAGAGTGCTTTTGCTAAAACTATACAAGGCACTAGTCAAACCACAGTAGGAAAACTGTGAACAGTTTTGAGCCCTTTATCTAAAGAAAGATATATTTGGAATTGGAGACAGTCTTGAGAAGGTTCACTGGGCTGATATGTTAAGGAAGGACTGTCTTATGAGGAGAGAACAAGTATATTGGGCTTGCATTCATAGGAACATAGAAGAATGACAAGTGACCACATTGAAACATATACTATTCTTCAAGGACCTGACAAGATAGATAGCGAAAGGTTGTTTCACCATGAGGGAGATTCTGGTAAAGCAGAGGTCGATACTCAAGCCACGCTTTAATTACAGGGTGATTGACACTGTCCGGCTTCTTCAGAGCCAGCTCTCAGAGTGAACAGAGCCTCTGACACTCCTGTTTATATCTGTCAGCCAGCACTCCCTGATTGGACTAGGTTAATGGCCCCAACCAGGGAACTCATATTCTATGAGGTCCATCTGGCTGACCTCATTACAATCACTACACTAGGACCAGAGGTCTTAAATATGGGAACAGGGGGTCGCACATTTAAGACAGAGATGAGGTGATTTTTTTTTTCTCTCTTAGAGGGTTGTGGCCAAGGTCAGTCTGATCATCATCTGCTCCTCCTTTAAACTTATGTCTGCTGGCAAATTCAACAGCTGCATTTAAATTATAAGCACATTTCACTGAAAATCTAACTTTCAGCCCACACTTAAGGCAGAATAAGCAATCTTTCAAGTGTTAGCCTTTGAATATATGAAAAACAATAAATTACTCCTGCAGTCAAATGAATAAAATTGTGGAAGATGTGGCACTTTTAAGTTCATAAGTTAATTCACTTGAGTTCTTTTAATTGCCAGTACTGAATTGGATCAGATTCAGGTTAATTAAGTCAGGTTAATTCAGTTACATTTCCAGAACCTACCATTGCTTATTTTGTGTTCAGCTACTCTTTTTTTGTTCCTTTATAAAACTCACATTTAGAATGTTGAATAATGAATTCAATCTTCATACTTAACCTACCATGAACAAAAGTCTGTAAGATTTTCCTGATTGTTTTTCAACAAGAATTTAATGATCCTCAACAAACAATTTTTTTTTCACATTTGGCATAACTTTTGCAAAACACACTTTGACATGAGCAAAACACAGTTGTCATGAAAATAGAAGGTGTCTCCATTCAGTTTCCAAAAACATTTTCAACAGTTTGAACACATCCACCTTGTCAATTTACTTTATTTGGAGTAGAAAATATAACTCTACAAATGACCCTTGGCTTTGAGTATATAAGGAAATGGGTATTTCTTTCTGCCACCATTTTAACACAGACATTCACTCCTTTATTTTAAATGTGTTAACTCCTTCACTAAATAGTGCAACAGGAAAGTCATATGAATGCACTCAGGTTTGAGTTCTGAGGAAGGGTCACTCAACCTGAAACTTTAACTCTGATTTATATCCACAGATGCTGCCAGGCCTGCTGAGATTTTCCAGATTTCTGTTTTTACTCAGGTTTGTTGGATTGTGTAGGCAATGGTCATTTTTTAGATTGTTGAAATTAATACGTTATTAGGGTTCTGCATTAATGAACAAAAGCAAGTTGGAGGCTTAACCCCAGTCTGTTGATGAACCATGCTTATCATTGTTAGCTGTTACAGAATGAACCAATGTAGTTAAATTAACTTTTTTTTAAAGAATAATTAGCTTGAATTTATCTTGACCTTTTGAACCTTCATGTGAGTTATTTTTATAGCTTGCTCCAGGTCCTGAAGCAACGTGAAGTGGTGAATTCAACATTTTTCCTTACAAGTGTTTTACTTCACCTAGTCACTGACGTGATTAAGTTGCTCATAATTGATGTGAAATAGTAGCAGAAGAAGGCTGAAGCATTTTAGTGGTGCAGCATTTTTTTTCATGTATTAACTGCTTTCTTTCCAGAACACCTTAAAACTCCTGGTCTTTGGACCACATCTGACCACAAGCATTGGTCAATTCCCATGAACCAACAGAAAAGACCACATGTTCAGAATCTTCGTCCATATTGACACTGCTTGGTGTGTTTACCATGCTGTATGAGTGGAATAGGCTCTTCTATAATGCACAAACTTAGATCACAAGGAAAACTGATCGGCCATGAAATTAGTAAGGATCGCAAAATTGGAAAATAGACTCTCCAAGCCCTCAGCCAATGCAGCAAATTGAATGTAAAATGCCCATAAAGATACCAATAGGATTGTTATAGAACTCTGGCTTTAAACCCCATCTGATTTTAATCTTGTTTCCAGAAAATTAAAACGCAATATTGGGCAAGGCCTAAGACAACCATTTCATCAGACTGTATAGAATTCCCTTGTGTGAGTTCAATTAAAATTACTCCCCTCACCCCATTTTCTCAGTTGGCTTGATTGCACCTGCCTCAAGGTTTATTTCTCTTGCAGCAAAATGAATAAATAATGAACTAGATCCTTGTCAAACATATCTTTTTCTGCACAATCTTCGAAGAGCTATCATGAAGAGATGAATATACACATTGCTCGTTTGATATATGTTGCTTTTCTAAGGAAGCAGAAATCATGCCGTGGCTCAAGAGAACGTGATTTATTTTCACTTTGCCTGGGTTACCTAAGAAAGTGGCCTGAATATTGGAGATGAGCTGACAAAAGCCCTGCCCCTCCTGGCACATAGAAGTAGGTTTCCCTTCTTTTTGTAAATGTTATCTTTGTAGCACAGGGACTTATAATTGAATTCAGAGCTGTGCTTTTTTTAAGTGAGAATGTGTATGGAGATCTGTAAGAAAGCCTCCATTGATGGAGTTATATTTCATCAAGGAAGGACAATAAAGAAAGGCTGAACTGTATCTTGAACAAGGCTGTGCTTTCATGCTGCCTGTTTACGATTCTGGTCAGTGCAGACCACCTAGAGACTGAACTTGATCTGATCCAACATGACATCAGCAACCATGAATTTGTTTCCTGTGCATTTCTCCCTCTTTTAGATTGCTTTGCACACTGTTTTTTCGGTTGCCAAAGAACATCATTGGAGACAATCTAGTGACCAGCTTAAGGAAAATGTTGGCATCAGCTTTCAGTTATGTCACTTTGCCATTGAACGCGTGAGAATTCTCTTGAGGTTTTTATCAGATCACACAAAAAAAAGAAAGCTGGAAGTTGTTGCTGGGAATGCTGCCAATAATTCCAAACTGTTGTCCTTTTTGGATGCAATGTATTTGCCAAAACAGTCTCTGTAAGCTTTAGGACAGCATTGAGCACCAAACAATTCATATTGGGAAGAAAAAGTAAAGAGATCCAGTTCAAAATGTCTGACACAGCATATCAGAGTAGGTCAAGTGGTTTTAGGTGCCCTGATGTACAAGAGTGAATGGAAAACTTAGTTTGCAGAATGAGAATTTCTCTTTATGTGTCATGTAAAGCAAGATTGGAAACTCTTCAGGGATTTAACAACTGTCCCATGTGAATGGGAATTATTGCCTGAGTGAAGTTCAGCACTGAAGATCAGGTTCAGGGGAGGATTTGCATTGCCAGTAAGAGAGATACCAAATAATCTCCCTTTCATTTATTTAAATAATGGGAGAATCAAGCAAGATTTCCTCTGAGTGTGCAAGTCTTCCTTCTGGAGAGCTGCAGGTGTTATTTCATTATTTGGTCACTATAGAAGAAAGCCCACATCATTCTTGATGAGAATATTAGCAATTTGGTTACAACAAACATAAAGACCAAATCTCCTTGTAGGCATTTTGCTGTAGCTTAATTCTTGACAGATGTCTCGCAGATTTAAAATCAAGCAAAACAATCGATTTAAAGTGTAATGGTATAGACGCATACAACTAGTGGGAAGCCTTGCTTGTTGACTGCTTGTATTACAACATGACAGGCATGTCACACAATGTTCCTACTATAATGGATGGGAAATTATTGGTCACGAGCCCACCATTTCTTTAAATATGCAAGCTGTGGATTAGGCACACTGCCAAAAGCACGTGTTTGCAAAACAAACCCTGTGGCGTTTGATAGTACTGCTTGTAGCCTACTTATCTGAGGTTAGCTTACCAACAGAGCTTGTCTGACATTCCTGCACAACTCGATCTTACCATATTAATCTCTGCATACAAACCCCTCCATGGCCTTGCTTCTCCACATCTCTGTAATGTTTTCAAGTACTGCACTCCCCTACGAATTCTGCATTCTTCCAAGTCTAGACTATTTTTCCACTCCCCATTTGCTTTATCCTTTTATGATCTCCAGAAAGACCGTTAACGTTTAAGAGAAATCCAAAATACAGAATAGAAGTCTCCGTATTTTAATATATGTAGCTTCTAGTAGTTAGAAGGAAGTTATTTTGCAAGATAATTGAAAGGAATTCTTAACAGATTTGGGATTGTTCAACAAGTGCTATAACATTGTGAATCATATCTAACATTACATGCTTAATGCTTAATGCTTGTATTCCTCAGAATCTAATTTCTAATTTAAACTTTATTACATCCCCAATCAATCTGAATCCATGTAATGTTTAATAATTTCTTAATCTTATGCTATGGGTCTCTCCCAATTTTCTGCTTAACTTGGTTTTCATTTCAATTATTACATCATAGATCACAGACCCTTGCCAAGTTAGTTTAAACTATCTTCAATAGCATCAGTAAATGCCACCTCCCCCCAACACATCACTACCATCACTACAAAGAAATTGGTTTGGGCTCTGTTTCAGGGGTAATCTCCCCAACCTGCACTGGTTCCATCTCTGCGAGAACAAATCTTAATGTGATGATAAATCTAAATGAACTCTGATTACAGGACAACATCCCACTTTCTACTTATGTTGCTGGTATCAATACGCATCATGATCACTAGCTGTTGATGGACTCCCGTCAGAATGCTCCAAAGACGATCAGTGACATCTTGACTAGGAGACTAGGAAGGCAACATACCATACTGGTTTCGCTTCTGTGGCCAAGAAAATATCTGTCTGTTCCCTGATAATACAACAAACATCCTTTTGCTCTTTTGTGCATCTTCCTGATGCTCCCTAACCCCTCCAAACAGTTGAGCCAGTCACGATGCCATGGACTTTACTCTAGCTCCCTCAATGTGCCATCACTCTCATCAATAGTAATTTATCATTTGTCATTAATCTAAAATCGAAATCACGAGTGTATTTTGAGACTGAAATTTGCTGTTCTTACCAGTGTTATTTATATATATATCTATATATAAAACGTATGTATGTTATATGTGCTGTCCCAGACCTTTGAGATGGCCAGAAAACCATTCACTTGGTTTCCAAAAAGTGACTCACCACCCCATTTTCAAAGATAGTAAACATTCCTTTCAGGCGTCCTATAAATAAATAAATAAAAATGTCCCTACTTCTTATTGTTGTCTATCAATCCAAGTGCAAAAGTGTTTATGCAGATTTTGGGTAAGGATAAATCATTTTAAGCGATAATCTTCCATTTCCTACCTCTCCTGCACTCACCAATGAAGAAAGCCATTTGATAAGGTGCCGGAAATTTTCTTGAGCTCATTAAAATATATCCCTGTTGCAATTAATGCCTTGGTGAAAAGAGGGAAGAAAAGAATTAAAAATATGAGTCCAAAAGGGTAAAAGTTAAAAAGAAATATGAATCAGTCTCTGAACTGATCACAAAAAACAGGCCAAATTGCAGTTGTTACTGTTGTTACTACCCCTAGTTTTAGACGTTTTAACTCTGAGAAAAAAATTCTGGCAGTCAGCCCTATCTATGCATCTCATAATTTTATAGACTTCTATCAAGTCTCCCCTCAGTCTCTGCTGCTCCAGGGAAAACAACCTGAGTTTTTTTAGCCTCTCCTTATAGTTCATACTCTTTAATCTAGGCAGCATCCTGGTAAAGTTCTTCTGCACTCTCTCCAAAGCCTCCACATCCTTTCTGTAATGTGGTGACAGAATTGATCACAATACTCTAAGTGTGGCCTTAGAAAAGTCTTGTAAAGCTGCAACTGACATCCTGACTCTTGTGCTCAATTCCCCAACCAATGAAGGCAAGCATGCAATATGCCTATTTACACCCTGTGTGGCCACTTTCAGGGAGCTATGAACCCCAAGATTCCTCCATACATCAATGCTGTTCAGGGTCCTGCCATTAACTGTATACTTTTCATTAACATTTGATCTCCCAAAGTGCAGCACCTCACACTTACCTGGATTAAACTCCATCTGCCATTTCTCTGCCCATATTTGCAACTGATCTATATCCCACTGTATCCTTTGACAATCTTCTACACTGTCCACAGCTCCACGGATCTTTGTATTGTCTACAATTTACTAACACACCCATCTACATTTTCATCCAAGTCATTTATGTGTATCACAAACAGCAAAGGTCCCAGTATGGATCCCTGCAGAATACCACTACTCATGGGACGTCCAACCTGAAAAACACCCTTCCACCACTACTGTCTGTCTTCTTTCGGAAAGCCAATTCTGAATCCACTCATTACCACAAGTCCCATGCATCTCAATCTTCTGGATGAGCCTACCATGAGGAATCTTGTTGAAAGCATTACTAAAATCCACATAGTCATCATCCACTGCTCTATCCTCATTGATCACCTTTGTCACCAACTCAAAAAATTCAATCAAGTTCGTAAATACATGATCTGCCCTGCACAAAGCTATGCTATCTGTCCCTAATTAGGCCATACTATTCCAAATGCATGCAAATTCTATCCCTAAGAATTCTCTCCAATAGCTTCCCAACCACCATTGTGAGACTCACCGGTCTATAGTTTCCTGATTTGTCCCTATTTCCTTTCTTGAACAGAGGAACAACATTAGCTACTCGCCACGTCTTCAGACCTCTCCAGTAGCTAATGAGGATACAAAGATCTTGGTTAAGGCCCCAGCAATCTCTTCTCTTGCGTCTATCCATAACCTCGGGTAGATACCATTGGACTCTGGGGACTTATGCACCTTAATGCTCCTGTAGAGATTCAACAACACTTCTTTCTCGATCTCAAAATGTCCTAGCATATTGGCATGCTCCACACAAATTTCACTATCCTCCATATCCATATCCCATGCCTATTTCCATGAAGAACTGCAATTGTATCTTTATGGATGTTGTAGCTTCATTCTAGCATGGAAGAAGGACATTGAGCTCAGTGAAGTCATGCCAACATATTTGTGTTCTATTGTGCTCATTTTCATGTGGAAATGCTCTTCCAGATGAATCATCTGCATTGGCGTCAGAACTCCTGATACACTCCATTAACTGTGATAGATCAAACAGAAAAATGCATTTTGATCGGATTCAGTTGAAGATTGAAAGACCTTGAAGACAATTGAAAAGTACTGATGAATGCAAATTTTTCTAACTTTTGGCACTTGGTGGTATAATTAGATTCAAGGTCAAGGAACAATTAACGTTGAGAGACACGCTGAAGGATAAAAGTAGATGGCTGGGTGAAACAATTTGGAATTCATGCCACATACTGTCTTATTTCTAACATCCCTAAATAACATTGAGTAAAGATTATTCTTGGGAAAGGCGTTACAGGCTTACTTTCCAAGTGTATGAATAAACTAACAAGATACAAGAGGTGGCCACTCGGCCCTTTAAGCCAGCTCAACAAGATAGCTATTGGATTAACCTCAACTCTACATCTTGCATATCCTCAATTATCCTTCATACCCTTGGGTAATCAGGGATCTATCTAACTTTGCCTTGAAAATATTTAAAGATTCTGCATCCACTGCCTTTTGAGAAAGGGAATGCCAAAGACTCTGAGAGATAAAAAGTTTCCTCATCTTTTTTGAAAAAGGGTGATCCCTTATTTTTAAATATGGTCCCTAGTTCTAGATTGTCCCAGAAGAGGAAATATCTTTTTAACGTCCATCCAGGCAAGTCCCCTCAGGATCTTACATGTTTCAATTAAGTTATGTCTGACCCTTCCAAACTCAAAAGAATATGGATCTAGTCTGTTTAGCCTTTCATCATAAGGTAATTTGCATATTCCATGTATTAGTCGGATAAACCTTCTCTGATCTGTTTCCAACACATTAACATACTTCTATAAGTATGGTGACCAGTACTGTATACAGTACTCCAAATGTGGTATCACCAAAGCCATGCATAACTAAACCATAATCTCCTTATTCTTCACCCCACAATAAACCATAACATTCTATTAGTATTCCTGATTACTTGCTGTACCTGAATACTGACTTTCTGCAATTCATATAAATGACATCCAGAACTCCCTGCATCATAAAGGTCGCAGCCCCGCAACATTAGGATAATAAAAAAAGGACATTTTCCTACTTTCCCAAATTGTACTCTGCACTCATTTCATCTGTTTATAATCCTTTTGTAGGCTCTGTTTACAAATACACACTGTAACTATTTTATATTTTAAAAAATAATTTTATGGACATCGATGGTGCTGTTGAGTTCAGCACTTGTTCCCACCCCTAATTGCCCTTGAGTAAGTGTTGGTGAGCTGACCTCTTGAACTGTTACACTCTGTCTGGTCTTGGTACATCCACAGTCCTCCTAGCCAGGTACAAATAGCAATTTCTCAATGTGTTGAAATATGGCTGAGCTACAACAAAGACGAATACGCTTAATCCATGGTATGGAGTGAATCAAGTTGATTTTTCTGTTACCTAGCAACCTTCAATGTCTATAACTTTCACTTTCCAGATTTATTTAACCAGTATGATATTAGCAAAAATGGTTTGAAGCATCACTGCAGTGACATAAAATTATTCACATTTTTAAAATTCATCTTTTTAATTAGATAGAATATTTTGGCATTAAGGGTTTTAGAATGAGCTAGCCTGACACTGCTGCTCTCGACTAACTCTCTATAAGTCCCAGTATTACAGCATAGTACACTCATTTAACTATGTTTCTGTTCTGCTGATTTGAATTGTACATTATTTATACGTCAGCTGCCAATTTTCCATCTTTCTTTTCTGAAGTTGCTAATACTTGATAGTACGGGTCTCCACATAAATCACCATTCATCCAATGCCTCATACAAATTTGTTACGCATGTAACTAGTGACTGTGACAATTGTTTGGCAGGGGCAGGGAGAGTCACGACTAAGTCTGCAATGTCCATTCGAGTATTTTCTAGTGAGGTAATTACAGAGAGCTGAACATTAACCTTATTAGGCCATGAAAGCCGAGATAAATGATAATGTAATATTATGAAACAGTCTGAGAAGGATAGATGTACACTGACATTACATTTCTTTGTATTCTCCATAGATGAATATCCAGTCGATGTGAGCATCACTGACTAAGCCAGCATTTATTGTAAATCCCTATTTGCCCAGGAGTCACGTGTAGGCCAAAACAGATAAAGATGGCAGATTTTGCTGCCTAAAGCACATTAATGAATCAGATGGATTTTGACAAAAGTTGACAGTGATTACATGGTCATCCTTACTTCTGAATTCCAGAATTTTATTGGATTCAAGTTTCACCATGATGGGATTTGGATTTATACATTAAGCCTGGTTTTCTGGTCCAGTGATATTGCCCCTATGTTACAGAGACGGTTAACATTATGGAGGCCTGATCAGTGTGCCAGTATTTCTAAAAAACTTCATTCAAAGCATCAACATAGATTTTTTTGTTCCACAGCGTTCAGATGCGAGTGAGAAGGATTGAAATCTTATATTAGTGGTATCCCTTCTTCAAACGGTAATTCCCACAGAAGATACATAGAGCCTGCAATGTCTATCATTGCAATGAGTGACAATAAGAGAACAGAAGGAGCTGGTCTAATGTAGATAAGAGTGTTGGCATGTAAGGAATGAAGATATGAATACAATGCAAGGACACAGAGTGAGAAGTAAGGCATTGGCACGATAGGCTTCAGTGAGCAGCAGCTCAGCAAAATGTACAGATGAGCTCAGGTAAAGTTCTTTTAACTTTCCTATTAATCTTAGAGCAGTTGAGATGGCAGTTAGGGCAGTAGCACGCTCGTCCTGAAGGATGTGGGAACTCAGGGAGACCTCTATTGTCCCTGATGACTACACCTTTGGGAAGGGCACCCAGCTGCAGCTCCTGGGAGGCCGTGTTAGGGAGCTGGAGCTGGGGCTGGATGCGCTCAGGATCATCCGAGACACTGAGCGCATCATGGATGAGAGTTTTACTGAAGTGGTCACACCTAAGGTGCAGGCAGAGAGTAGCTGGTTGACCACCAGGAAAGGCAAAGGGAGTAGGCAAAGAGTGCAGGAATCCCCTGTAGCCATTCCCCTCGAAAACAAGTATACCCATTTTGGACATTGTTGGGGGGGTGACTGTTTTGGGGAAAGCAGCAGCAGCCAGGTTGGTTGCACCACAACTGGTTCTGGGGCACAGCGGGAACGGGTAAAGGTAAACAGGACCTTAGTGATCGGAGATTTGATAGTCAGGGGGTCAGACAGGAAATTCTGTGGCTGCCAATGGGAATCCAGGATGGTGTGTTGCTTCCCAGGTTGCCAAGCTCCAGAAGCCTTGGCACGGCTGCAGAATGTTCTCAAGGGGGAGGATGAGCAGCCAGAAGTCATTGTGCACGTTGATACAAATGACATAGGTAGAAATAGGGATGAGGTCTTGCGGAGCGATTATAGAGAGCTAGGAAAAAAGTTAAAAACCAGGACCTCAAAGGTGGTAATCTCTGGATTACTTCCAGTTCCACGTGCTGGTGAGGTTAAGAACAGGAGGATATGGCAGATGAAATGCTTGGCTAAAGAATTGTTGCAGGGGGCAGGGATTCAGATTCCTGGATCATTGGGATCTTTTCTGGGGCAGAGGTGACCTGTTCAAGACAGACAGGTTTCATCTGAACTGGAGGGGTCCAATATCCTGGTGGGCAGATTTGCTAGTGCTGCAAGGGGGGGTTTGAATTAGTTTGGTAGGAGGATGGGATCCTAAACAGCAGTGAGGCAAGTGCAAGGCTGGAAGGAGATACAGTAATCAGAAATAGCAAGTTGAAAAGACAGGTCTTGCTGAAACAGGACAGGGAGCGAGGAATGCCTGTTGGATTAAATTGCATCTATTTCAATGCAAGAGGGCTGGCAGATAAGGCCGATGAGCTCAGGGCATGGGTATGTATGTGGGACTGGGATATTATAGCCATTACAGAAACATGGCTAAGGGAAAGGCAGGACTGGCAGCTTAATGTGCCAGGGTACAGGTGCTTTAGGCAAGGCAGAGGTGGAGGAAAGAGGAGAGGGGGAGTTGCATTTTTGATTAAGCGGATATCACAGCAGTAGTCAGAGATGAAACAACTGAGGGATCATCGAGTGAGGCTTTGTGGGTGGAGCAAAGAAATAAGAAGGGGATGGTGACATTATTGGGGTTGTACTATAGGCCCCCAAATAGTCAATGGGAATTAGAGGAACAAATATGCAGGGAGACTGGGGAGACATGCAGGAACAATAGGGTTGTCATAGTGAAGGATTTTAATTTTCCTAACATAGACTGGGACTGTCATAATGCTTAGGGGGGGTGAAATTTGTTATGTCTGTTTAGGAAAATTTCCTTAAGCAGTATATAGAAGGTCCTACTTGGGAAGGGGCAAACTTGACCTTCTCTTGGGAAATAGGGCAGGACAGGGGACTGATGTGACAGTGGGGGAATACTTTGGGACCGGTGACCACAGTTCCATTAGTTTTAAAATTGTTATGGAAAAAGACAAAACTAGTCCACAGGTTCAAGTTCTACACCGGTGGCAAGGTGTATTTTGATGGAATTAGACAGGAGCTTGCAGGGGTTGATGGAGGAATTTGTTTGCAGGCAAAGGGACCTCTGGCACATGGGAGGCCTTTAAAAGTGTGATAGCGAGAGTTCAAGGTCTATAGGTTCCTGTGAGGGTGAGAGGCAAGGTCGGCAGGAGTAGGGAACCCTGGATGACAAAAGATATTGAGGCTTTAACCAGAAAAAGAAAAAGGCATGGCTCAAGAGCAGGCAGCTGGGGTCAAGGGAACCCCTGGAGGTATATAGGGGATATAGGAGATTACTGAAGAAGGAAATCAGGAGGGCGAAAAGGGGGCATGAGATAGCTTTGGCTGAGAAAATTAAGGTGAATTCAAAGAGATTCTTCAAGTATATTAAAGGAAAAAGAATAACTGGAGAGAGAATGGGACCCCTCAAGGACCAAAGTGGACATGTATGTGTGGAACTGTAGGAGATGGTCAAGGTCCTCAATGAATATTTCTCCTCTGTGTTTATGTGGAGAAAGACATGAAGACCTGGAAACTTGGAGAAGTTCGTGGTGATATCTTGGGGGCAGTACATATCACAGTACAGGAGGTGTTGGAAGTATTAGAATGTACGAAGGTGGATAAATCTCCTGTTCTTGACCAGATGTATCCAAGAACATTGCAAGGGGCTAGGGAAGAAATTGCAGGGGCCCTGGCTGATATATTCACATCATCCTTAGGCAGAGGTGAAGTCCCGGAAGACTGGAGGGTAGCGAATGTTGTGCCCTTGTTCAAGAAGGGCTGCAAAGAAAAATCTGGGAATTATAGACCAGAAAGCTTTTCATCTGTGGTAGATAAGTTACTTGAGAAGATTCTGAGGGGTAAGATATAGATGCATTTGGAAAGGCAGAGTTTGATTGGGAGTAGTCAGCATGGCTTTGTGTGTGGGAGATCATGTCTCACAAATTTGTTGGAGTTCTTTGATGAAGTGACCAGGAAGATTGATGAGGGCAGGGTGGTAGGCGTAGTCTATATGGATTTCAGTAAGGCCTTTGATAAGGTTCCACATGGTGGGCTGCTCTGGAAGGTTAGATCTCATGGAATCCAGGTAGAGCTGGCAAATTGGATACATGATTAGTTTGTTGGTAGGAGCCAAAGGGTAATACTAGAAGGATGCTTGTCTGACTGGAGGCCTGTGACTAGTGGTATGCCTCAGGGGTCGGTGCTGGGCCCAATGCTGTTTGTTATCTATATCAATGATTTGGATGAAAATGTACAAGGCATGATTAGTAAGTTTGTGGATGACAGTAAAATAGGCGTAACGTGGACAGTGAGGAGGGTTATCAGAAATTGCATCAGGATCTTGATCAGCTGGGGAAGTGGGCCAAGAAATGGCAAATGGAGTTTAATATAGATAAATGTGAGGTGTTGCATTTTGCAAAGTCAAATCCATGTAGGAGTCTTTTTTTGGTGAATGGTAGGGCCTTAAGGAGTGTAGTGGATGAGAGGGACCTTGGAGTTGAGGTGCACGGTTCTCTGAAAGTGGAGTCACAGGTAGACAGGGCAGTGAAGAAGGCTTTTGGCACACTGGCCTTGATCAGTCAGGGTATTGAGTATAGAAGTTGGGAAGTTATGATGCAGTTGTACATGGCATTGGTGAGGCCGCACTTGGAGTATTGTGTTCAGTTTTGGTCACCTTGCTATAGGAAGGATGTTATTAAACTGGAAATAGCGCAGAAGAAATTTACAAGGATATTGCTAGGACTTAAGGGACTGAGTTATAGGGAGAGGTTGGACAAGCTTGGACATTTTTATTTAGAGCATAGGAGACTGAGGGGGCGTCTTATAGAAGTTATAAGATCATGAGAGGCATGAATAGGGTGAATGCACTCAGTCTTTTTCTCAGGGCAGGGGAATCGAAGACGAGAGGGCATCAGTTTAATGTAAGAGGGGAAAGAATACATGGGAACCTGAGGGGCAGCTACTTTACACAGAGGGTTGTTCTCATATGGAATGAGCTGCCAGCGAAGTGGTTGAGGTGGATATATTATAACATTTAAAAGGCATTTGGATAAATACATGGAAATGAAAGGTTTAGAAGGATATGGGTCAAGTGCAGGGAAATGGGCTCAGTGTGGATGGAAGTTTTGGTCGGAATGGACCAGTTTGGGCCAAAGGGCCTGTCCCCGTGCTGTAGGACTCTATGACCCTTTGACACCTAAAATGAATTGTAGATGGCAAATAGATGATAATGAGTGAGGACCAGTTGGTAATGAATAGGGGAAAATGAATGTTGTTAGTGTTGTAACTGAATGACAGTGAAGAAGGGGAAATGGATGTCATTGAAGTGAGAGGTACAGCATTAGCTGAGAGAAATGTTTTAGGCTTTCATTACCAATATGTAACTATTGAGGGAAGAGGAGGCAACATTAACGAAGAAAGTGGATGAACTGTGCCAGATGAATCTTAAAAGAGAGAGAGATGATTCAATTTAAATTGAAGCTTGAGATTGGTGAGATTAGCAATAGAGACTGAGTTGATTGTAAGGCAAAAGGTGGCCTTTGTGAAAGAATAAAGAATGAAAAACAGTACAACATAGGAACAGGCCCTTCAAGCCCACCAAGTCTACGCTGACACATGATGCTTTTCTAAACTAAAAATGTTTTGCCTCTACATGGTCCATATCCCTCTATTCTCTGCCTATTCATGTGTCTGCCAAGATGTCTGTTAAACATTCCTATTGTATCTGCTTCTACCTCATCTGGCAGCACATTGCAGGCGCTTACCACTGTCTGTGTCAAAAGAAAAACTTTCCATTACACCTCCTTTAAACTTTAGAGAGTTGAATTGGGTAAAGTGTATGTGTGGACTGTGCCTGGTGGGAAGTTGGAAGTGGGGTCAGATTGTTGAGGTAACCTCTTGTCAGTGAAAGCTTCGTTGGCTGTTGTACTTATTCCTATTCAATTCTCAATTATGATGTACAAAATGATGCCCTTGCCAACATATTCATTTACTAGGGAGGTTATTGGATAAGAACCAGGCAGAGGTACCTCAGTGTTTTTTTTTCCTGTTCTCTGCTGTAGTGGAGTATATTTGCTCCGGCAAAATTGTCAAGAGTTTCCAAACTAAAGATAAATGGTGAAATTTTATGAGCTTTCATCCCTAACACTTATATTTGTTAAAGTATTGCAGACCAAAACATCATTCACAGCTTTTCACATAAGCGCCAAGTGTCACTTTTTAATTTAATGCTGGCTTATAACTAAAATGACAAATGTGAAGCTCATCAGATTTAAAGAAAAAATAATCAGAAACATAAGGCCTGAGTGGGAGTACATGGAGTGGTGTAAGCAAAGCTTGCTGGTCTTGAAGACGTGCCTACTCAACAATTGTAGCAATATATTGCTGCAACAGATCACAAAACTGAAGGCTGAAGATGTTCGTAATGCCACCCAGTAAAAAAAGACACAGCAATGTTCATCAACAATCTCATTTTGAACAAGGAATAGGGGTTACAGTAGGTATCAGATAAGTCTTTTGTAGTCAGCTGATTTAATAATTTTGTTCAGAAGGAAAGTAATTCTGTTCATCATCTAAGTTAATTGAAAGATTTTGACATTTATCAAGCTTACAATGAAATGATGAGAAACTATGGGCCAAGTTATAATCATGACTACTTCATTTTCCTTTTCCATTTCCATTTAGGTCCTTTTACACAAACGCTGCATGAAGTAATGGGGTAAGAAGAGGTACTGGCTGCAGGGAAGAAGTTGAAGCTAATGTAAAGACAGCCAAAAATCATAGTCAGGATTATCATCTGACTATACACGTGGACAGAATGCCACAGGCAGAGGCAAATACAAATTGCTGCAGAGTGATGTATCCCACTGGGAAGATGCATTCCCCAACAATAAGTGGAGTGCTGCTCGAGACTTGTTATGACAGAAAAGTAATGTGCTGCCTGGAGCTTTTCAATTTGCTGTGAACTCTGGAGTAAAAGCTTCTTAATTGCATGACAGTCCTCGAGCTCCAGATCACTTCAAGATGTTTATAATGAGATGTAACTAAAATGGTTGTGATGTGATTATTAAAGGCTGCGGATGAGATATTAAAGCATGGAAGACTGAACTGATTGTTCATCCGATGCAAAATTATCATCTAAATTCAATGAAGAAACTTAGATTCAACAGCAAGAAAACATTTAAACAAAAACAATAACACTGCAGGTGATGGAGAGTTGCATTAAAAATGGAAAGTCCTGAAGAAACTCAGCAGGTCTGGCAGCTTCTGTAGAGAGAAAAATAACAGGGTTAACCCTTGGAGTTCACTAATACTTCTTTCGAACTGAATTCGGCTGAGTCTTACGAATTTTTTGGCTGAGTGCGAGTTACATTGAGTTTTTCAAAGGGATTCTTGCTGTGAGGTTCAGCAAAATTGCCAAACACACCTCATTAAATACATACCCAACCTCTATGGAATTGGTCATGACTGATTCTAGCCACCTCTGACTACATATCATTCCCAGAATAATTCACCACTCACTCGATTTCCCTTAGGCCTGTACCATCTTTGAAAGCTTGCAGTGCACCAGGATTAGCAATGACAATAGCAACTGGCCCTCACCAGCAGCATAATGGCTCAGCAGCCACAAAAGCACGCTGCCCATGGCAATATAGTCAACATGGTTGACACCTACTTGCTCATTGAACCCCATTCTTTCACCTTGTTTGCTGGTTAAAAACTGCACCATACACTTTACCTGTATTTAGGTGAGTCCTGTCTGCAGACCCTCTCTGAATACCCAGTGCTTTCTCCCCCAATGCGCAGTGATCCTCCACATCTTCTTACTGTCCATGAGGGGAAAATCACATCCAGACAAGTAGGTGAACAAGTTTGAAGATAAGCTTTTATTGACAGCCAACATGATAGGGTGATGTGGATTAGGATCTGAATAATGAAGGATACTTTACATTTAGGCAGGAGAGGAAGGCAGGGAAAGTTGGAGGGATGGTTCTTTTAGATAAAATTGGAATTAGCACGATGGAGGGAAATGATCTAGCTGAAGCAAACCAGAGTATGGAAATAGCTTAGCTAGGGAATGAGAAATGACAAAAGGCAAGAAGTCACATGTGGGAACGGTGTACAGGCTCCCAGTTGTAACAACAGACTTGGGGCATAAAAGAAGAAATAATGAGAGTGTGTTAGAAAAGCATGACGATAATAATTTTAATTTTAAATTTTGATCTGCGTATCGGCTGGAAATGTCAGATACGGGAAGGTACCATAAACGAGGATCTCATGTAATGTTGTCAGGATGGGCGTTTGAAACAGCATGCTCTGGAACTGTCCAAAATGCAGGCTATTCCAGACCTAGTCATGTACAACTGGATTGGATTAATTAATGATGTCATAGTGAATCTGCCTCTCAGTAGCAGTGACCATAATATTGAATTTTACTTTCAGTTTGAGGGAGAGAGGTGTGGGTCCAAGACAATACCTTTAATCTTAAATAAGGGCAATTATGATTGTATGAAAGCAGAGGTGACTAAGGTGAATTAGCAAATTAGCTAAATGACAGGTCAACAGACAGCAAATGACAGTCACTTAAGGGAATGTTTTCTCAGTGTACACAGAATAGGTACAATCCATTAAGTGAATAAAAATATTAAAGGATGGGTCATTCATTCCTCATGAAATGAAAAGGTCAAAGATAACATTAAACTTAACGAAAATGCATATAATCATAAAAATACAGGTCACAGGTCAAATTATTGGGCAAAATTAAAAGTAAAAGAATGACTAATTAATTAATAAGAAGGGAACAATTAGTGTATAAGAGAAATCACCTGAGAAATATAAAAACAGATGAGAAGAGTTTGAATAAATATCTTTAAGAAATGAATTAATGAAGTGAACATTAAACCTATAGAAAGTGAATCTGGAGAATTGACAACAGAAAATAAAGAGATGACAGATGAATTTGGCAGGAATGTTCTATTTGTCTTCGTTATAAAGGAAAGAAGTAATACCCCAGAAGCGGCTATAAATCACTAAACTGTTGGGAGGGAGAAAGTCAGGAAACTTATATTACCAGGGAGATACTGAGAAAATTGTTGGAGCTGGGGGCTGACTAGTATCTAGGTCTTGATAGACTTCATTCAAAAGAAGTGGCTTGTAAATTAGCTGGTGCATTGGTTTTAATTTTCATAACCTCCCTTGATGTGGGAAAGTTCACATTAGTTTGGAAGACATATTATTCAAAAAGAAATGGTGATGGAAATTAGGAAACTACAAGGCAGTGCGCTTAACAGCTAGGGAAAATGTTAGATGTTATTAAAATACATTATAGCAGGGCTGTTGTGTAAAATCAAGATAATTAGGCAGAGTCAACATGGTTTTGTGAAAATAAACTTATCTTTAAACAATCTATTGGAAATTTTCAAGGAAGTGTTATTGGTAAAAGGTGGATGTACTATACTTAGACTTTGAGAAGGAATTTGATAAAATGCCTCATTAAAGGTTATTGTGGAAAATAAAAGTTTATGGCATACGACATAGCGTATTGTCATGGATAGGAGATTGATTGGGAATAGAAAGCAGAGGTTGGGCATAAATGCGTCTTCTTCAGGTTGGGAAGATAGAATGAGTGGCATGCCATAGGGTCCAGTGCTTGGAGTTCAACTGCTTACAATTTATATAAACAATTTTGATGAAGAGATTGCCGTGATGTGGAGGTGCTGGTGTTGGACTGGGGTGGACAAAGTCAGAAATGACACGACATCAAGATTATAGTCCAACAGGTTGATTTGAAAACACAAGCTTTCGGAGCTAACACCTGAAGAAGGACTGAAGCTCTGAAAGCTTGTGTTTTCAAATAAACCTGTGGGACTATAACTTGGTGTCATGTGATTTCTGATGAAGACATTGAAGGTGTGGTTACCAAAATTGTTGATGACTCAAGAATAGGTTGGATAGTATGTTGTGAAAAGGGGATAAGGAGACCACAAAAAGATATACATATTTTAACTCAGTCTGACAACTGGAGATTAATGTAGAAAAATGTGAAATTGCCCAGTTTGGAAGGAAGACTAAGAATGAAGTAGTGCGATCTGAGTGTCCAAGTGCTTGAATCACAAAAGTCTGTTTACTGCTAGAAGAAGTAATTAGAAACCATTACTAATTATTGTAAAGGGAATTGAGTATAAAGAATAGGAATGTTATGCATGTTGTGCTAAGGCTGCATCGAAAGTATTGTAATTGATATTGGTCATCATTTTTCAGGAAAGATGCAAGTGCATTGAAATACATCCAGAAAAGGTTTACCAGATTAATGACTTGAATGGGTGTGTGTCTTATGAGGAATGGTTGGGCAGACTAGGCTTCCATCTGCTGGAGGAAGCAGAGTCTTGATTAAAACAGATTAGATCCTGAGGAACCTTGACTGGGAGGTGCAGAGAGCGTGTTTTCTCCTGTGGATAATCTAGAACAAGGAAAACAGATTAGGTGATTTTTGTTTTGTCCTGCAGAGAATCATGAGTCTTTGTAACTCTCTTCCTGAAAAGGCAGTGGTAACAAAATCTTCGAATTTTTTTAAGGCAGGGTGGATAGATTCTTGGTAAGCACAAGTGAAAAGTTATCTGTGTAGGTAAGAAAGTGGATTGGAGGTTACAATCAGGTCATGATCTTATTAAATGGCACAGCCAATTTGAGGAGCTTACTGGCCCACCCATGTTCCTTCTTCACGATGATATCTAAAAGATGCACTGCAGCAACCCAACAAAGCTCCTTGAAAGCACCTTTCGGTGGGTACCATGAAACTCCAGCTTTGAAAGCAAATTTTCATGATTTAGAATCACGTTACAAATCAAGAATCCTTTATTTGAAAACCTAGGGGCAAATTATTTTTCAGAAAAAGGTAATTTCTCATTTTTAGATACACTTGCCATTTAGTTCCATTCAGGTCTGTTCAGGCCCTTTTTGAAAAACCTTGCTTAGCTTGAATGGATCCAAATGGACCTAAAAGCAAAGAATTTTACCAAAGACCTCAAACCCAATGTATTTACAGGTCTATTCAGGTTTACCTTGAAAAAACTTTCGGTTTTTATGTCTTTTCGGTTTTTAGAAGTGTGGATAATGGATACCTGACCTGTATAACACAGTTCTCCTGTACTTGTACTGGTTGAGGCACTGGTCCAGTGTAGAAATCTGCTGTCTTCCCAGAAGGCAGACTTGCTTGCCTTGCCTCTGCCGTTTTTCCATTTTCAGTGCTGTCTGCCTGTCAGGCAGTCAGCTCAGACTGTCATCATCCATGTCAAGATAAAATCTAGAGCCACAACCTCTCGTACTGAGAGTTGCTTGAGATTATCATCGAAGGTCTCCTGCCATTAGCATCACTGGAAGTCAGAAATCCTCCATATCAATCACGTTGCAGCTACTGGGTGCAGTGCATAAGAAACAGTGGAAAAGATAAGATAAACAAATCCAAAGTTCTCTAGATGATGAAGGAGTTGGAATTAATATGGGAAACAAAACATGTGCTTATGTAAGGCAGAAAATTCAATTGCGAATCAACAGGAATACTGAAGGTTTGCGGTGAGATGAGAAAGCAAACAAGTGAATCAAAAAGGAACCATAAGAAAGGATTATATAATATGAAGGGAAATCCCAAAGTGTTTTATAGGCAAATAAACAGTGAGAGTGTGTTTAAGCAAGGAGTAGAGCCAATCAGAGGCTGAAAAGGGATTTACAAATAGAGGCAGGGGCATGGACGAGGTGTTAAATGAATACTTCGTACCTGTCTTTATGACATAGAGGATGCTGCCCAAGCCATGATGACACTTCAGGCAACTCTGTCAAGAAAAGTGTTCAAAATTAATTTGGAAGAAGTCTTGGATAGATTGTTGGTACTTAGTGTTCACAAGTCGAACCAGATGAGATATATCCAAGGATTTTACAGGAAGTGAGGGTCATGGAAGTGAGCAGGGGCACTGGCCATAATCTTTCAGTATTCCCTGGACTCAGAGGGGGTGCTAGAACATTGGAGAATTTCCAACATTATGACTTTGTTCAAGAACATTTGTAAGGATAATTCCAACAACTACAGTACAGTTAGTTTTCAGTGGTGGGAAAATTTTTGAAATAATTATTTGGAATATAATTAGCAGTCATGCTGAAAAAGATGAGTTGATTAGGAGGTGTCAGCAGAGATTTTATAAAGGGAAATCATATTTAACTTTACATGCTGGAAGTTTTTTGAAGAAGTAACTGGAAGTATCAAAGAAGTTGGTGTGGTATATGTGGATTTCTAAACTCAACAAACTTATAAAGAAAGTATAGGTCATGTTATAAGAGGGTCTGTAGCAATGTGACACAAAATGGGCTGAGTGATGACAAACAGACACGAATGATAAATGGATTTTTTTTGGGCTGGAAGAAGGTTTTGTCTTAGAGTTTCCCAGGACTTAGTAATGAAACCCTTTCTTTTCCTAATACATGTTAATGGTCTGTAGCTTGGTTTGCAGGGGACAATTTCAAAATTAGCCTACATGTGACTCCAGACCCACAGCAATGTGGTTGACTCTGAACTGCCCTCTGGGCAAAAAGGGATGGGCAATAAATGCTGCCTAGCCAGCGATGCCCTCATCCCATTAATGAATAAAAAAAATCAGCAAAGAAGGCATAAGGTCAATGTTGACTATGGATTTATAGCAGTGTTTTGCCATGATCAATGTAGAGGGAAAAATAGGCAGGAGAGAAATAAAATATCTTCGCTGTCAAAAATAATCACCTGATGAAATTTGAAGAAATATATTTGAAGGGTTACAGGGATAGGATAGGGCGTGGGTCTGGGTGGGATGCTGTTCGGAGGGTTGGTGTGGACTCGAAGGGCCGAATGGACTGCTTCAACACGGTAGGGATTCTATGATTCTGTGGTAATAAGTCCTTTCCTGACTGAAAAATGTAAGTGGTGAGTTGAAAATATGTAATTTTATCCCTCAGTCACAGATGAAAGCTTGCAAAGAGTCTGGTGTAGATAATTGTACAAAATCAAAGATAGTTTAAAAAATACATGAGAAAACAATGTGTAGAATGTAGCAGTCAACAGGAAAGTCTTTCATCGGCAAATGTCATAAGCACAATATTCACTTTGCTATTCTCCACAGTAACAAAATCAAATAACTTTGGGAGTAAAAGTATGTACTCTAATTCTTGAATTAAAGCAATTAACTGAAAATCAACTAGCCAGAGAGAAAGATGTGTTGCAACATTCCTGATAACGAGACGCAGATTATTAGTTTAAGGTTAGGTATCGAGAGATAGTGTAAACAATTTTCACTTTCGCTGTAATGAGAAGCAGATCAGTAACTATTAAAGATAATGATTCCCCTTTCTCCAACCCTCACTTAGAAAAAATCACAGTGTAACAAGTACTGAGTTCATATGATTTGTGAAAGGAGGCATCCAATTATAAAATCTGTAGTTATGGAACAGAAAATGTTATCACTGGGATTCACAATGTTAATTTGATAAGAAAACAAGTAATCATCAGCATGGAATTGGGCTTGGTAACTTTTGTTATAGAAGTTGTTGGGAAACTAAAATTTTGACCATTGTAAGCATGCGTACTTTAGGGTAATTTGCATGGATATCATATTGGTGAGGGCTTTACCGAATCACAGCACTATTACAACGTAAAGAAAGACCATTCAGTCCATCATGTCGTTACAAGTTCTATTGTGTAGCACCAACCTCCTACCTGGCTCCCACATCCCTGCACTGTTTCTAAACAAATAATTATCCAATACCCTCCTGACTATCAATTGAACCTGCTTCCACCACATTTCCAGGCAGGCATTCCATATCCTAACTACTCATGTTTCTTTCTCACATCACCCTTGTTTCACTCTTGCATATCTATGCTCTCCTTTTCTTTTCTTTCACAACTTAGAACAGTTTCTCCATATCTAATTTGACCAGCTTACTCATGATGTTGAAAACCTCAATCAGATCTCCTCTCAGCCTACTTCTTTACAAGGACAACAGTCTCAACTTCTTCCCTATTCTCATAACTGAAGTTTTTCTTTCCTGCAACGATTCTTCTAAATCGCTTCTGCACTTTCTCCAATGCATTCATATCTTTCCTATAAAGTGGCGCCCACGACAGTACACAATACTCCAGCTGAGGTGTCTTGTACAAGGTCAACATGACCTCCTTGGTCTTGCTCTCTATGCCCCTTTCAATAGAACAGTGAACACTGTATGCTTTATTTACTCCACCTGTCCTGTTACTTTCAATGATTTGTGCACATGTATAACCATGTCCCACTGTTCTTTCAACCCTTTAGAATTGTATCTCCTATTTTATAGTGTCTTTCAATGTTTTTCCAACCAAAGTACATCACCTCACAGTTCTCTGCATTGAACCTCATCTGCTACCTATCCACCAATTTCAAGAACTTGTCAATTTCCTTTTGGTGTTCCACACTGTCTTCCTCTCAGTTAAGAATTCTTCAAAGTTTTAGTGTAATCCAAAAATTTTGCAATTGTCCCCTGCAAACCAAGATACAGTCCGTTAACATATATTAAGCTTACTGCTCTTTCCATCTGTCCTATTATCTTTCTTGACTTATGTACTTATATACCTAAGTCTGTCTGCTCCTACACACCCTTTAAAGGAGTATCATTTATTTTATAACATCTCTCCAAGTACTTTTTACTAAAATATATCACCTCACACTTCCTTGCATTTAACATCACCATGATATTGTTGCTGTCAATTTGAAGCTCCCCTCACAGTTTGTGATTCAGTCAATCTTTGTATTATTTGCAAACATTCAAATTGTCCACAACACTCCGTGATCTTATTCATCAATATAAATTAATGTTCCAATACTGACTTCTGGGAAACTTCTCATCAAATTTTTATCTAGCCTGAAAAACATCCATGAACCATGACTCTCGGTTTCAAATTACACAACCAATTTTGTATTGACATTATTATTGTTGTCTTTTTTTTTACCATGAGCTGTAACAGTTTGCACAAGTCAGTTTTGTGGCATTATATTGAATGGCATTTGGAAATTCACATACACCATATCAATGTATTGCCCTCATCAACCCTCTGTGTTATCTCTTTCAAGAATTCCAGCAGATTATTTAAACATGATTCTCCCTTAAGCCAGTCATGCTGACTTTCCATAATTGACACATTTTTGTCCATCTGAATATTAATTCTATGCCTAATTATTGTTTCTAGATGTTTCTTCACTAATAAATTGAAACTAACTGGTCTGAAATTGCTGGGTTTATCCATGCAAATTTTTAAATGAAAAGTATGTCACATTTGAAATTCTCCAGTCCTCTGGTGCCACCCGAGAGAAGATGGAAAGATTGTGGCTAATGCTTCAATTTTCACTCTCACTTCTTTCGGTATTCTTGGCTGTATCTCATTGAGTCCTACCAACACCTTGTTCAATATCTTTCCTTATCAATTTTGAACCCTTCTAGAGAGTGGGTTTTCTTTTCTGTCTCCATGACCTGGGTAATATCTACTTCATTGGCAAAGACTGATACAAATTATTCATTTAAACCATGTCCTTTGCCTCTACTCATACATAATCAGCTGTATTCCTCCTGTTATCATACTTTCTTCCTGTCACCTGTCATAAGCACACTTTGTCTTCATTATTTTAAATTCCATCTCCTTTTGCATCCAGAGAGCCCTGGACTTGTTTGACCTATGCCTCTTTTTTTAAGGATGATATCTTGAATTTCTCTCAACCATCTCTTCTTTGAATATAGCACATTGTTCAGTTGCTATTCATCCAGCAATCTTTGACTTAGATCTATATGGCTTAGCTATGGTCTTGCCTCATTGGAGTTGGTACCCCCAGCTAATTATTCTTGCTCTGAATTGTTCATTTTCTCTTTCCATCATCATCCTAAGCCTTATGATACACTTATATTAATTGATCTCCCATTGATACATCATATGCTTGGCCCACCTTGTTCCAAAGTACCAAATCTAGCCGTGTCCTTTCTTGTTGGTAGTATGTATTCAGCTGTAGAAAATTCTCATGAAAACAATTGAAGAATACCTCCCCATCTCTGACCTTAACATTACTACCATCCCAGTTAACATAGTCAGTTAGGTAATTAAGATCCCCTCAATAAAATTACTCTACAGCATTTGCATACATCTCTAATTGCCTGGCAGTTTTTCTCCCATATATATGTCCCACTAGTAGTCTTTAAACTACACAGAGTAGTGCAAATATACCCTTTTTGCTCCTTAGCTCTGGCCAAAACTATTCTCATCTTGAATTATCTGAGATGTTCTCCTTCTCTGGTATTTGAAATAACTCCTTAACTAAGACTGCTACCCCTCCTCCTTTACTTCCTTTTCAATTTTTCCTGAATGCCCTGTAACCAGGAATGTTTAATATCTCATCCTGCTCTTCCTTCAGCTAGGTCTTTGTTATTGCTACATTATGGCTCTACATGACAATCTGTGCTTGAAATTCAACAATCTTATTTTCTAGCCTCCATGCATTCACATGCATGCAGTATAACACTGACTTAGAATTGCTTAATTTCTCCTCTATTCTGATTTCAAGCATGAAACTTACCATTTTCATAAATAGTGCTATCTAACTCTCTTGGCATTTTGTGCAGCCTAGTATTACTCTCTCATATTCCGGATATTTTATAACTAACCTGTTAAGAGATGCTATCATACACCTCTGAAGCAAGTTGGACTTGAAGCTGGGCCTCTTGGTCCAAAGATGAGAAGCTATGACTGTGCCAGAAGAGTCCTCCTCTCTCCTACTCTATCATATTTCCCATAATCCCTTAGAGTTAGTTTAAAGCCTCCCCAGCAGCACGAGCAAAGCTCCCTGCAGGTTACCTAGTGTTTGCTTATTTCAGGTACATACCATCCAGTTTGTATGGGTATGACTGCCCTGCCTCAGAACCAGTCCTAGAGCTCCATTGGTCCATATCCTTCCCACATATCGTCTTTCCAGATATGCATTACTTGGCTTTTTGCTTCTATTTCTGTAGTGGGTGGTATTGAAAGTAATCTGGATGTTGCTACTTTCGAGGCCTCTGACCTCCAACCAGTTCCAGCAGGATTCCACCAATGCATCTGACGACGTGCCATTTCTCTGTGCAATTTCAGTAGCAATAACTGTGAAGTTTCACACAAACCACCCCCATCCCTCATTTTAAGAGGTGTAAACACATTTTACGTAAGCCTTTTATTGCTGGAAATCATTTTCACTTCCCACTTCTCCCCTCAGGCTCCGTCTCAAGAGACAGGCAGCCCATTAGGGATGAAAAATGTGTAGGAAGCTCGTCAATTAAATTAAAATGATTTGGACTTCTCAGTGAATCCATCAGGTGCCAGAAATGAAAATCAACACCATCTGTTCTCAACCCATTTCCCAGTAACTTCCTCTATTTCCTTCTTTAAGTGTGCACCTGAGTGTTAATATTTCTTGATTTACTCAGCCTCAATAGTCACTTGTCATAACACATTCCGCATACTAATAATTCTTTATACGCAGTTTGAGATATGAGGAAAAATGAGGCAGCTAAGATGCAATATCTGATTGCACTACAGGGAAATGGATTGCAATATGACCCAAAGGCTTATGAAGTAATAGATACAATATTAATAAAATAGAAAGTGTAATAAGAGTGCAGTAAATCAATATAGAAGATATGAACTAACCAAAGCAATAAGCATAACATTGTCAAAATATTAAATTAAAAAGGCTGATACCTAATATCAGGCAATATACAATATCGCAAAATAATTGAAATAATTACTGACAATATGGCCCAGAACTTTCCAGTGCTGGGCATCTCAGGAGCATGCCCAGTTAGATAGAGTTATTGCTACACTCTTCAATACATCCTGTTAATGTGCTGACAGGAAGAGTTGATTTTAGCATTGTCAATCTCAAAGGGTTTTTGCGATTTTGGTGAATGATGGGACCAACATCTCCTTAGCTAATGACAATTAAGAACTGAGGCATAAACAATAAGAATGGAGGAGGGAGAATTTGCTGCAGGAAACTCAGGAAAATCAAAGGGAGCTCGAAGAATAGATGTTATCGAGTCATAGATTTGTACGCATGGAAGCAGACCCTGGGGTCCAATTTGACCATGATGGGCAGATATCCTCACCTGATCTAGTCCTATTTACCAGCATTTAGCCCGTATCCATCTAAACTCCTCCTGTTCATGTACCCATTCAGATGCCTTTTAAACGTTGTAATTGCACCAGACCCCATCCCTTCCTCTGGCAGTTCATTCCATACATTCACCACCCTCAGCATCAAAAAAGCTACCCCTCAGGTTCCTTTTAAATCATTTCCCTCTCACTGGTTGTTTTCACAAAGTGAATGGCAGTGTGTTGCAAACATCGGGCAATTGGCAATTTTCAGGGATGTTCCTCCTACGTCACAAGTTGCGAGCTGATTTGCTCAATACAAACAGTGTGCTTTGTTCACGTGCCATTATTTGGTTTTACTATGGTTATAAACTTTGCAACTTTGACTCATTCAATCCTTCACTTTTTCTATAAAAGATGACATGTTCTTGTTGTTAACCCGTTATTTGAATGGTGATGCCAACATCCCTCATCACTTGTAACAAAAGATTGCACACAGCACAACATGAGATGAAAAGCAGGGAAAAACTGGATAACTGGAAAAAAAACCCTGTGAAATATTCTGAGAGATGAGCTGGTTGGTCAGCAAGAGAGCTTTGGTTGTCCAGCAGCCACATTTGTTTTGCCATAATGACTCCAATGCAAGTCACAAAGTGATCTCCAATGACAACAACGCTACTGCCCAAATAGGAGTTTAACCTGCATGATTTACAGGGTAAATCAGACACTGCATTGCAATACTGGAGAGAATGTAATCCTTTTCCAATTTGTATAGGACAGAATGGATCCACTGCACCTGAAAAGTGATGTGCGTATAATTAATGTCACCCTGCACCATGAAAAAGTTGTAATCCTCACAATGCCACAGATTTCCTCTGCTTATTTGTCCAGGGCAGGGGAGAATGAACTTTAGTTCGATCTTATTGGAAAAAGAGCTCGTTGATAGGCAACAATGGATGGAAAACTGAGAGAGTGCGCAAATGTCACTAGCTTCAACCTGGAAAGAAAAACATAAAGGTTTGCTACTTATTGACAGCTTGGTTTGCCTGTTCTCCATATTTTCAGCAAATATTCACTTTGCAAGCGTTAGCATCTCATTATAGAATCCCTACAGTGCAGAAGCAGGCTGTTTAGGCCATCACGTCTGCACTGACCCTCCAAAGAGCACCCCTAACCTTACTCCCTGTAATCCTGCATTTCCCATGACTAGTCCACCTCACCTGCAAATCCCTGGGAACTATGGGCAATTTAGTACAGCCAATCAACCTAACCTGCACATCTTTGGACTGTGGGAGGAAACTGGAGCATCTGGAGGAAACTCACGCAGACACAGGGAGAACATGCAAACTTCACACAGACAGTCGCCCGAGGGTGGAATCAAACCCAGATCCCTGACACTGTGAGGTAACAGTGCTAATCACTGAGCCACCATTCCACCCCAACAATATGGTGACAGGTGAAATTTACCCCATGCTCACGCACACAGAACATAGTTACAATTTTGGTGTTGTAAGCATACTCACAGCATTTTTAGACCATTTATGCAATTATAAATGAACATTCCAGTCTGAATACAGGCTTCATTTGGTGCTCAGACTTTTAATGGCCTTCAGGCTCACTTTAAAGTCTTGTATTTCATTTCCATGACAATGTGACATTGCATATCAATTACAGTTGAGAAATATTGATAGTCTTTCGGTGTCTCGTGACAACAGATATCATGCATTCACTTTTGACCCAGTTTTTAAAATGTCTCCAGAGGAAACAAAGCTGAGAATTTAGGAGTTGTGACCTAAAATCAGCTAACCCTGAAGGTGTAATTGGTTAATCCACATTTGAGAGAAAAGATAAACATGTCCGGTGGGCAGAAAAATATAGGCTTGCTTTACATTAATGCATTATTATGGCTCAAAGCACATAGATATTATAACAATCTCTCAAGTGCATTTCCATACAATGTAACAAATTACAGCTGAAGTACATTTGTAGAGATTGAGATTGAAATTTCCCTTCGCCTAAAATTATGACCTCTCATTCTAAATTGCTTCATAAGGGGAAACATCTGGTCTATATCTGCAAAAGGATGGCAGATTTAAAACAGAGTTGAGGAAAAATTACTTATCTCAAAGGCTCCTGACTCTGTGGAATTCACTACCCCAAAATGTTGTGGACATCAGGGCAGTAAATACATTTAAGGAGGAGATAGACAGGTTTGTAATTAGTAATATGTTAAAGGGTCATGGAGAATGGATAGAAAAGTGGATTAGAGGCCAAGATGAGATCAGCCATGATCATATTAAATGGCGGAATAGGCCTGAGGATCTGAATTGCCTACTCCTACTCTTAGTACTTAGGTTCTTATGTTCTGCTATGCCCAGGTTGTGGGCCAGGACTGGGATTGGGGCCCAGTCCAGGAGCAGTACTGAGGCTCATGCTTCCTGTTCCTGCCACAGTGTAGGAATTGGCACCATCTAGTTTCTCAGGGAAGGAGAGGAGATTGAAAGCTGCATAGAAATTCATTGACTCCTAATGAATTGCAGTGCATGGAAAACATGTAGTCACCACTTATTGTTGAGATTCTGAAGCCACTGCATAAAACTTAAGGGGAAAATCAAAAATATTTTTTAGAGTCAAGATATGAATCTTTTCACTTTCAGCATATTTGCACATATATTTTACCATTGCTTCTGCCACTCAGTGGAGTAGAAAATTGCCCAGAGGTTAACACATATATAGATATTCAAGCTCTTGAGGTAAGCGATGATACAGCTCTGATATCAATTGTCATCTTCTGGTACTGCGCTCAGAGACTGGAACCTATACAGCTAAAGGCTGCCGCTCGATAGCCTTAACATCATGGACAGTGTATCATTAAAAGCATTAAAAGTTAAACCCTAACTTAGAGGTCAGGTCTGAGCTTGTGTGAAAATCCAAAAAAGCCCTGCTTGGACATGTTACAACATGGTGGGAGCAGTAGAAATATCAGTCTAGGAGAAATAAACTTTATCTCAGAAAAATACAAAGAACCATTGAATGAAAATGAAGCAACAAATGCTCAGAAGACTTCCCAAGTGCAGGGATTTGGTTTCATGAAAAGACTGAGACAAGAATTTAGATGGGTGTTTAGGAAGAAGCAGTAAATTACAGGTTCAGGCCCCAATACCAACAACATTCTTATCTGGAAAGGATCAAACGAAACCTCAGCAAGTTTTCAGTCAGTCTTAGCAGCCTTTCATGCTTATTTTCATTTTGAAGAACCATGTTATTGAATATACTCAGTTCAAAAAGGAAGCCCACGGTCAGTGATCTTAGTATATTCCACTGAAGATTTATATTATCTCCCCAATTCATGTGAAGATGGGTCATTGAGAGTGAAGAGGAGACAATTAGGGGAGGCAATGGCCTCATGGTACTATCCAAACTGGATAACATTCTGGGGACCTGGGTTCAAATCCTGTCATGGCAGATGGTGGAATTAAGAGTCTAATGATGACAATGAATCCATTGTCGATTGTCGGAAAAACCCATCTGGTTCACTAACGTCCTTCAGGGAAGGGAGCTGCCATCCTTACCTGATCTGGCCTACATGTGACTCTAGATACACAGCAATGTGGTTGACTCTGAACTGCCCTCTGGGCAATTAGGGATGGGCAATAAATGCTGACTAGCCAGAGATGTCCTCATCCTGCTAATGAATAACGGAGACTGTTTTAATTCTCCCCTGTGATTTATTGCAATCACAGTGTTATGAAGTTGGGTAGAGTGTTCATGAATTGGACGACAGGAAGTTAGAATTTGTTGGTAAAAATGATCGTGGGGAAAAGAGTGCCGTGGTCCCTTTAAGAGTTTGTGCTTTGTGCTTAGAAGTTTATAAATGCAGGTGCACAGAGAGTGCCCGAATGGAAATATTTTGTATAGAAAAGCCAAGCGGCATTTTTTCCAAGACAGCAAGTTTGAATTCGGTCAATTAATTTAAACGAAGCACCTAGACACAGAAAACCAAATAAATTTAAATCTGATGGTGTTGACAACCTGAAACCAATCTTATTATAAGAATTTGAATATGTCATTACGGGCATATAAGACGAGGGCATTTGGAAAATCGGAGAGAGCCAACTGCCACCTGCCAGAGTTAGCTCTCAGAGAAAGCCCATCCAGTTAGTCAAAGGTACCACGTTACTTTGACTCAAAGTCCTCATTGAAGAAATTATAGAGATAAAACATCCCTGACAGCAGAATTAATGGAAGAAAGGTGCTTGTGAAGAGATTGGGGACAACAGAATATTCCAGATGACAGTCTGTGCGAAATTGGAGAGATTAAGTTATAACTTATTGCTTACTTTTAACTGGATTTATGTTAGTGAGACTTGTCTTTATTTAAACAGCATTCCAGAAGAATTTAGACCAGTTAGGAAGTAGCTAGTAGTCAATGGAGGAATTGCTGGTTTGTTAGTAATTTTGTTAACTTGTTCATTGTTGGGTTAAATAAATAAATTCTTATTACTTGTGAAGTGGAGATCAGGGATTTTGTTTTATTTAACCACTATTTTAAAGATTATGAGGGGAAAGACAAGCTTCTCTGGGTGTTTTGGGGGTAATTATGTGAGAAGAACCCCTACTTCTGTCATAACAGATTGAGGCTTGTGTTTTAGTTTAATTATCAGAGGGATTTGGCCATTTCCCTGTCATAACACACAGCAAGGGCTGACCTTCAAACAGGTGAATCAGCATACGGGACAATAAAGGGGCACCAATTTAAGAATGAAATGAGGAGGAATTACTTCCCTCAAAAAGTTGTGAGTCTTTGGAACTCCTTGCCATGGAGAGCTGTGGGGGCAGAGTCCTTGTGTATATTTAAGGCTGAGTTGGATGCTTGATCAGCGGTGGCATCAAGGGTTAGAGAAGGAAGGTGAATATGAGGAATGTCAGATCAGCCATGATCCTATTGAATGGCTGAGCAGGATTGAGGGTCCAAACGGTTTACTCCTGTTCCTATTTCTGATGGTCTTAGGGTATTATGGACAAGTTCAATGCAAAGTGCGATAACAGAAGGTGATTCACTGCAAGCCCACAGCTGGAGGTGAACTTTGCCAATGTGCTGGGCCAAGATATATCTAACAAAATCCAACCAAAAATACAGAAAAGGCAAGAATCACCATTATGTTGTGCCTGTGTTGTGGTGTAATGAAGCATCACAAACCAAGGAATAGTTCAGCAATGTTCAATGCCATCACTGTGGAGGATTTGCCACCTCCAGCATCTTTGCTATGCAAGATTATCTTTTTCAAGGTGAACTAAACTTCTAGAATGAAGGAGAATCTAAAAGCAATTAACAAGAAGAAGACATGAAAGTTACACACTTTCTTGCTGAAGTGGATATCTTTTGTCGTGCAACAAAAGCTGTTTATGAGGACTAGATTCATTGCTCAGCAACCGTAAAGGTCAAAACGTTCGATGTTAAGTTTTTTCTTGTTTCAGAAATGACAATTACCATGCTACCTGTTAATTTAGAATAGCTTCACACTGTATGCCTTCAACCATCAAATCATAAGTCCCAACGTTTCAATGCTTTCATTTAAAAGTGGTGTTGAAGTGACAATTATGCACAATGGTAAACTCACTCAGAAACCTATTGAAATCGTGCAGAATCCGAACAAATCCTTGTTGAGTTTGCAAGCTTAGGTCTACTAGAGATCACCAGATGTTTTAACCAGGTGAAAGGTAATTCATGCCAAGATTATGATTACCTTTGATTTTGTAATGAATTGCCTCACTTTTTCCAGGAAACTGAGCTTTCATCTAAAGAAGAATGGATAACAACTTATGAAGATTTTTCACTGCTTTTTCTACTGACTTAAGTTATGTACCATGCAGACTTGATTATGTTTTGAGGCGAACTTTTTCAACTTTTTCAAGAATTTATTCAGCATTATGTTCATTTGCCAATTGCATTGGAAGAAGATGAGCATATTTCTTCCTGTCAGATTTGTAGCCAGTAGACAAATCTGATAACACACTACCACCAGACCCAATTTCATCATTTCAGGAAGAAGATCCTGCAGCACTTGTCTCTTCAGTCTGTGATGCAATGCAATAAAATCCTTCTTATGTTCTTCTGGATCAGAATGAACAGAATTCTCCATTTAAGCTTATGATGATGCCAGTTTGTGTCACCGATAGTATCAAGGAATAAGCACAACACTGTGTCTACTGAGGATGTTTTGGAGTCTTCAATGTTTTCAGTTTTGCATGGTAATCACAATGCTTTTTTATTTGGCAGGATGCAGGTTGCTTCTGATGAAACTTAACAAGAATACAGGGAACAGAAAATTCTGCACATTTAGGGATGTTCAACAACACAGAACCACGAGAATGATATTTTCCCTTTATATAAGAGCCCAGAAATGTCTTTGTCTTTGTTTAGCATTCAAGAGATACTGTCAGATATGGTAGCAGTCAATACTGAAGTTCTCCAACTCCACTTTTTGTCCAATATATTCTGTGATAGTTTCAGGTGTAGTCTTGACAGTTCTGACTGAAAATGCTCCAGTGAAATCAACAATCTCTGAAGAGATTTTTGTTTGTTCTCTGCAGTTTTTGTATAAACCTTTTGAAGATATGAATCTACACTCTGCATTTTTGCCAGTATGTCACTCTTGACTTTTTCCCAATATAGAGAATACAGCACAATAACTTCTAACTGTCATTGTACTGCTACTGTAGTTGAATGTTGATACTCCTCTGCTCTTCACAGTAGTACAACTTCGCCATTTAGTCATTTTTCATCATCAGATCATCTCTACAACAGAAACTATTGTGAAAGAGATAAAACTATTCACTGACCAGCGAAATAGAAATTGTACTGTCTTGTTGAGCGCTGTTTGATAAAACTGAAAAAATAAGAACTCATATGAAACTTTACAGCACAGCCCAGTCTACCATGCATACTCGCCTTCCATCCGTTAACTCCATCTATCCTTCCCACTGCCTCAGGAAAGCAACAAACATAACCAAAGACCCACCTCAACTTATATTATCTTCCACCCTCTTCCATTGGGCAGAAGATATAAATGTTTGAATACATGTATGAACAGATTCAAGAACAGCTTCTTCTTCGCTGTTATCAGACTTTTGAACGGACCTATCAAATATTAATTTTGACCTCTCTCTCTCTGCACCTTCTTTGCAGCTGTAACATTGTATTCTGCCCTCTGTTCCTTTACCCTGATATATTTTGTATGGTACTATCTGTCCGTAGATCATGCAAACCAATGCTTTTCACTGTATCCCGGTACTGTTAAAACAATAAATCAAATCAAATCAAATTAGTGGAGTGGGCTGAACTAAACTCAGCCATTCAGGTAGAGTGACACTGCAGAAACTGAATACCAAATAAGGACTGTGGCTGGAGTGGGGTGAGTGGTAAGATTATTTGGGTCAAGATGGGCTAAAAGCACAAACAATTGCAGATACACAGGATGGATGAAGTCATACAATGGATAGAGTCTTATCTATAAGTAGCCCAAGGAGAAACTAAGACTAGTAACAACTCCAGAGACCAACCGTCACGAAGAAGTGAGGGAACTCCTTGTCAGAAAGCATCGAGATGCATACATAACTGGCCAGCTAAGGACTCTCCCTGATAATGACATTTGAGTTTGTTGTTGGTTCAGGGAATCCAGAGAGAAGCAGTTGAGATATCTCAGTATTATATTATAGTAGTGTATTAACCAGTAATCGCTAATAAATTTGTACTTGTTAATGATCTCTGAGTGGCTTCATTGTTCTCTATCCACCAACTGTTGTCTTTCAGAGATGGGCAACAGCCCCCACCTGTCTTCATCCTGATGCAGCAGCCCGGTGGTCAATGGTCTGCTCATTGTTCTCAGCTTTGGGATATTGTCAGTAATCCCTATTCATTTCATTTAACTGCTGAACATAGGGTTCCATGACAACCTTCAGGCTGCTATCCTCCTTTCTCCTCAACCATTTCATATCACTAGATCAGAGACAATCATGCCACACTCACAGAACTTGAATCTATGATCAATCTGCTTATGAAGGAGATGGTGCTACTGTAAATGGATTCAGCCATTGGCGAATACTTCTGGTTCAGCTGACAATGTGAGGTGAAGAGTTTAAATTGATAATTTTGGTAAATAAGAAGATAAAGTGGCTCAGTATTGCTGGGGATAGAAGAGATAGAGGGAGGTTTATTGAAAAAAAATGTCATGTAGGTTTGATCTTGGTAGACGTGCTTGTACTCTGGTAGGAGTTTGGAAGCCCGCACATCACAGAAAATGCTGCCCTGTAGTCTTACAATCAGTTTACATTCTATGTTTTTCACTAGTAACCTAGAGGTCTGGCCTGAACTTATGCAAAGATCCAAAGAACTCACATTAACAATGATTGCTACTATGTACCTGAAGACTTACGTAAAAATATTTGAAAACTGTTTGACACGTCAACGGACATGTTGTGTTTAGTATGCCATATGTTATTCAGCATAACTACCCATCTTCAAGGAATCCAATGGAAAGTTTAATAATCAACCTTGAGGATTGCTGTAAAGAGATTCATGTTGTCTAAGCTTTTCGTGTTGAATTCACAAGAAAAATATACAAGAATATTGATTCAAGGTGAAATCCAATAGCTCTGTTAAATGTGGTGGAGCCATGCAGAATTCATCAATTAATGACTGATGTGTAACTGCTAGGTTTCATTTACCATAGAATCCATACAATGTAGAAACAGGCCATTCAGCCCATCAAGTCTGCACTCACCCTCCGAAGAGCATCCCACCCAGACCCACCCCTACCTTATCCCTGTAACCCTGCGTTTCCCATGGCTAACCCACCTAACCTACACATCACTGGATATTACAGGAAATTTAGCATGGCCAATCCACCTAACCTGCACATCTTTGGACTGTGGGAGGAAACCACAGCACCCAGAGGAAACCCATGCCGACAGGAGGAGAATGCAAACTCCACACAGACAGTCACCCGAGAATGGAATCGAACCTGGGTTCCCAGCACTGTAAGGCAGCAGTGCTAACCATTTTAAAGCTGGCAAGTTCACTCTGATTGGTCAGGATATTTCCCTGGAAAATAAACCAGTGAATGATTGCTACTTGTTTAGTTGTGTTGAAATAGGCACAATGCATGAATATGTTTTTTCCATCTACAAGGAGCACTGAACTATATATTATGTATTAACTTATGTAGCTTCCAGGGTACTGAAGCACACAATACTACAAATCTGGCTGACATTTTTAAATTGTAGCATTTAGGACTGTCAGTTGAGCTCACAATGCAACACTCTTGTGCATACTGGCAGCTACATATATTAATACACAGGGGCTGTGTCCTTTGCAGACAGAAAGAACATGTACAAGTATTGTGTTTGTTTCAACTCAACAAAATAGGTGATAGACAGTTTCTGGTTCGATTTTCAGGCCAATACCCTGACTAGTTTCAACCTGGATGGTTTAAGATTTGAACATTCTGGCAGTTAAGTGTCAATCATCATGAACTGATGTTGCCTCCATGGCAACACCTTTAACAATCCGAGTCTACTTGCCAACTAATCTGCTGTCATGCAGCATAAATAATGGTTTTCCCCTGAAATAAATATTCTCGTGAATGATCCTGGTGAGTGCAAGGCAAAAGCTTTGATGTGTCATAGAATCCCTACAGCATGGAAGCAGGCTATTTGGCCCACACCAATCCTCCAAAGATCATCCTACCCAGACCAGCATCTGACCCTATCCCTATAACTCCACATTCCCCATTGCTAATCCACCTCGCCTGCATATCCCTGAACATTATAGACAATTTAGCACGGCCATCCACCTCACCTGCACATCTTTGGATTGTAAGAGGGAACACATGCAGACACAGGGAAATTGTGCAAACTCCACACAGACAGTCACCTGAGCTGGAATCAAACCTGGGTCCTTAGCACTGTGAGGCAGCAGTGCGAACTACTGTGCCACAGTGCCACACTGTCGTTTTCCAAAAATAATAAAATATTTTTGTTTCAGCAAAAGGAATGATATGATCAATAATGCAGCATTTCTTGGATAAAGTAGGAAGAGCTTGTATTTATAGAGTGTCTGTCAAGTACTCAGGAGGTTCCAAAGCACTTTACAGCCCATTAAGTACTTTTGAAGTACACAGACATGTCAAAATAGTCTTGAAAAGGGTCTTGTTTCACAATGTTTGGGAGCTAAATGCTCAACTCTCTAAGTCATTACCATCTGCTTCTCTTGGAAGATGAAGCTCAGATTGTCATCTAATGAACATGCATCTTAAAAAAAATGGCTTCACTTCAGACTCACCATAAAAGCTAACACATTGACCGAGCTTTTGGTTATCTTCCCAACCTCTCAAGGTATGGTTTGGTGATAAATTTCAGTTGATTATACTCTTGTGCAATGCCTCGGGGCATTGTGATGAATTGTTATGATGTCTGTAGTAGAGTAGTAAGAATTTAACAACATCTGTGTAGTCAGTCCAGGGAATTGCAGTTAGCTCCTATGCCTGGAGGACTGGGATATTTGGTAAGTTGAGGCCAATCCTGATTCTTTAATCTGAATCTTTAAAAAATGACTCAGCCTTGCTTGGGAATTGGGAGAAGAAATAGCTAGCATTTCATGATTAACTTGAGATGTTGAGATATGTAACTCAAAATTAATTAATGCATTTTGAGAAGCTAACTTTATAACAATGAATCATTTTTATGTAACACTTTTATCATATTGAAATGGCCTCAGGCACCTCACAGAAGCCTTACAAAATATAGTACACAGTCAAATAAGGAGATATTGAGTTAGATGACCAAAATTTTGATCACTGCAGCAGGTTTTAAAGAAACTATTTTAAAGGATGAAAACTCAGTAGAGAGCTGTGAGAAGAGAATTCTACAGCTTGGGATCTAGGCAAACAAGGACATGGCTACCAAGCTTGGAGCATTCATAAATGGAAACGCACCAGAAATGTTTGGATTAAAACAGGAAGAGTAGAAAGGATGAGAATATATACATTGAATTTGCATGCTATGTGCTTATTATATAGCATTGTTGACAATCTCAACATGCCCATTGGCACTTTGCTGCCAAATAACAATTATATTTTGAGATAAAATCAGTGTTGAAATGTAGGAATACTGGGAAAGACTTATCCATGTGTTCTGTCTGTACTATTTAGAATGGACATAACATTGATAACCTGATTCATTCATTCAAAATTTTGAATGATAAAAGCCATCACAGGTTGTAGGAAGTGTCCAGAGGGTTCAGAGTGTACCAAACAAAGTTACTCAAAGGGTCTAGGCCCAAAACGTCAGCCTTCCTGCTCCTCTGATGCTGCTTGGCCTGCTGTGTTCA
>NC_063335.1:100694046-100755893 GCF_021869965.1 Rhincodon typus | reverse complement strand
TTCTATTGAAAAACTTAACAGAATAATGGATTTTTAACTACTAATTAATAACTATTCCAAAATAGTAACATCCCATAAACAAACCTTTGGCAATTGCAAATTCAATAAAATAATTTGTCTCACATGCAATTCTAGCTGCAGAAAGAGAACCCCAGCTTTTAGCTGTAAGAGAGAGAGAGGAGGAACAGCTTCAACATCCAGCTTTAAGACCCCAGTAACAACTGCTACTGAAAAACTAAAAGTTCTGGTTCTGTGGAAGCTTGATCGCACCCATTCAGGCTGCTTCTTATGTTCCAACTTTAAAAAAAACCAAAGACCTCAAAGCTATTTACTTTAATATTTTCGAATAGACAGCTTTGCACCTCTGTCTAAAACCTCTCTTTAAAAAAAGGACAAAATACACCTTTTAAAGCCATAATCTCATCACAATGTATTGCCCATCACTAGTTGACCTTCAGATGGTAGTGGTGAGCTGTTTTCACAAAATGCTGCAGTCCAGGTGCTGTAGCTAGACCCAACAATGCCTAAGGGAGGGAATTCCAGGATTTTGATCCTATAACAGTGAAGGAGGTGAGAGGCTTGGAAGAGAAATTGCAAGTGTGGTGGTATTCCCTTGTATCTGCTGCCCTTCGCGTTCTGATAATAGTGATTGTGGGTTTAGAAGATGCTGTCTAAGGATCTTTGACAAATATCATTAATGCACTTTGTAGATATTACACACTGCTAAACTATGTGTCGGTGGTGAAGTGAATGAATATTTGCGGACAATGTTGCCAATCAAGTCGGCTGCCTTCTCCTGGACGGTGATAAGTCTCTTGAGTGTTTTTGGAGCTGCATTCTTCCACACAAGTGGGGAATATTTCATCACTCTCCTGAACTGAACCTTGTAGGTGGTGGACAGGGTGTCAGAAATCAGGAGGTGAGTTACTCCCTGCAGGATTCCCAGCCTTTAATCTGCTCCTGTAGCCACCATATTTAAATTGCTAGTCCAGTTGTGTTTCTCATCATAGGTAACCTCAGGATGTTGATAGCGAGGAATTCAGTGATGGTAACACGATTGAATGTTGAGGGATGGCGGTTAGAATGTCTATACTTGGAGGTGGTCCATTGCCTGCGTCTGTGTGGATATTATTTGCCACTTTTCAGCCCAAGCCTGGATATTGCCCAGGTCTTGTTGCATTAGAACATGGACTGCTTCAGCATCTGAGGATAACGAATTGTGCTGATCATTGTGCAATCATCTGTCAACATCCAAACTTCTGAACTTATGATATGGGGAAGGTTATTGATGCAGCAACTGAATATGATTGGGCCTAGGGGACTACCATGAGGAACACCTGGAGAGATGTCCTGGAGCTGAGATGACTGGCCTCCAAAAACTACAACCTCTGTGCCATCTATGACTGTAACCAGCAGAGAGTTAACACCATGATACCCTACAGTAGAGAAAGAGACCATTCAGTCCATCGAGTACCCAGGAGTATCTAACCCAGTCCCTGTAAGCCCTGCATTTTACCATGGCTATTCCACCCAGACTGCACACTATGGGACAATTTAGCATGGCCAATTCACCTAACCTGCACATCTTTGGAAGAAACCAGAGCACCTGGCAGAAACCCATGCAGACATGGGGAGAACATGCAAACTCCACATAGGGAGTCACCCAAAGCTGGAATCAAACCCAGGGCCTTGCTGGTGTGAGGCAGCAGTACTAACCCACTGTAGCACCTTGCTCCTCCAGGTTTTCTATGGCTCCTCAATGCCACTCTCAGTCAAATGAGGGCTTGATATCAAGGGCTGTAACTCTCACCACACCTCTGGAATTCAGAGCCTTTGTCCATCTTTGAACCAAGGCTGTACTGAGGTCAGGACCTGAATGGCACTGGCCGAACTCAAACTGGGTGTCACTGAGCATGTTGTTGCTAAGCAGGTGCTGCTTGATAGCGCTGTCCAACAGTTTACGCATGATTGAGAGTAAACTGATGGGGCTGCAATTGACTAGGTTAGATTTGTGCTGCCATTATTTCATTTCTGTTTATGGGGACTTGTAATGTGCTGATTGTTTGCTATATTTCCTTCGTTGTAATTGCAACTGCACTTCAAAACTTCCTGTTTGGTTGTACAACAGCGAGTTTTTGAAAGGCTCTGTATAAGTGGGAGTCTACTTTTTTTTTAATAAAGAGGATTTCAAATGTTGCAATAGAGGGGCAAAGATAAACATACTTCCAACATTGGAAAAAAATCACTTTGTAATCAATTTTCATACTGAACCACAGAGTGGTAATTGCCCAGTGTAAATCCTTGCCTGTAAGCCGTGTGAATAGTGAGGAATGCACATCATTTGTGTTGCCATAGTCCTGCCAGACCATTGAGCTACTCTCTCCTTAGAGAGAGACAACTGGTTTAACCTGAGGGCCACAATACCTCAGGTGAGGGGGGAGATTGAGAAGGAGAGTCCTTCGTTGTAGCCTCAGTTGGTGATGGGAATTGAACCCACACTGTTTGCATCACGCTGATTCACCAACTAACTGTCCAGCCAACTGAGCTAAAATGACCCCCATACACTAATAGAAAGACAACAGCCTTGAACAAAATGGTGGATTGAGAAATTAAAACAGCACAAAATACTGTGTGGCCATCTGAGTGAGGGAAAATGGTGGGAAGGAGAAATAGGTTGAAATTATAAAAGCTACAAAAGGATTTTGGTGAAAAGACAGACATGTTGCCAAAACCATGGTCCTTAGGACAATGCGAGTAAGTGGCTAAGGCTGTTTTTACAAGACTACTGCTAAGACTAATCTTAAAACGCGACATCAGATGCTTCCCAACATTTATGCAGAGTGGATTAGGCAGAAGTTGAAAAATCTTCAGTGAATTTCACATTCAGCACATCAAGAATAGGGAAGTTTTTAAACTGCTCCATCTCAAAAGTGACTTGGAACATGGAATGAAACTCAGTACGCTGTACACAGAATCTGACAATCTGCTGCATAGTCAAAAATCACAATCATATTTTCTACATAGAAAGTTAGGTCTCATTCTATTAAAAATGTATTTCTCATAGAAACCAACAAAACACTGAGGGAACTCTGGATTTATAGAGGGTCCCATGGCTACAACGTCAAGAGAGCTTTGAGTGCGAATATTGTATGTAGTTTCAGCACTAAAACACAATTAGTCCAAAGAATCAAAGAACAGTGGGGTTATTTATAAGGAAAAGCAATGTACTGACAGCATTATGTTTAAATAAAGAATAATTACCATTTTGTTCTTGGTCACCTGATGTGTAGAGGTTTAATCTGAATCATGGGGTCAATTAAAATGAATGAAGAATTTTGCTTATCAAATCTATCATGTGTGAATATTGCAACGAATTCCAATGGAATGCATCCAAGAGTGCTTGAGTAAATGAGGATAAAAAGATTGTTTTCAAAAAAATGAAGACAGAAATATGCTACTGCTGAATTAATTTGCAGCTCATTGAATTCAGGATTGGTTCCAGAAGACAAGAAGATAGCTGGTGTTTGGATTAAAAACAGAAAGCTTCAGAAGTGCAATCCTGGGAATTATTGGCCTGTTAGCTTGACATCTGTAGAAGAAAAAGAACTAAAATTGACAAAGCAGAAAGCAATTTGAGCTACAAACAAAACAACAAAGTCAATAGCACTTACACTGTGTTTTTAACATTGAGACTTTTTAAAATATATGTTTATGAAGGGGTAAGCAAAATATAAAAAGGAAAGCCAATAGTTCCATTATAACATTGATTATAAAGCGGAGATAATGCTTAATTGACAGCTGAGCAGCTAAAGGTATTTAGCTAGAGGCCTAGCTAAAAAGAATGGTTCCAGGCCCACTACCAATAATGTCCATCCTCAAATTTTACACTTACAAGTCATTAGCTTTTCAGCTGCAAACAGAAGTTGAAAATTGTTCCCATGTTTGCAATCCTGTAATCCTTCAATCCAGAAGGCCTAACCAATGCTTTATTTAATGGCTTTAAAGCTTCAAATGCCTACAGGGTAGAAACAGGCCCTTTGGCCCAACAAATCCACACTGACGCTCAAAGCATCCCATCCAGACCCATCTCCAAATAACCCACCTAATCTACACATTCCTGAACACAATGGGCAATTTAGCATGGCCAGTCCACCTAACCTGCACATCTTTGGACTGTGGGAGCACCTGGAGGAAACTCACGCAGACACGGGGAGAATGTACAAACTCCACACAGACAGCTGCCTGATGCTGTGAGGCAGCAGTGCTAAGCACTGAGCCACTGTGCCGCCCGGCTTAGTTAAGGGTTTTCCGCAGTATGGGTTGGAACCCCAAGTGGGTGTAACATAGGGTCGACCCAGACTTAGATCTGACAACCTTTCCCCATCCCATTCTGATGGTTCTCACTGAGGAGTCATGACAATTTTCAATCTTCAAAATTGAGGGATTTGGAAGGCAGTGTCTTAACTGCTTCTTTTAGGTACAGTCCAATATATGTTTTATTCAATGTAAAAGACAATACATTTAATTAAAAGCTATTAGTTATAGTTTGTGACCAGGAGGGATCTATGTACAATAACTCACTATCAATATTTTTCCATTATAAGCTCCAATGTATTACACAAAGGCTATATGCCCTGATTTTAAGACTCAACCCCTCACTCAGGAGGAAGGCCTGCCTAAACCCTAACCCTAATCCTAACCCTAACCCTAACCCTAACCTTAACCATAACCCTAAACCAAATCCTAACCCTAACCCAAAACCTAACCCTAACCCTAACCTTCAACCAAAACCTAACCTTAAGCTACCCCAAAACCAAACCCTAACTCCAACCCTAAACCTAACCCTAACTCTAATCCTAACTCCAACCCTAACCCAAACACTTACCTTAATACTAACCCTATTCCTAACCAAAACCCATACTTTAACCGAAATGCTAATTCTAACCCTAAACCAAACACTCACTCTAATCCCAACCCTAACCTTAACCTTAATCATAATCCTCGCCCTAACCCTAAATATTCTACTTGGCCCATCTCACACAACCTATGAACATACAAGTTAGGAATTAGGAGCATGCCATTTGGTTAGGAGTTAGGAGCAGCCTGTGCTGCTATTTAATAAGATGGCATTGATCATATCTGATTGTGACCCAATCTTGCCACTTGCCATTCCAGGACAACTCGCTACTCAGCGGAGAAACCAGCTTGTACCTGTGCAATCTTCCTCATAACAAACATTCCTACTTAGCTTCATATCAGGTAAAATTATTTTTATCATCTTTTAATTTTACATTTTGCTCCCATATTAAATCCAAATCTTGATCCTTGTGGTACCCAATCAGTTACAGTCTGCCAATATAAGGTTGATCCATTTTGTTTCCCTCTGTTTTCTGCTTGTTAGCCAATCCTTAATTCAAGTCGCTACATTGTCTCCTACATAATGTACTTTAATTTTATTAACCGACCTCCCAGGGGAACCTTATTAAAAGTTTTCTGTAAAACCAAGTATACTATATCTCATGACTCCCCTTTATCAATTGTGTTGATAACATCTTCAAATCATTCCAACAAGCTGGTCAAGCATAATTTTCTATTCACAAATCCATGTTGATTTTGTCCAATCAGTTCATTATTTTATCCAAGCATCCATTTGTTACAGCTTTTTATGACTGATATTATCATTTGATCTCTTAGCAATACTAGACTGACAGGCCTGTAATTCCCTATTGTTTTCTTCTTTGCTCATTTCTTATATAGTGGGTGACATTTGTAATCTTTCAATCTGTAGGAATCATTGTAGAATTTACGCAGTTTTGAAGGATGGTTACCAATGAATCCCCTGGAGTTACCTGGGCCTCACACTGTGTCTGGTTTAAACATGAAAGGTTCTGGTCCATAATTGGATCATATCACAGTTTGACGATCTGGTTTTGGCATCACAACATAAGGTTGACAGCCCATTCTGGTTCATGATTGACTAGCTAGGCATTATTACAAAGGCTGTGTAACTTGCTGTCATGCAATAAACTACATCATGTTGTGTAAGTTAAGAGCATCTCCTTGTTAAGTTTCAATAGATGTTCTACTGCTGATTAAAAAGGTCCTTAGAGACAGTGCTGTAGTGAGGCTTGGTCACTGCACTCTATCCCTATCATAAGCTGCTAAGTATTGGTACCACAAAAGTTGTGACATTTCAGGATTGTTCTGATAAATTTTCCTGAACAAACATTTTGTTGGTACTCAACAACATTTAAAATTGTCAGTTAAAATAAATCATATTTACACGTGTAAAAAGTGCAAGGCATTGAGGAACATATATTAAAACCAGCCCAAAGTCTGTCACAAATCACAGCCTATTTCAAACTGATACAACAAGGATCTATTGTCTCATCTCAGGCTCTTTAGGTTGAGAAATATTACCCAATTTGTCATCTTGTCTTGGACTAGAAACACAGATTTGACTCATTCACACTAGTTTTGGTGAGAATGGCCCTATGTAACAATGTATGGCAGAAGATGACTATGAAGAATAGGAGAATGGGTGGTTTGTTTCCTGGCCCTGCTAGAATGTATAAAAGACATTCATTCTCAGCTACGTTAGATCAGAATGTGTAGAAAAGATGATGCTCTGGAGTTTTGAATAAATATCCTTCATCCTTTAGCTCGATGCAATAATTTTTAATCATTTAGGAGGTGTAAGCATCCCTGTCAAGGTCATCATTTTTAGTCCCTGTAACAAATGCAAGAATATTAATACATATCAAAAGAGCCATCATCCAAATACTGGTGTCTAGGGAACAGAACTGATTGCTTTCCACTGACAATCATGACACTTGTCACCACTTTCTGTCTTTTAATGAACCCCCTGTCTACATTGTCGCCAAACATTTAGTTCCAAATTCTTCAATGTGGTGCCAAGCCCAACATGCAGCATCTTGCCTTGTAGCTTTTCAAAATGCTTGGACAGTAGGCCTTCTTGTTAGTAAAATTGAAAGACGAGGGCACATATCATTCGGTACCTGCCTGATATTGCCATTGCTACCACCACATTTGTTTTTCTTTAATATCTAGTGTTATCACACACAATTGAACACATCACCAAATCTATGTGGTACTTTTATTCATCTATTACCCGCTCCCAATATATCATCCTTGAATGAATCCATTCTTTACATCCTTTACATCTAATTGAATGATTTGCATGCAGAGCCTGCTAAGAGCGCCCACCATATTTTAAACTGCGGTGGAGATGGCATCAAGTGTCCTGTAGCCAGTGAGCCAAATTAAGTCATTAAGTGGACAATTAACATTCTTTCACTGCTGGGATTTAACTGATGAAGGGAATGGCCAGCAGCAAGCAACTAGCCTGGCAAGCTTCTTTGCAGGATCTATTGGCAGTGGAGGGCCCAGACTTTTACAGTCTGCCTGAATTCATCACAGAACATCTCCAATATGTAACCCTTACCTTACAAGTCCCTGCCCCAGTGCAGCCTCTCAAATCCTGATCTCAACTCACCTCATCCTTGACAGCTCCATAATTACTTACAGTCGGTTTGGACAGCTCATTTGTAACAGAGTGGGTTCAATTCCCAGACCTGCTGAAGTTGCTATGAAGGACTCTCTTTCTCATCATCTTCCCTTGTCTGAGACACAGTGACCCTCAGGTTACACCATCTGAGAGTGTGTTTTTAGTGAGAGAATAGAACTTTTGGCAACTTTACTTTTTACTATTAGATTGCTGCTTTGTCAGATTATTGCCTTCCGAATGGAATATTGAACTGATACTTTGATTTTTAAAGTGGCTGTAAAAGACTCAACAACACTGGTTTAAAGAAAAGTATAGGAATTATCTTCAGCATCTAAGCTAATTTCTCAATCAATAGCACACAAAACAAATTATTTGGTCATTTTCCCATTGTTGTTGTGGATGTGCTTTCATATCAGTACAATATGGTCTTTCATTTGGAGCTGGTGTAATTGGTCACTGCCATTGTGCCCTCTGACATGGTGTGATTGGCCAGCTCCCCAGGCAGCAGTAGGTACAAGGTGGCCTCGATCTCCCAGGAGTTGATGGTGCTGTGGTTGGTGTGATAGACCAAGCAGGAAGTCTCCACCAATATGCAGTCAAAAAAATTGTTGACAAGCAAGTTCATAATGCTCATGGCTTGAGAGGAGATGCTGATATCAGAGTGAACCTGCTTCATCATTTTGTAGCTAAAAATGGCGCAACTTTCCTTAGATACTCATGATAAGACCCTAGCATCTGACCTGCTCTTGTAACCTCTGTACTTATATTCCTATTCCAGATCAATTTTTGATCAATGGTAACCCCAGGATGTTCATAGCGGGGTATTCAGTGATGATAATGCCAGTGAATGTCAAAGGTGATTAGGTTCTCTGTTGTTTCAGATGTTCATCACCTGGAACTTGTTTGGTGCTAATGTTACATGCCACTTGTCAGGCCAATCCTGCATGTTGTCCAAGTCTTGCTGCAGTTAAATATGCACTCTTTCAGTATCTGAGGAATCACAAGTGGTGTTGGACATTCCCATTTCTGATTTTCTGATGCTGGGAAGGTCACTGACATAGCAGCTGCAGATGTTGGCCTTGGATATTACTGTATAAAAAAAAAGCAGAGATGTTTTGGAGCTGAGAAGACTAATGTGTAACAATTATAAACATCTTCTCTTGAGTCACGTATGACTCCAAACAGAGGAAAAGCTTTCCTGATTCCCAATGACCTCCGTTTTGTTCGGGAATTTCACTGTCAGTCCTGGTGGAATAGAATCATAGGTGGGAATCTATGTGCCCAAAGTATTGGCTAGATTATTTGTCCAGTGATATTACCACAATGCCACCACCTCCATGGTGCACGATGATCCTTGCTGAACCTTATTTGCAGAGCTGGCATCATTTTCAGACCATCTTGAATCCACACCAGCAAATCCTGGCCCAAACTTGGTGTTACTTTTTGCATTGATCATCAGATAGAGAGGTCCTGATTAATGTTGGGGGCTCACATGTTTCTGATGACAAGTTAATTGATCAGATCTTCGGATGCCCTGCTGGTATTCTGGCCCACACTTGGCTTCTCATGTAACACGTCCTTGGCGATGCAGTCATTTTACACTCTTTGTGCAGGCTCAAGCCAGCATAAACTTCTTTTGCTTAAGTACTGCTAGCATGGCAGGCCCATTTTCCCAGAGATCATAGTTTCATTGGTGACTTCTTCACCATGCCAAGAATGCATCGTAGTTATTGAGCTTCCTTTTTTTTGTAGCTGTAAGTGGCAAGAACAAGATTGAATAAACCCAGGCTGGATGGATTTGTGACATTCTTAACAAAGCCTGTGAGAAAGAAGTTGGACTTGGTGCAAGGTGCTAAAATCAATGGGTTTTTCACCCAAATAATAGTCTGAGTTCTACACTTAGTACAGGACTCTGAGTTAGGATTGAAATAAGACAGCCAGGATCCCTGAACACTGTTGCTGACCAGTGACTCCTGCTGTAAAGTTAAAGTCAAATGTGTGTAGTCCCACTTACTACAATGCTCCTCAATGAAGATCAGCCAGTTTGATGGGACGTATGCAATCATCCACTAGCTTCAGTCAGCACCTGCAAAAAAATGAGACTATGAGAAAACTCTTCAGGCAAATAAAGCATAATGATCTATTGTATTGAATGTTGATCTTTGTTTGATTCTTTGACTGAAAATGGCTGGATAGCCCTTTTATGCCAGTTTGCTGACAGGCAAATGATCAGCAAGATAGCCTTCACTTGCAGTTAATGACAGAGATCAAAAGCTGCTGATGGAAATTTAAGAGATATGTCAAAAGATTTAGTGGAATTTGAAAGTAAAAACAGCAAATGTCTAGCCTGACAATTGTCCTCATCTTTCAGTGTGTAACAGGGCCAGCACTATACAATAGGTTGCAGGTGTTTTCTAAGGCAGTCATTTCAGAAATGTGCTTGTACTTGACACTGCATTGATTTTTTTCTGTCCTCTGTTGCAGAAGATGGGGTAAAGCCATTAGATTCACTCAATTCCATTTGTAACTAAGGTTGGCATTTTTGTGATGCTAATTTTCTTCAATGGACCAAGAGCACTCACCTGTTAAAAATGAACCAGTAGTTTCGCAGTAGACAAGTCACCCATGAAATAAGAGTTGCAAATAGTTAATGCATAGATTGTCAAAAGATGTGCAGTATTTGGAGCCAAGAACCACCACTGAGCACAATTTTATGCTTGATCTATAATTCAAGGTGAAAAAGGTACAATAATTAATAAGTTAATTCATTATTAAACAAGTACATCTGTAGTTACTTAAAATGCATTATGCTTAATTACCTTTTGTGGTGCTTGCTGAATTAGCTAATCTCAGTTTAGGAATCAGCTTCGGTATTACAATCGACCTCAGTCCCATTAGGTAAGAAGAGAAAGTAAATTTATCATCATGCCCACTCTTAATGGTCAGTATGTGACCTCAGCTGCAGGAATGTTGGGTGAAGACAGGTTTGAGCTCAGTAATATTCCTGATGGGACAACAGCCTAATAGTATTCAGAAACAAGAACAGAAATTGCTGGGAAAGCTAAGCAGGTCTGGCAGCATCTGTGGGCAGAAATCAGAGTTAACATTTCAGATCCAATGACCCTTCCTGAGAATTTTGTATTTCTCTTTGACTGATGAATTATTATTGAGGTGAAACTTTCACTCATCAATTGAGCTCTGCTAATATATCTAAATTTCTGAAGAAATTGAGTACACAGGGCAGAATGACAGTGTTAGAACCATTGGAACTTAGTTTCTCGTTGCTGCAATTGAAGGAAATTGAGTTCAAATGCAGAGTTCAAAATGTTTCATTTCATTAAATGTTCACATTTTGGTCAGCATGGTCACCACTTAGGAAAGAAATTTTAGAAGATAAGTTGGCCTCAGAAGCACTTGCTGGGTTTTTGCATTTCCTCACCAAAGTCTTACTAGCAAAAGTAAAGGCTAGAATGACCAAACATTGAGAATTGAAAACTGAAAGTTGATACTGCCATTATGAAAGCAGATTGCTAAAGCCATCGACACAAGCTCTCACATCTCAAGAATTCTTATGAGCATTGGAATTTCCACCCTTAAACCTCTCTCCATGTTCACCTTTAGGAAGCTTCTTAAAACATATCTCCATATCTCTTTGACTACATATTTTGATGCATGTCCCAATAGCTCTTCATGGAACTGAAAGTCATATTTTATGTGATAACACTCCTATGAAATGCCATTTATTATTCTAAAAATCTAATATGTTGTTTTTGTTTAATTTATTGAGGTGGTCTTTTATTGAAGAATAAGATGCCAGGCTGCAGACTTTTTAATAAAACAAAAGTTAGTTAAGCAAAAAAAATCTGTGTACATTTAACATGGTTTGAAAGGTTTCAAAATATATGGAAAAAAACAAGTTCCTATCTATTCACCAATATCATCACTTCACAGTTGAACAAAATCCAAAGAAATTCCTTCCATATCAAACCTGTAGGTTTGACTTAATAATATTCTTTCCTCAGATCCTATCCACTGGTCTGTGAAGCCTTTTCTTTGAACCCTCAAACAATTGAAATCTTATACTAGATATTGCAGGATCATAGCAACTTATGCACTCCAACATCCGCACTGCAGGATCAACACTGGTGTTATTCCAGGAGTACAGCAGATGCACCTAAGATTAACAGATTTGGTTACCTCTGGTTCCGCTCAACATTGTGCATTTTCATATCACCATACAAAGGCCACAACTTTCATTTCCCTTTTGATGATAGAGAATGGCCAAGGACAATCCACCTCAGGAGTTTACTCATCATATTCCTCGATTCTCTGAGAAATCAAAAATCTACTAATTTCAATCTTGAACATATTGGAGCAATCACAACCACTTAGAGAATAGAATTGCAAACATTCAAAAGCCTATTCGTGAAGAGGTTTCTCTTTACCTCAGCCCATCATGATTGACCTTTTATTGATCCTGAGTCCTTCCTCAGTTGTGTAGAGTCTCCAGCGAGGGCAAGCATTTTAGGAACAAAGAACAAAGAACAATACAGCACAGGAACAGAACATTCAGTGATCTAAGCCTGTGCTGACACATTTTGCCCACCCATATAAAACTGTCTTCTCTGACAGAATCTGTATCCCTCTATTCCCTTCCTACGCGTGTATTTGTCTGAGTGTTTCTTGAATGCTGCTATTGTGTCTGCTTCTACCACTTCCTCTGGCAGTGCATTCCAGGCACTCACCACTCTTTGTGTGAAAAACGTGTCTCACACATCGCTTTTAAACTTGCCCCCTCACACCTTGAACCTGTGTCCCCTTTTAATTGACCCTGCCACCCTGGAAAAAGCCTCATACTTTCCACTCTATTCACAATCATATAAACTTCTATTGGGTCACCCCTCAACCTCCTGCATTCCAGTGAAAACAACCCAGCCCATCCAATCTTTCTTCATAGCTAAAATCCCCCATTCTAGGCAACATCCTGGTAAACCTTTTCTGTACCCTCTCCAAAGTATCCATATCCTTCTGGTTGTGTTGTGACCAGAATTGTACGCAATATTCCAAGTGTGGCCTAACTAAAGTTCTATAAAGCTGCAGCACAACTTGTCTATCCATATACTCAGTGCCCTTCCAATGAAGGCAAGCATGCCATAGGCCTTTTTCACTACCTTATCTACCTGTGCTGCCACCTTCAGTGATCTGTGGACCTGCACATCCAGGTCTTCTGTATATCTATACTCCTAAGGGTTCTGCCATTCACTGTATAATTTCCACCTGCACTTGACCTTACAGAATGCATCACCTCACATTTGTCCAGATTAAACTCCATCTGCCATTTTTCTGCCCATGCCTCCAACTGATCTATATCCTGCTGTATCCTTTGACAATCCTCCTCACTATCTGTAACTCCACCAATCTTTGTATCATCTGCAAACTTACTAATTAAAGCAGATACGTTTTCCTCCAAATCATTTATGTAGATCACGAACAGCAGAGGTCCCAGCACTGATCCCTGTGGAACACCACTAGTCACAGCCCTCCATTCTGAAAAGCATCTTTCTACTGCTACCCCCTGTCTCTTACGACTAAGCCACTTCTGTATCCACCTTGCCAGCTCACCCCGATATCATGTGTCTACACGTTTTATACCAGTCTGCCATGATGGACTTTGTCAAATGTCATGTAGACAACATCAACCACTTTTCCCTCATCAATCATCTTTGTCACCTCCTCAAAAAACTCGATCAAGTTAGTGAGGCACAACCTGCACAAAACCATGCTGTCTAACATTAATCACTCCATTTAATTCTAAATGCTTATAGATCTTGTCCCTGAGAATCTTTTCCAATAATTTCCCTTCCACTGACAAGAGGCTCACAGGCCTGTAATTTCCTGGATTATCCCTGTTACTCTTTATAAACAATGGGACAACATTAGCTATTATCTAGTCCTCTGGGACCTCACCTGTAGCCAAAGAGGATACAAAGATGCCTGTCAATGCTCCAACAATTTGTTCTCTTGCCTCCTTCAATATTCTGGGATATATCCCATCAGAACGCAGGTGCTTATATATATTAATTTTTTTTAAGACACACAACACCTCTTCCTTTTTAGTAGCAACTTGGCTTAGAAATTTGACACTCCCTTGTCTAAGATTCTCTTCTACCAATTCCTTCTCTTTGGTGAATGTGGATACAAACTATTCATTTATGACCTTAACTACCTCTTCTGGCTCTGCATGTCTATTCCCTCCTTTGTCCTTGAGTGGGCCAACCCTTTCCCTGGCTACCCTCTCACTTTTTACATTTGTATATTTTCTTAGCATTACTGCTTTTAAGCCCTATAAGAATTTCTTATGTTTCAATAGGATCGTCACTCAGTTTTGTAAATTCAGAACATATCACCCAAATGACTTTTAATTGCTTTACATAACAATTACCTTGTCCCTGGAAGCAATTTAAAGAACATTCAGCAGTCCATCTCAGGCAAATATGCTCTTCGGCAAAAAGATCGAAATGAAACAAATAGCCTAGCCTCAACAAAATCCACAAAAACTGCGGTAAGATTTCCTTTCTCTTGTACTCAATCCCTTTATAAAAAATGATTATACCATTTCCTTTTGTAATTTCACAGTCACAGATTTGTTAGAGTGCTGATGAAGGCCACTTGGTTGTCATGTCTGCACAGTGTTTTGATTTCTTGTCAATCTCCTACATTTTCCCGAAGCCCACGTGAATTGTTTCAATAATTTTATCTTGTATTTGTATATCAACTTTCTGTAGCTTATATCTGAGGTCACCTAGATGCCTCTGAGTACAAATAGTTTCCAGGTTCTCACTGTTCAATTAGTATTCTGATTTTAAGGGACTCCACTGCCATAAAAAGCTGGGCAGTGTCAGTCAGACCGTAGAGTATAGGCCCTTTTTAAAACTGCTTACTGCCCTGTGTATATTAGGGTTAATCTGCCACGGAACAACCATCCCCTCAAGTTTGAGCCCATCTTTGACCCTCCCTGCTTGACCTCCAAAACCTGCCCGTGACCCCTCTCAAGGGTGCTCAATCTTTTCCCAACTCAAAAGCCTGAGATATATCTCATTCCAGTTGTCATCACTCTACTTCAACAAGATGCTTACAGTCTTGGCAGCAGGCACTACTGACCCATGATACTATTGGGACTTCTTACGACTGGCACCTTAAATCTAATCCCCAGCATGCTTATTTCTGTCATCGGTGTGTTTTTGCAGATGGGTAGTAAAATAGCCCTTCAGAGGCTGGCATCTCATCGCCAATTACTCTTTATTTACGAATGCATAGCCTTTCACAATAGCACTGTCTTTCACTGAGTCAGGCATTCGGCATCTCAATATCCCTGATATTCTTTCCTTTATGTGAGACAGGGCTCCATGATAAGACCAGATTAAGAGCTCCAATCAGGGAACTCATATTCTATGAGGTCCAGCTGGCGGACATCGTTACAATCATGACAGGCAGGCTTTAAAAAGTCAGTCCTTTTGGGATGGGCTCTTCCATGAGACAGGTGAACAGTATAATCCCATTCCCACTGAAATCCAGCCCTATATTTACCTTTACTCAACTCTTCTTATTTAAATATCTAGAGATGTTTACAATTATTTTTTAAATCTTTTGCTGGCTTATTCTAATGATTTTTTTTTGTTCCTTCCTTATCAATTTCTTGGTCCTTCTTTTCTAAATTCTAAAGCTTTCTACCACTTTCAGCCTCATTATCTATTATATTTTGCAAAATTATTAGCCTCTTCCTTTAACCTCCATTGTTAGTCATGGGTGGATTATATTTTTGTCAAAAATAAATTATGTGGTCACTACTACATTGCTGTTTGTGGGAGCTCGCTGCACACAAATTAGATGTCATGCTTCCTACATTACAACAGTGACAACACCTTGTTGCTTGTAACTGGGATATCCTGAAATTATCAAGGTCACCTCTTTTCTATTTAACTATAGCTATTTACCCCTTCATAAGCAGAGAGGCAGACGTATAATGGTAATATTACAAAATTAGTAATCCATAATGTTCTCAGGACATGAGCTCAAATACCACCATGCCAGTTGCAAAACTTGAGTATAATAATAATCTGGGATTTAAAGAGAAAACTTCTACAGTGATGACCATGGAGCCATCATTGATTATTGTAAAAACTCATCTGGTTCACTGACATCTTTTAAGAAAGGACATTTTAATACTTTAATGCATTTGGCCTGCCCATATGAAAAAAAAAAGCCTTCAAAAAACTAAAATAAAAAAATATTTGCCCTTAATTTGTTGTCCAGGTTCACATATAATAACCTATTGCAAACATTCGTCTCAGAAGGTTGATCCTTCATCAGACTGCTCATTAAAAAAAACATAAACAATCCTGCTTTGAAGTGCTGATGGTCTGTAACATTTTTTTGGCATTTTCTACTGTCAGTCCAGATGGGGTCACTTTGATGAAGTGTTGTAATAAAAAAACTTTATTTACAGTTCCCCTTCCAAATACAGGGAAATTGTGTCCAACTGCTCGACTCATGCTGTCACCATGCCCACGATCAGTAAACTCAACATCCAGAGTTCAAATACAGAAACATTTTGATTTGTACAGGTCACCAACTCATATCCAGAGAGCCACGATACCTAAAGAGGCAGATCTATATTTAATGAGTTTACCAGCATTGTTTAATGCAGTCTTTAAACAAGTTGAGTAGAAATACTGCAGCATTCTTAATATAATTACTTGTGAAAACTAGAACTGGAGGAGAAACATTATCAGGTTAAATTTTCGAGCTATATAATTAGTTTTTGATTGATTGGCCATTTTAATCTCCACAAAATCATGGATGAACAAGTGCTGTCATATACCAATGATTTTATGTCAGCTGCCTGACCAATTTTAGGAATTCTGATCAGCTAATCTCTGCCATGTGCAGCATAATTTCCATTAATGTTCAGGATGTTGTTATTGACTTAATTCTCAAACCTCCCACTTCCGTCATTAGGTTTTTTTTTGACACGATCTTTAATAATGAGTGAATCACGCAGCTATAACTGCACTGGAAATCAGATAAAGTTACAGAATAAACTTGCAACATGTACAGGAGACAATTATGTTATTGGGAGAGCTCAGCATGAACACCTTAATTGCAGGAGAACAGTCATTTCTAATTGTTATAGCACTCAGGGTAAATTATAACCTCAAAACGGATTGGTTTGAGTCAGATTATAAAAGTATTAAAAACATGAATTCAAACCACCTATGAAAAAGAGCTAAGAAAGCAGGCAGCCAGTCTTCTCACAGGGTGGAAATTGTCCATTTAGATGTTATGCTAATGTTGCCTTATTGTTAATCATGATTTTTTGTTGTAACCTTCACCCAATTTTTCTGAGTCTTGAGAATTTTAGTGGCTAAATGGGGCAAAACAAGTTAAAACTGAATTCTGCAACTCTGCACAATAATATAAGGCTCATTGACTAAATGACATCAAAACAAAACAATATGGAATGGAATAGCATTAAATAGGGACATACTGTGCAAGTTGAGAGGCTGGGAGAGAATTTTAAGTTTACACTTGCATGTTTGCTGAAATCTCTTCTGCAGTTGTTGCCAATTTGAAAGAGGTCCACAAAGGCTGCCAAAGTGCCGCCTGATTCAGATGGTAGACCCCATTTTAAAATACAAACTGATCTTGTGGAAATGATTTTCTTCAGTTTGCCTTATCTCTCTTCATACTGCTCCCAGTTCTGGCAGAATTTTTAGTCTCCTTCCATAGCTAGAATCACTCATTTCTGTTTTAACTTTGGTACGCTTTGTTGCAACCTCTCAAAATCTTTCTTGCAGTATGATGACCAAAATTGGTCACAACCAAGCTGAATTTATTCATGAGCTACCCTGTATTGTCCATTGTAACCTGGCAGATGGCTCATGAAATCTAAAGAGAAATGGAGGGTCATTGGAGGAGCCCTGACATAAATTCAAACTATATTCTCTCTGTGATTTTAAAGGTTTAGCATTACTTCTTTGCATTTTTAGAATTTTATATGACCTTGTTTAAAAGAATTCAATTTTCAAGCATTCATTCAGTTGATTGAAGTGTAATGTTACAACTGAGACTGCAAGAGTAAACTGTTACTCTAGTCCCACCTTGTATCACGACATAAAATAAAAATATTTTTTCCAGCTATTAAGATAGCTAATCAAATACCTTACCTACTTCAGGTTTTAAACAACAAGATATAGTGACCTTAATAACCACAATTATTTATTGACTGTAAAAAATGCAATTAATGAAGATGCAATAATTAATTAACATGCACTGAATAATATCGAAGTACATATGATTCTTTGTATAAATATTGTCATATGTTCAAATAAGAAAAAGAGAGAAGATTAGTTCCCTGAGAAAAATCACTTTAAACAATGGGTTAATCCGGAAGGCAAAGTAATAAATTATGGAGTGCCCTGGAATATATCAGTCTGGTGCTCTGGCACGGATATTAAAGTCACTAATCATACATGGCTGACTCTGAATTCTTGCATGCACAGCTTGTTCAGGAAATATAATCTTGAAGTTTTTGTTCAAATGGTCTTTCAAAAGAACAAATAGTTTTCAAAATGAACCCAACAAGAGGTTTGTTTACAAAAACATGAGTGACCTGCTTGGGAGATTGTTCTTTGCAAGCTTTCCTCCCATTGGACTGGATAAAATAAATCTAAAACAACATTCTTCAAGTCAGTCACTGATTAAAATAAAGTCCAGAAAACGTCTGCAGCAAAGCAAACTGTTATCATCAGTCATGTTATTTGCAAAAAGACTTCATTAAATATTTGTTAATGTTCATTGAACTTTTAATAACCTCTTTTAAAGAACCAACTTCAAGCATTTCTACAAATCTTTAAATAAATCCACTTTCCGTGTTCCTCCAAAATGTAAGTACTTCAAGCAATATTAAATTTAAAATGCCTTTATAATACTTAATAATTCTGAGTGTAGGTTCTAAATCTTCCTTTGGGTGTGACATAAGGAGAAAAAGTCAGAGACTTTTTTTTAAATCATGGAGGTTCCTTGTTTAATCTGCAGATTATATTGAGTTAAGTTGGTCTGATCTAGGTCTCTAAATTGATTTTTATAATCCTGTGGTAGGTTGGAGTCTGAATCAATTAATATACGCAATATTCACTGCAATTCTGTAACCCTGTTGTAAAATGCACTTCTAAACATTTTCTATGGATAAGATCAGGCCCAGAAGTAATTGTCCTATAGTAAAAATGTTTATAAGCATTTTCAAGAGTTACACGTGTTCAAACAAAGGGTATATAAATTCATGAGGAACATATCCTGGCATTTCCTCATAAATATACTGTCCTTTCACTTCTGAAACAGGGGTTTGATTCCTGTCAGAATGCAGTTTTCTGTCCCTTTCTGTTTCTCATGTAAAGTCTATATGTGAACTAAGCTTGGGCAGTCTAAATCCATTTTCAAATAGATGACAGTGCACAATTCAATGTTAAATTGGCTGCTTCAAATCAGAAAGGCCAGAATGAATGACCATGTAGGAAGTAGATTTGGTCCAGAAGAGGAGAAAGTGCTTTTTCAAAGACTGTCATTAAGTTATATCACTGAGGTAGAGATAAAGAGATTCAGTCTGTGTCACTTCATGCTGCACCTGACCTGTGAATGTGTGATGCTAATGCAAAAAAAAATGAACATGTTGTGTTCCCAAATACTGACAATGGCAAGCATTAAGATTGACTATAATAAATAAATTTGAATGTTCTTAATGACCTGAAATATGAATTCCAATAATGTGTAATTGCAGTTGCAATTTTCAGAAGCACGTTAAAGGCATTATTAAATAGAGTTGGCGCATTTGATAAGTAAGGAATCTGAAAAATTAACACCTAATTGGTTGGTACCAAAACTGAATACTCCTCAATTGCTTACTACCTCAATTATCCATCCAATTTTCACTTCAACTTCATTGAACTGTCCACCTAGTTTATTTAAATTAATGTTTATTTGTGTGTCACTCTGTTCTAAAATTGAAGCCATGTCCCTTCCTTCTACATTTTTGGGAATCCATTGATTAATATCAAGCAGAAATAATTGACAGCCTGGAGATTTTTTTAATCCCCCTATTTATCTTTAGATTGAGAAAATGTTCAGTGTGTTCCATCAGAGTTTATTGACTTCACCAGAAAATTAAAGCATTTTATTGCAGTAGGAACCATTCTAGGATCAACATAATTTTGAAAATGTCAGGCATGTGGCCCATTCTACTGCCAGCTCTGCCATATTCTGTAGCAAGAGAAAATAGGCTGTGTCTGACTGTAAGCATTACAATGTTACAGGATTTCACTCATTAGTTTTATAATGTTCATTATATTTTAATATTGCAGTTTATTGTTCATTTTGCTCCACCTAAACTATTTTAATAGGTTCAGTTATAGAACAGCTGATGTGAAGATCAAATTGCATCAGATTATCTTACTTCCACTAACTCCAGGTTATACTTGTTTATGACAGACTTCAAGCTAAAGTTATCCAACTTAACTGTGACTTAACCTGTATGTTCTGATCCAATGTGAGGAAACAGTGCTGCCCATTATGTTGACATCTGTTGCTGAGATTGCAGCTAAAGGAATTGCTGAAATGATCAAAGGTGGACCTTCTTTTTATATCTCACTTCGCACATATCTGTAATTCTCATCTGATTCATAAACTTTCGATGATTTTGTCCCCTGTAGTCATGGCTGAGTGGTTAAGGCGATGGGTTAGGAGATCTATTGGGGTTTGCCCGTGCAGGTTTGAATACTGCCAACTATGTTTCCTTAACATGCGTTTTTAAAATAACTTCCTGATCAATGAGTTATCGCTCAAACTCGAGAAAATCCGTCTCACAAACCCACCTGAGAGTCTGGTCATTTATTGTGCGCTGGCTTGTTGGGCGAGAGGAATGATTCTCGCTTCGGATAGATAAAGAGGCTGTGAGAGGTACTGGGTTCAAATCCTGGATGAGACCTTGTTGTCTTCAGCTGTGTCCTCTCTTTGGGGTGGCACGGTAGCTCAGTGGTTAGCACTGCTGCCTCACAGCACCAGGGACTCAGGTTCGATTCCAACCTCTGGTGACTGTCTGTGTGGAGTTTGTACATTCTCCCCGTGTCTGCGTGGGTTTCCTTCGGGTGCTCCGGTTTCATTCCACAGAGCAGAGATGTGCAGGTTAGGTGGATTGGCCACGCTAAATTGCCCATAGTGCCCAGGGATGTTTAGGTTAGGTGGGTTAGACATGGGAAATACAGGGGTAGGGGAATGGATCTGGGTGGGATGCTCTTCAGGGGGGCGGTGTGGACTTGTTGGGCCGATTGGCCTGTTCTCCATACTGTAGGGATTCTATGATATAAGCATGCATTTCTCCCGTGGACCTCAACCTTTACACAACCTTATTCCATTTAGAAACTCAAGGAGCATAACCTGATGGTAAAGGTGCACTGTTACTTGATCTCACGCCAGCTCAGGATCTGATTCTGTGCAAAACTTAAAGGATAATATCAAAGAAGGATCTGGGCATTGCAATGCTGGGTCTGAATAGCCTCCAGCCAAGGCACTGGGTGTGGATAGCAAAGGTGGCAGCTTATTGGACGGTGAAGTCAAATGCAGTAGAGGTGTCAGATAAGCTAGTGCGATGGGATGGCAGGCAGATGAGCTGGTGGGATGTAAGGACAAACTGAAATGTTTGGTGTATTGGAAAGCCTGCCAAAAGCATGCACTCAATGGGAGATGGAAGAATCGGAATCATCTTGGTCCTGAGCTTTATGCATGCCTTGAAACCCATCCTTTCATCATGAAGGTGGTGCCCAGTTGTGGACTCAAACATGATGTAATATGTGATTCCAATGTGTCAGATTCCATTGCAACACAGGCACAGTGAAAGGAAAAGAAACACTCCAGAAAGGTACTAAACAAATAAACAAGAGTAATTAGTTGCCTTTTTCATGCAATATGGAATGATGTCAATCCTAAATTTCATTTGGAATGTTTATTTTGTGGCAGCTTGCGACCAGGCAGACACTGTGATGATGAGACAGACGGAAGGTAGAACTGTTGGCAGACTGGAGAATTGGGGTTGCAACTATTGGTGTCATACTCAAATGTGTCTCTCATGTACAACCAGCCATAGGAGATTTGTCCAGATTAAATCTTTAGTTCCTCATTTTCCTTCTCCTGTGCACTCTTCTTGCCATATGGACTACCCCCTCATGATGGCGAAATTATAAAACATAGAAGCAGGAGTAGTCCTTTTAGGTCATCAAAGTCTAGTATTCTATTCTAGATCATGGCTGATTTTCTGTATCATATAATATTCCTGCAATCTTCCCAAATCCCTTGAAATCATTAGTGGCATGCAGCAGACCAACATAAATCCAAATACTTTTTGTGTCAAGTATAGGAAGACAGTTACAGACTAGTTCAGAAAGCAGAAAAATTGCATCAGCATGTCAAATAACTTCCCTATCACTTTATTGCCATGGTGTGACTTTCGTTGTTTTCAGGAACTTCTCCGTTCATCAGCCATATGGTTTCAGATAGATCTAATCACACAGTAGCAACCTGCTGGTTTACCATGAAATGCTATTGGAAAAGTAGCTTGTTGTTTATCAAAATATTATAACTTCAGCCATCATATCAGGCACTGACCCATAGGATTCTCTTTTTATGGTCACACACCAGCTGGGGATTGAGGGAGTGAAATCCTTATGGTTATAGTACATGACAGAGTTGGCATGCAGCATCCACAAACATTGTAGTCAATAGCACTCTATATTTTTGGATATTGTATAGTTCTGTGGTCCTAGAGAAGCTCTTATCTCTGGATAAAAGAGAGAGAGATGCATTTATCAAGGAATATAGATTATCAGTGATCTCCCTCATGGAGTAATCGATGGCAAACTGTGATATGTCGCAAATATCTCCAATTTTGTTCTGAATGAAGCCTGATGCATGAAGGTTCCTGGCCATAGTCACTTTAGTAGTCACTGGAAATATGGTCATTGTCCTGTCCTGAGTTTGTGGTTGTGGCTCCAGCACATGGCAAATGTTACTGAGGACTTCCTTAACAAAGCAGAGTTGGTTCATTCGTCTTTCCTAGGTTTCAAGAGGATTGAATCCTAAACACACTGGGTGGATATGGCCTTCTACTAAGATCTCTTCTCCCCTTCTTCATTGCATCTCTTGCAGCAGCGAGTTTCCAACTCATGTTATATTGCAAAGGAAGTGCACCCCAAACTAGGATTAATAACTGTCTGCACAAAAATGTTTACGTTAGCAAAACCTTATTTAGTAACTGTCACAACACCTCCCATAGATTTCTGCTGCTTGAGCAACCATAGATAAAGCACACACAATTGCAGGATTGAAGCAACAGGAGAAATGAACCAGCAAATAACATACAAGTGATTGCTTATCCCTTTAAGTAATACTGTGGAGAGTTCTTCCTACTACTGAGGGCGTGTTTGCCTGTATGAGATTAATAGAGGTTAGTTGCTGGGGCTTTGACATCCAGAACAGAAAATGTAGCCAAATCATGATTTACCTAATTGCCACACTTTTGGAAATTTTTTAATTTGTGTGCGCTAAGCCAGTGACATGCATGCCAATAAAAGTGTGTGCACCTTTAGATGTTATATTGATTAACAAATAGCTTCAGTGTCATGCAAATAAGTTTCATTTTGGTTTTTCTTATAGTTTGAATGATTTCCAAGTAAAATGGCAGCTCAACAGTATGGCAAATTTTGCAAATAATAAAAATGAAATACATTAAATAAAAGAAATCGATTGGGGAGCATAGGAATAATAATCAGCCTTTTAGTTTGGATGACCAATCAGCCTAAGGCTGTATCTTAGCTCCACCTTCCTTGATAGTTTTTCAGAAAACAAAACTCATGTAAGTCAACGATTCCAGATTTCAACTATTCTGTGTAAAGGCACACTCTGGATTTTCTACTTAAATGACCACAATCTAATTATTTTCCTTGTATATACCTCACTGAATCTTTCAACCTTGAGCTTCTGCACTCAAACCATGTCTTTGCAATCTGTAATTTAAGGTTCTAAATCATTGCATAAATCCACTGAATCAGCAATCCTTTACAAGGCCGATGGATGCTTTATATTTCTTTCACACTTTCCAAATAATTAAATTGCCTTAAGGTGACAAAATAATAAAACAAGCAGCCACCTGTGGAATGCTCAATATCCGTGAATAATGATTATGTGAAAATGGTGACATTTCTGATTTACCCATGAGGTTCACGATGCAGTGAGAATTCCAATCGTTCATCAATGATCTTTAATACTTAATCATATTCTTATTTTCATTGTGTTCAATGAAACATTCATGCATCACACTTCTTTCTTTATAATTCTCTGTTTGAAGGATCATTAAAATATAATTTATGCACATTAATTTGACCTTGTTAATTGAATGCTCAATTTCACAGGTTCTCAAACCAAATCATTTGATATGTTAAATTAATAGAATGAAGAAAAGACTTCATACAGTTCACTGATGTTACTATATTAGTGTTGCTGCAAATTAGTTGAGTTTCTATAGAAATTGCACTTTTAGACTCATGGTGTGACAACTCAGGAAACTGATCCTCTGTAGGTGGACCACTGAGCTACTATGTATGGAATATAAATTCAGTGTGGAGGTAAGCCTGAAATATGGAGAACACACAAACCCATTAGATACCCACATGTATAGTGATTCACATACTCCAAGTTAAAGAGTTTGGAATTCCCTCTTCGAGTTCCGGCAGAGATCTATCCACATCTATATCCAAGATTGTGTAGCACAAAGCATTAGAGTTCCAGATAGGTGGCTGATAAGATGGACTTGGTTTTGCCTGGGAAGAAGCTAAACTGCAGCTATGTGCCTGCAGAAATAAGGCAAACTTATTCTGTCTGATAGCAGAGTCCAGAATGTAGGATGTAAGCTTAAAATTAGAGCTAGGCTATCAAGGAGTAATCTCGGGAGGGATTTCTTCATTTAAAGGGCAGTTGAAATCTGGGCTTTTTTCTACTCCAAAAAGCTATTGCAATTAGGTCAACTAGGATTTTCAAAACTGAGACTGTAGCAGTTTTGCTTTGTAAGAGTATTAAGGGTGAAAAAGCTAAGGTGGGTGGACGGAATTAAGCTTAGATCAGATGTGCTCTAATTGAATGATGGAACAGGTCTGGAAGTTGATGTGACAACTCCTGTTCCTGTTTTCTTATAAGAAATATGTCCTGCATTTCTATGTCACGATGCAATAGGAACACTTTTTTTTCATTTTAGAGTCTTTCTTTATGGTGATAGTACATGTGCAATTAATACAAATGGCTATCAGTTGTATAGTCAATCTGTAAAGAAAATGCATTTTATGTCTCGTTGGAAGCAGACCTGAATTGATTGTACATCATTATTGTTATTATGGCAGACACTCAGCAAGGTGCAATACTGGGAATTATGCCTCATTAATCCCAGAGAAGCACAGAACTGAACAAACAACTGTGGACTTATGTCTGGTCACAATATCTGGTCACTTTTGCTTAAGAAGCCTAACTTTGATTACATGCTTAAATCCTTGGAGAGAAGCTCGACTCCCTCAAATTTCTTTCTCAGAAATAAGAATGTGACCATTTATTGAGACTAATATCTAATGTCTGACATATAAGCAGCTAGCATACATAGTTAAATTGGAAACAGGAGTTTACTGCAATTGCATGACCACTAAATACCATTAGCATCCCAATTTGTTGCATTGGCATATTTAGCAGCAACTAACACAAACATAGAATCTAGTCTCCTTTCTGAACTACAATGCTGTAAGCATCATGTGTCACACTGTAATAGAGCAGGTGAAGTATAATTAATTATTCATTAGAACATCCGGAACTTGTAACCATTGATAAGTATATTTTCTTACCTGTCAGTGGACCATAGGGCTCACTGGTGACACATATATGTCGCTGGTCTATGAGTGGTAGAGACCAGCCTTTAGAAGCTAAAAGAAAGCACATCCCTCTGCAGAACAGAATTCCTAAATAGCCTCTCGATTGATTGCATTTTAGAGACAAAGGGTATGAGAACTGGTCCCTTTGGCAGCTGGTTCCATATGTGACATGTCATTACTAGTCATGAATTTTGTTGGCAAAGAAAGAATACAACAGACTAATAGATATACTGCAATCAAAGTACTGATCCAATGCTACAAAAATTCACAATGTGACACCAGATGTGCTGTAATTGCCAAGGGGTCGTTGGTATTAGCATCTGTCCATTGTCCAAAAGTATTATACGTCATTATTGATGCTGTGTTGTCTCAAACCGCACACGCACATGTTCTTGGCAATACATATCAAACTTGCTGTAAAAGTCATTGACGCTGAGTAATTCCATATCTCTTATTATTTTGAACCAAAACTAGGTTGCAGGAGTTTACAATTCAGAGATGGGTAATCATCATCAAAAAATAATCACCTTTTGTTTTATATGTCATAAAGGTAGTCCAGTATTCTGACAGATTTACAATAGATCAACGACAGCAAAATTACAGAAAAAAAGTTACAATAATTAAAGCAAAAATAAAACAGGTGCGTTGGAAAACAGAAATAAGACCAGATGTTGAAAGTGCACAGAGGATCATTTTAGTTACAGAGTTCTGTTCTGAAGAACATTCTAACTGAAGTGCCTACCTTTGATACCCTGTGAGGTATTTCCAGAATTTTATGTTTTCTTTTCACAAAAAATTGATGTCTGGAGGAAATAATGAGAAGTAACTCAATCATGTGAGAGATTTCCCAAAAAGTCACTTGAAACTGCCACCTCCAAGTGTTTATCTTTACCCACATAAAATACAATTAGTTGACTAATTAAAGCCCAACAAGAGAATAAAGAAGAGTGAAATCCGAACTGAAATACATTAGAATGCTAATTAGAATTCTAAACCACATAATTACAGGTTATTTTGCTTCAGAACACATTCTCTAAAGGTGTTTTCATTCTCACAGCAATATAACACATGTAACAATTAGTCGATACAATAGCACAAGCCTAACTTGAATCGTTTTGGTGAAATAACGCAACATGTTTTTGCAATGGGAATGTTTCTGCAGGACAGCTGTGAAAAAATGTGTCGCATGGAAGTGAACTAAATTACATTGACTATGTGGCTCTTCTGGTCAGCAGCTGTTAGAGTTCAAAATAATTGATTACATTTAAAAAAAAACTTGAGTACAGTTGAAAACAATTGTATTTAAAACAACATTCAGTCGTGTATAGTCACCTTCCAAACCCAAAAGTACTTCTATAACAGAGACAACAAGGTGCAGAGCTGGATGAACGCAACAGGCCTGCTGTGTTCATCCAGCTCTGCACCTTGTTGTCTCGGATTCTCCAGCATCTTCAGTTCCTACTATCTCTCAGCACTTCTATAAAGAAGGACAAGGACTGCAGTTAAATGGGAACATTGCCACTTGAAAGTTCCCCTCCAAGACACACACCACACAAACTTGGAAATCAATCACTGTTCCTTCAGTGTCTCTGGGTGAAATTCCTGAAACTCCCACCCTTCATCTCAAATAAATTCATTTGGGATTAAGTGGGTTGTTTGACCCCACGGCAATCTTCCAACAGTTTGACCAATCCATCACCAACTCTGCCTACTTCCACCACAGTAACATCATCCACTTCCCCTCAAACCTCAGTTTGTCGTCCACTGACTGAAACCTTAAGCCAGTCGATTATGGTCTTCAGTACTGACTGTTTCAGCACTCTCCCGGCTAACGTCACACATTGTAAGCTTGAACTGACACAAACGGCTGATACACATATCTAAATTCCCATCTCTCTTCCTTATTCATTCATGGGAAGTGGATGTTTCTGGCTAAGTCAGTGTTCATTGTCTGTTTATTGCCCTGAGAGGATGGCTTGAGCTACCCTATCAAACTGCTGTCGTGACTTTGATGCAGGTAGGCCCATAATGCTGTTGGGGTGGGAGTTTCAGAGTTTTGACCCAGTGACACTGAAGGAATGGCGATTGATTTCCAAGTTTGGTGGTGTGTGTCTCGAAAGAGAATTATCAGGTGCCGATGTTTCCATTTAACTGCAGTCCTTGTCCTTTTGTATAGAAGTGCTTTTAGTCTTGGAATGTGCTACCTAAGGAGCCTTCATGAATGTCTACAGTGTATCTTGTACATGGTACACAGTGTAGCTTCTGAATATTGGTGGTGGAAGGAGTGTATGTTTGAGGATATGGTGTCAAGCATCTTGAGAGTTGTTGGAGTTCTATCCATTTAGGCAAGAAGATTCCATCACACTTATGACTTGTGCCTTGTAGATAGCAGACAGACTTTGGAGAGTCAGAAAGTGATTACCCATTACAATATTTCTACCCTCTGACCTGCTCTTGTAGATTTTGTATTTATATGGTGCACTCAGTTGACTTTCTGCACAATGGTAACTTCCCAGATGTTAATAATGGGAGATTGAGCGATGGTAGTGTCCTTGAATATATGAATTATTTTATTGTCGCGTGTATTTTACAGTGAGAAAAACAGGAAAACACAGTGAGAAGCTTTTCCACTTCCACCATGATCCAGTGCCATTTTGAACATTTTAAGAACAAGAAAAAAAAAGAAAGCTACAACTTAAAGACAGTCAATCCCAAACCAGCTCATTATCAATTATGCCTGTGCCACCATCCCTCCTCTACAGCCTCGCCAACGTCTGCACCAGATCCAACCAATGTTGAAGTTGCCACACTTCATGCACCATCTTTCACAGCTAGGCCTATTCTCCTCCGCCACTGCTCGCCGTCTCGCAGCATTACCTTGACCGACGTAGCAACTGCCGATTCCGATACCAGGTCTCATGCTTGTCCCAGAGACATAAGTAAGGCTCACTCAAGTCCACTCTGGGCTCACTTTCCGCCACCATGAGGTCCGCGCTGGGATCTTTCACCACCACCAATACCGTCCGAGCTCAGGACAAGAGGTAAGTAAACAAAAAGAGAAGAAAAAAAAACAAGAAAAAAGAAAAAAAAAGAAAAAAGAAAAAAAAGAAAAGTGGTCGGATCGAATGTGCCCCAGCTCAGTAGCCTTACTCCGCTGCCATTTTGACGATGTCACAATATGTAGGGTGGGTTCAGTTGCGTAGAAATTTATGGAAACAGTTAAAGGCAGGGGCTCAGCAGAGATTATTAATGTTTCTCAAACCAGGAATAGGACAGAGAGTATAGAAAGGCTCAGAAATCTAACTTCTGGCACAGCAGATAAAGGGAAGGGAATAATTATGAGAAAGGGGACAGTCAACACAAGACTGAAGGTATTGCACTTATGTGCATGCAGTATATGAAACAAAATAAATGAACTTGTCATGTAGATTAAAATTGGCAGATATGATATTGTGGATATCACAGAGACATGGCTGCAATTGGATCAGGGCTGAGAACTGAAAAAGTCTCATACTTTCTACTCTATCTATGCCATTTACAATCTCATGAACTTCTATTAGGTCCCCCTTCAACCTTCTGCATTCCAGTCTATCCAACCTTTCTTCATGGCTAAAATCCCCCATACCAGGCAGCATCCTGGTAAACCTTTTCTGTACCCTTTCTAAAGCATCCACATCCTTCTGGTAGTGTGGTGACCAGGACTGTATGCAATATTCAAAGTGTGGCTTAACTAAAGTTCCATTAAGCTGCAGCATAACTTATCTATCCTTATACTCAGTGCCCCTTCCAATGAAGGCAAGCATGCCATAAGCCTTTTTCATGACCTTATCTATTTGCTCTGCCATCCTCAGAGATCTGTGGACCTGCACACCCAGATCTTTCTGCCTATCAGTAGTCCTAAGGGTTCTGCCATTCACTGTATGATTTCCATCTGTACTTGACCTTCCAGAATGCATCACCTCAAATTTGTCTGGATTAACTTCCATCTATCATTTTTCTGCCCATGCTTCCAACTGATCTATACCCTCCTGTATCCTCTGACAATCCTTCTCATGATCTGCAACAAATTACTAATTAGACCTGGTCCATTTTCCTCCAAATCAATAATGTAGAGGTCCCAGCACTGATCTCTGGGGATCAGTGGACAAACATATGGGTTATCAGTGGTGACTGTCCAGGGAGTACCAGGTAGAAAAACACATGGAGACATGGAGGCCTTTGGTAACTGGGCCTTTCACTACAGTGCCAAGTGCAATCTGTAGTGCCTCCCACATTCTCACATCTCCTAACTGCAAACTAGCGATGGAACATGACTGTGACCACACCTGCAGTGGTCAGAAACAATGTGTGTATTATGTCCCAGCATTTCAAATGGCCAAGGTGGCCATTCACAGGGCAGTAATATCAATTATGTACAGGTGGAGTCATTTGAAATCATATCATCCTGCACATGAAAGTGTACAACTCTTGTGAGGAGCAAATGCTAGTCACACGCAATCTTGACTGGATCATTGCTCACTGCAGTTTGAAGATAGACATATCTGTGAAGTTAAAGTGATCACAGGTGACCTTAAAAGTGGCATCTGTGACCCACAAAGCTCCGAGATAATGCATGATTTCATAGGCTATAGAGGGACATGGAACTGATTTCCAATCACTTTAATTTGTTGTGTATCATGAAATATTCTCTTACATGCATTAATGTCTTCCTTGTGTGACAAGGGACTAAGGTCAAGGTCAGCTGACATATTCACTTGACTCCAGTGCAATGTCAAAGTACCATGTAAAGGTACTTATTAAAGGCATTATTGCTTCATGTCTTATTGTTTGGGAGTGTATGTTAAACTGTCATTTCTGAGTTATACAAATGCTGACGACTTATATTACTAAAGATCCATTCTACTTACGCTCCCCACACAGATCCATTGCAAGCATGACTGATGGATCCACCCACGGCTGGGGTTATCATTGCAGTTGCTGTGATACAGCTAAGGCACAGAGAAAGAGAGGAGGAACAGATCTGTCAGCAAGTCCAGGACCATCAGCTGTTGGATGCTGAACTGCCTACCTATAAAGAGATTACAGCTGAAGGGCCCCTCCGGATGTATGGAAAGTACAGGAGGGCCATAATATATTGTCTTTAATATCATTTTCTCCAAATGATTCAGGAAGAGTATCCAGACTGTGCCAGCTGCTAAAGTGAGATCTGTTTCCTGAACGAGTGGGTGGCTATCCAATCCTGGTGCCCATCGAGATGGCATCAAACATTTCAACAATTGCCTTCTTTTAAAGGGCCACTCGGTACTTGTGTAGGATTCCAAATTGTCCACCCACAAATATATTAAGGCTGTTACTAATATCATTCGTGCCACATCTCACCACTTTACCTTGTTTCCCCATGTCAAAGTCATGGGAGATGTCCTTTAAGCAATCTCATGTTCCTGCTACAAGGTGACTACTGGGGAACAAGTGCTTCCTTCTGCAGCCATGGCTGATGACTCCTTGCCCAAACGTTGAAACATTGCTGCCTTATTCTTTGGCTACTGCCCTGGTGGGAGAGATAATAGGCCAGCTGAAGATGAAATTCAGATGCTTGGTTTAATCTGGAACAACCTGGAAGCACATGCTACAGGAAGGATTCTGCTTAATCCAAATGTGCTGTGCTCTGCAGACTGGACAAGGTGATTAAGTGATGTGATAAAACCATAAGACCATAAGACGAAGAAGCAGATGTCCATCAAGTACGTTCCAACATTCAATGAAACCATGGCTGATCTGATAACCCTCAACATCATCTAACCTGTCTGTATCCCTCTGCAGCTTTTTTGTGTCATCTTCACCACTTGTCTTCCCGCCATTTTTTTTTGTGTCATCCTCAAGGTTGCCGATAGTACATTCACTTTTCTCATCCAAGTCATTAATGTAAATATTGGAAAGTATTGTAGCCCCAGCACTGATACCTGTGGTACACCACTAGTTACAGGCTGCCACCCTTAAAATACACCGCTTATTCCAACTCTCTGTCTTTTATTAAGCAACCAATTCTCTATCTGTGCTAATATTCTACCTCCAATACCATGCAATCATATCTTATTCAGTTGCTTAATGCATTGTGTCTCATCAAACAGCTTCTGAAAACCCAAATCTAATGACAGCACTGCTTCCCTTTTATTTATCTTGCTAATTAACTCCTGAAAGAATTCTAGTAAATTTGTCAGGCATGAAGGAGACTGACGAGCTTGAGGAGCAGAAAGTAGTCTTCCAAGAAGACAAACTAATTGGTTTGGAGCATTTGAAGGCTTTCACATATGATAGTCCCACATTGAATCATGGTAATGGCCATTGAGGAAAAAATAGTAGTGACTTAGAGACTAAAATGTGATATAGCAAAGGGCAGGTAGATGTGTAGCTTGGTACTTAAACGGTCATTCAAATAGGAATGTGTACTTGTATATTCAAAGAAGTGTTAGTTCTGGCTCCCATGTGCATTGCAAAACACTGGTTCATGAATGCTGCCCAACCTCATGCACAGTGAAGGGCAATGCTAGATTACCAATGCTTGACTGGGTACACACTGGTTCCAAGAATCTCAGGATAGTCTAGAAGCATCAAATCATTTCACCTAAGGCAAATGAGAGAATCAGGCAAACATCAAACAATGGGGAGCCATAGGCCTGTGATACCTAGCTTATGAGATGAGTTTGGGAGGGTAGTATGAGAAACCTTCTGTGCCTCACATGCGGAGATCCTTCATGAAATTCAATGAAAATAAAACAGTCAATTTTTGGTAAGGTTAAAGCTACAATTTCAACAGCATCAGATGCAGGTTTCCCTGCAAGTACACATCATTCTGTCTTTGAAATACATTGTCATTCCTTCATTGTCACTGCATTAAGATCCTCAAATATACTTCCTGTCAGTGCTGTGAGTGTCTCTGCACCCAAAGAATGTGGTAATTTAAGAGGGCAGCCCACTACCAACTTCTTCACACAGTGAAGTATTGGTTCAAGCATTTATGGGGATGGTTCAGGCAAGGCTGAATTCTAATTACTAACACAGCAAAGCCATTGACATGTTGAATGCGTTGATCTGCTGAACTGCAGCATACCATGTTGTCTTGTAAGGCCACCTCCTGACTGCCAACTGGCCAAATGGGCAAACTGTCCGTCAGGAGGGAGTCCTGAATGAAGACCTGTGATCTGGCATTTCAGGGAGAGAAGTTAGAGCTCAGCACTTTGGCAGTTGGCTGGAAGAGGCTGCATGCTTTCTTAAGGGGTTTATGGGGAATATTCCTGCTCCACCAGAAGTGTTTTAAACAACGTCATTCACCACAGGGAGCTCGCAACTCTCATCTTAACTCAGCTGCTGGGAATCCTGCAGCATGAGCTTCTCCCTAATTGTCTGGTAAGTTTAACACATGAAGCTGATAATATGATCCGACCATGACTGCAGCATTATAATGAGCCTCTCATCAGCCTGTTACAAGAATCTTCTTCATAGCTTATTTGTATTAATTTTAAAAAATAGGAACAGGGTTGAGTTTGATTCAGTTTGCATATTACTTATTATTTAACCTCCTTAAATCTCAACCCTTGCTCCTTACTCGCCCACAAGGCATCAATGAAAATTGAGGTAATTGTTTTTGCAGTTTGTTTTTGAAAGTAACACCAGCTCCCTCATCCCCAGTTTGCAATGAAACTCATTCAACTGTTTTGACACAATAAAACTGCTAGTCAATATTTGAGTCCAATGTATAACCTTCCAACAGAACTGGAATAAGTCGACATATAATGGTTTGGAAGCAAATGTTTCTGCAGGGAAATGGGAGAGGAGCAATAAAGGACAATATGGAAAGTGAGATACCAAGGTGTTCAGCTGGATGAACACAGCAGGCCAAGCAGCATCAGAGGAGCAGGAAGGCTGATGTTTCGGGCCTAGACGGTGATGGACCGATGATATTAAATAACAGAAGAGTTGACAATGCTGGGCAAATGTGAGCAAGGGGGTAATGGGACATTTCAAACCAAATGATGTCACTTGAGGACATGTTATGGCAAAGCTGCATGTATTATGACTGAGTTACGTAGAGATCAAGTCTCTTCTACTTATGCAGGAACCTTATTTAAGTCCATTTTACAGGTCTGTTTTCCAGCCCTTTCTACAGCTGGTTTACTTTTTTCTGAGTCTAAATACTGGTTAAATGATTCAAAATCAGCAAGCATCAACTGTAAACAGATTCATACAATCAAATTAACATGGAGCATCTCAACAAATAAATACAAAGTAAGTGAATATTAATTGAAACTCACTGTCAATGTTTGCCAAGCACCATCATTTCTCTTTCATCATACAATCTGTCCTGAGGGCCTTTTGTGGTAATGTCTGTGCCCCTGAACCAGCAGACCCAGTGTCAAGTTCCACCTGCTACATAGGTGTGACATGACATCTCTGAATATGTTGACTGGAAAAATGAATCTGCATAATCTTGTTCATCCTATCTTTATTCTTTATTCATTCACGGGATGAGGGTGTAGCTAGCTAGGCTGCATTTATTGCCCATCCCTAATTGCCCAGAGGGCAGTTAAGAGACAACACCATTGCTGTGGGTATGGAGTCACATGTAGGCCAGAACAGGTAAGGATGGCAGTTTCCTTCCCTAAAGGACATTAGTGAACCAGATGGGTTTTTCCTGACAATCGATTCACGGTTGTCATTAGGCTCTTAATTCCAGATATTTATTGAATTCAAATTCCACCATCTGCCATGGCAGGTTTGAACCTGGGTCCCTAGAACATTATCTGGGTCTCTGGATTAACATTCCAGCGATAATACCACTTGGCCATTGCCTCCCCCCTTTATCACATATAACTTCATTATGTAACTAGTTTATGGAATGTGGGCGATACAGGCTAGGACAGGATTTATTGCCCATACCTGAGTGTAGGACACCCATAGTGCTTTTAGGAAAGGAGTTGCAGGATTTGGATGCAGCGGCAGTTAAGGAATGGTGATCTAACTCCAGTCCAGATAGTGTGTGATATGGAGGGGAGCTTCAGGTAGTGGTGTTCCCATTCAATTGCTGTCAGTTGGCCACATGTGGGTTTGGAAGGTGACGTTGAAGGAGGCTAAGTAAGTTACTACAGTGCAACTTATAAATGGCGCACACTGTTGCCTCCAAGCATTGGTGGTGAAACGAGTAGATATTGGTAGTGCATTGGGTGCCAATCAAGTGGGATGTTTTCTCCTAGATGGTGTCAAGCTTCGTGATAGTTGTTGGAGATGCACTCATTCAGGCAAGTGGACAGAATTCCATCAAACATCTAACTTGAGTTTTATGAAAGAACCACATTTTCTTTTTGGACTGTAAGCTGAAATGGACTGCTAGTCGGTGTGCACTACTTTTTTCTTAGCTGTGTGAGACAATGCAACTTTTAAAAGCACTGAGGGGGTTACTTTGAGGCAGAATTGCAGCAAGAGTCTTTGAGTTAAGGAAAATATGCATGATGACAGCAGTCCAATTGGTTGAGTGGCATGTCCACTAAATCAAGTATCGAAGCAAAGAACAAGTATCACTTTGTGGAAACATTGCATTGTCTTTGAGGAAATCAAGAGAATAAACCATGCCTCGGGCCATCCTTGCCTGCAGCATGAGAAAGACAATATTGGCCTAGCCATGAGTATCTGCTGTGCACGCGGTGGGTGGTGTTCCCACGTGTGATGGTGGTGTCCACGTCGATGATCTGACATGTCTTGCAGAGGTTACCATTACAGCGTTGTGTAGTGTTGTGGTCAATGTTGTCCTAAAGGCTGGGTAGTTTGCTGCGAACAACTGTCTGTTTAAGGTTTGACAGTTGTTTGAAGGAGCCTTCAACATGTCATTGATGATGATAAGCATCTCGCCAAGAGCTTCCCTATGCCTCCCCTATGCCTCAAACAACTGCCAAACCTTAAACAGACCATTGTTCACAGCAAACTACCCAGCCTTCAGGACAACATGAACCATAATACCACACAACCCTGTCATGGCAACCTCATACACCACCCACCATGTACACAGCAGATACTCATGTGACTCGGCCAATTTGTCTATCTCATACACTGCGGCAAGGATGCCCTGAGACATGGTATACTGGTGAGACCATGCAGACACTACAACAACAGATGAATGGACACCACACAACAATCGCCAGACAGGAACGTTCCCTCCCAGTCTGGGAACACTTCAGCGGTCAAGGATATTCAGCCTTTAATTTTCGGGTGAGCATCTTCTAAGGCAGACTTCAAGGTGCTCAACAATACAGGAACACCGAGCAGAAACTGATAGCCAAGTTCCCTACCCATGAAGACGGCTTCAGCCGTGATCTTGGTTTCATGCCACGCTACATGTGACCCCACCGCACTGTTCTGTATCTGTAAAATCTTCCTTACTGTCCTGTTTTGACACCAACACCTTGATCAATTGTTATGATTTCTTTACCTTAATTAGTCTGTACATTTTTGAATTAGTTATTACTTGGTTAGACCCTCGGCATGCGACCCTTATACCTATCATGTTATTCCAGTCATTTAGTTTGTCTCCAGCACCATCTTATTTTTAACTTTTCATAATTACCTCACTGCCCCGTTTAATCAGATTATAAGTCACTCCTTCGCTCATTATTCAGCTGTTAACACTTTACTCACCATCTAACACTGTTGGTCACTTGAAGAGACTTACTTTCTGACACTCTACTTACACCAATTGTATGATCTTTTGATCTCTCAGCCCTTGATCATTCTGCCCATAAACTCTGTGTCTGTGTGCTCTTCTCTGTCACTGCACCTTACGAAGGGGCTGCGCTCCAAAAGTTTGTGAGTTCAACAAAAATTGTGACAGTCAATTTTAACACACCCTTGTGACTTGGACTTTAATGTCAAAATTTTGTTTTCCCTTGCTATGTATTTTTTCCACTCACAATGCCACTGTCAAACCATCTTTTGCATGTCTTAATCATGATAAATATGTATATATTTCGGTATCCTGAAGGGGTATAGATAACGTTGAATAGTAGCAGATTAGAAATTCTCTCTTTCTGTCTGCCACTTGTTAAAGTTATGCGTGTTATAATAAATAGGATTATTTTCTGTAAATCATGAAATTTGGGGTAAATTCCTTTTGTCCTGAATAACAGTCAGTCAAGGAAATTAGTTGTCTTGGTGGTCTCATTAGGATTCTATATGTTTTGTGTTGGTTTGTAAGACTGCAGGCCTTAATTATTAAATAAAAACCAAGAGAACTGTGGATGCTGTAAATTAGAGACAAAAGTGGAAATTGCTGGGAAAGCTCAGCAGGTCTGGCAGAATCTATGGAGAGAAACCAGAGTTAATGTTTTGGGTCGAGTCACCCTTCCTCAGAACTCAACCTGAAACGTTAACTCTGGTTTCTCTCCACAGTTGCTGCTAGATCTGCTGTGCGTTTCCAACAATTTCTATTTTTGCCTCAGGCCATATGTATTAGTGCATACTTCCCAGTTAAGTTGTTACAAATGTAGAAGGTAGGCAAGATTGGAGAAACAGGAGGTGAACTAATTACAGCAGAATTCCTGCACGAATGGGCATGCTGATGACATGAGGAGTCTCAGAACACCCATGTGGCTCTTCTATCATAGACCTGACACCAATCAGAGAATCCAATCTCTTAATCATGTTTCCATATTCATGAATGCTGCTGAGTATGTTAGGCATTTTCTGTTTAAAGTTCATATATCTAGCATCCACAATCTTTCACATCTGTCAAATAATGGGTTATGGTTTACTTTATCTAGTGTCTCTAAAACCTTAAAACAGCAATGCTATTACCGGTGAGCAAATATAATTTAATTTCTCTGTAGTCAATCAACTTTGGAATACTCAAATGCCTTTTTCATTCATCAAAGCCAGTCACTGATTTATTAATGCAGATATATTCCTTTTTAATATTCATAAAGGCAATCTGTCCTGGGTCCCAGCCATGTTTAATGTTTAGTATATGTCCCATCAAGTTTCTGAACCATATGCATTACTGTCTTGTCCTTGCTGCACTCCAGCTAATGGAAAACAACTGCTAATAACTGGACTTTATAGAGTCCTAGAGTCATACAGCAGGGAAAAAGACCCCTCGGCTGAACTCGTCTGTGCTGACCAGATTTACTAAACTGAAGTAGTACCATTTCCCTGCATTTAGCCCAGACCTCTCTAAACCTTTCCTGTACAAGTAGCAGTCCAAATGTCTTTTAAATGTTGTAATTTTACTCATTGCTACCATTTCCAATGGCAGCTCGTTCCATATATGCATCAGCCTCTTTGTGGAAAAGTTGTCCGTCAGGTACACTTTAAATTCTTCCCCTCTCAATTTAAGCCTATGACCTTTGGTTTTGGACTCCCTTACCCTGGGGAAAAGGCCTTGGCTAATTACCTAAACTATGCCCCTCATGATTTGATAAATGTCTATAAGGTCACTCCTCAGCCTCCTGTACTTCCAACTTATCTAGTCTCTCCTTGTAGCTCCAACCATCCATTGTCAGTATCATCCTTGCAAATCTTTATTTTGCACCTTTTAATTTTCTCTTTAATTCTTTAATTCTTCAAATGTGCTGTCACCAGAGACAAAGAAGATTACATTTGGGTCAAGTGACAATTTTTGTTCACTTCCTCTGTTTCTTTAAGTTTTATTTCATGTCTAGGACAGGATTTTCATCCTGGAAGTGAGAACCAGTGGGTAGGTGACACCTGACATTGCAATCAGCCTTGTCCCTTACAGAGTCCACCTTTACCATCTTTTCATTAGGATGGTATGAATGGGCTGGAGACAGAGAATTCTGTTACCCAGATCAAGCTGAGACAGAGAAGAGGTGAGATAATATCAAGGCAGACAGGTTTGAAGGCCTGTTTCTGTGCATTGAGATTTTGGCTAAATTCTAGAGGTGAATGTAAGGCCCACTAAAATTCAACTAATAACACTCTTCCCTCTTCCTTTCTCACCCATTTAAACTTCCATCCCCTCACCCATTCAAATCTTTTACCCCTCCTAGTTCTTCATTTCATTCCCTGAGTCCTGAGTTTCCTTACTCATATCTAGCCCCCTTTCTTGCAGCCTTTCACTCCCTGACTCACCTCCCACTAGCTTCATACTCTCTCCTTTAATACTGTATCCACTCGGAGCCCTTATAATGGCATTTGACTGTCTTTGAACAGCTCAAAATTCTGTCAAAACAAAACAACTGTACTTTCAAACCTACTTCAAAAATCATAACCATTCAATCCGCTCATAAATTGGTCAAACAGACATTAGTTTAACATCTAATTTGAAAACACTTAATTTCCTTAACAACTCATAAATTTGATGAAATAGCCAAACTCACCTTTCCATTAATAACCTCCAGTGAATTGATCCATTACGCAGTTGGAGTTCCGCCAAGCACTAATAAGATTGAATTCAATACCTGTGTGAATGAAAGCCTCTCGAGACAAATACAATAAAGCCTGTTGAAGTCATCCAGAAGTTCAGCCATCATTAAACTTTGAAACAGCCAAACAGATGACTGAGCTGCACTTCAATGACAACAAGAAGCTTTTTCTTTCTCATTCAGCAGGCCATCATTCTGTGCATGTCTTCCATTCTTTTGTTTTTGCTTGATACTTTTCGTGCCCCACCTTCATTCTACTTTTTCTTTCACCATTCAACCTTTTCTGTCTTCTACTTTGTCACAGACCTTCCTTTTATCAGTGTTTCATCCACCACTTGCTCAAAAGCCATGGCACGTCTACCTTTGACATGGGTCAAAAACCTGAAATGTTAACCTCACTTCTCGCTCTTAGATGCTGACTGACATGTCCAGTATTTCTTTTTCAGTTTTCCCTCTGTTTTAAGACAATTATAAAGGTCTTACACTGATGCTCCAAATATGACAACTAGTGAATATGAAGCAAGACATAACCTTGCTGCAATATTGAAATAACAAATGTTTGATTTGGAGCATTTCAGATGTTATGGCAGTTTGATTTATATTTATTGTCTTGCACAAAAAGCATGGGTGTACATTGGTCATTTTATCTTGAATACCTTTGAAACAAATTGTTGTATTTCGCCCAATCAGAAAGAATCTATGTATATTTCATAAATGCCTAATGGCATACAAATAACTTTAGAACACTAAAGTATACAATAACAATCAATTAAAATATCATGAAATTACCTGTCGCTTGTGCTATAATGTCTCATTCACCATCACTGTTAATTATAATTTATCAGTGTAGCATATGGTATTGAGATGTTTGCCTAACCAGGCATGCATTATGAATGTAGAGTGCCCAAGAGGGAGTCTTTCATAATACGCATCTAAACTCCAGGAGGGTGCTAATGACTCCCAAAGAGTAAACTTTTCCTTGGAAAGCTGAACTGTCAAACATTTCTTCATTCGTCCTGTTTGAAAGAAAAGCAAAGGGATGGGCAGCAAAGGTGAACATCAGCCAATATGTGGCAGCCAAAGGCTGACCCAGCTTCCCCAGTTGTGTACACGTGTGGTTGTGAGTATGTGTATGCAAATCTAGAAAGAGAATGCAAAAATCCCAAGATTCCTGTATTTCTTTCATTTTGACCAGTTGTTCATGCCTGATTTTCATCCCCTGCCATTTAAAGCTGCACATTCAAATATCTAGACCCTCTTTCGGAATTTCCATGCTACAAATTTCTGGATTTTTTTTCCCCTCGTCCCTTAAATACAAGCAATTGGAACATGCAACGTATTCTGTAGCACATAATTCCGTCTGATTCTGTGTGCCATATCATTTGAGATATTCTATTTGCAGGACTATATTTTGCATTATATATTGCAGAAAGCAAATAGACCAGCCATGCAGCAGAATGGTTGCTTAAGGACTCCAACAGTGTGTGAATGAAAAGTTATGCATTGGTCTTGTGAGAATTATGGGTATGCTATAGGTTTAAACCGTGTACATTTGGTTGGTTGGTAGTTTAAGGACTTCAGTAAGTCTTTTTAATAATGAGGTCTTCCTGCAACTACAACTATACCTTTATTTTAAATGTTTTTCCTATTGGTCAAATTAACAATTGACAATAGACTGTGTGTTTCATTTTAAGGTAAATTAGAACTTAAATAGAGTCAGAAAGTCATAAAGCATGGAAACAGATTCTTCAGTCCAACTCATCAATGCTAACCGTTTTCCTAAACTGAAATAGTCCCACTTACCTGCAATTTGGCCCCTATCCCTCTAAACCTTTCCAATTCATGTACTTATCCAAATGTCTTTTAGATGTTGTAACAGTACCTGAATCCACCACTTCCTCTGGCAGTTCATTACACAGATGAAGCACTCTCTGTGTAGAAAATGTTGCCCTCATGTTCTTTTTAAAAGTTTCTCCTTTCACCTTAAAAGTATGACCCCTAGTTTTGAACTTCCCCACCTTTGGGAAAAGACGCCTGCTATTCACCTTATCTACACCCCTCATGATTTTATAAACATCAACAAGGACACCCCTCAATCTCCTACAGTCCTGCCTATTTTTATCATTTAAACCCTCCATTCCCGGCAACATCCTGGAAAGTGTTTTCTAACCCCTTTTCAAATTAATCATATCCTTCCTATGACAGGACGAACAGAACTGCATACAGTACTCCAGAAGAGGTCTCACCAATGTCCTGTACAACGTAAAAAACATGATGTCCCAACTCTTTTACTTAAAGATCTGAGTAATGAAGGTAAGAATGCTAAAAGCCTTCTTAACCAGCCTGTCTATCTCTGATGCAAATTTCAAAGAATTATATACCCGAGCAGGTCTCTGTTCTACAACACTACCCAAGGTCCTACCATTAATTATATAAGTCCTGCCCTTATTTGTTTTACCAAAATGCAATACCTCACATTTACCCAAATTGAACTCCATTATCTCAATTGATCAAGGCCTCTTTATAATCTTAGATAACCTTCTTCACAGTCTACGACCACCAATTTTGGTGTCATGCACAAACTTACTAGACACACCTCCTATATTCTCGTCCAAATCATTTATATAAATGACAAATACCAGTTCTTTAATTCAGTTAGAGATAGTAAGAAATGCTGATGCTGGAGTCAGAGATAACACAGTGTGGAGCTGGAGGAACACAGCAGGCCAGGCAGCATCAGAGGAGCAGGAAAATTGACGTTTCGTCATAGAATCATCATAGAATCCCTACAGTATGGAAACAGGCCCTTTGGCCCAACAAGTCCACAGTGACCCTTGGAGTATCCCACCTAATCTACACATCCCTGAACACTATGGGCAATTTAGCATGGCCAATCCACCTAGCCTGCATATCTTTGGACTGTGGGAGGAAACCGGAGCACCCGGAAGAAACCCACGCAGGCACGGGGAGAATGTGCAAACTCCACACAGACAGTCGTCCGAGGGTGGAATCGAACCCAGGTCCCTGGCACTGTGAGGCTGCAGGGCTAACCACTGAGTCCCGACCCGAAACGTCAACTTTCCCGCTCCTCTGATGCTGCCTGGCCTGCTGTGCCCCCCAGCTCCACACTATTATCTCTTTAATTCAGCTTGTTTTATTTTACCTGAGCATGTACAAATAATGCTTTTGACTCAAGTAGGAGGCTAATTGGTGCTTAAAAACAATACTCAAACTTTCAACACGTCTGAGAGACCTTTGGAAGCAAGAAAGCAATGAGTGTGCTAGAGGCAAAATTGATGAGAGTGAAGTTATGCTGTGAAGCATCTCTTGGGTTTTTGTTTAAAATAAATCTAAAAAAAATGAGAAGAAAGTTAACGCAAAAGGGGTGTAGAAGTTCAGTCTGTTCAATCAAATAACTCAGTTTTGCGTTTTATAGAGAGAGAAAGAGCAAATTCTAGAGAATTGTGGAGGGTCACGTTGCACTGTAAAGAGACCAGAAGTGCAGTTGCTGACTAGATCCTAAGGGAATGACTTCATGTGTCTGTGAACCAGGGCATGCAATTGTCAACAAGAACTGCATTTGGACACAGAGTTCATATTGTTGGGAAATGCCACAGACATGATTTGTGACCTGGAAGCCACAGTCAGAATAAAAAGGAAATGCTCTCAGAGTATGAAAATGTTTAAAAGTCTACCAAAGAGAAATCTTTTTTCATAAAAAAGGCTGGATTGAATTTGTTGGTTTGAGCTCAGTGCAGAAGCTTATATTGTTTAGAATCACAATCCTACTTGTTCAGTGTATCTATTTCATCATTAGTCATCATTGCGTTTGTTTGTTCAAGTTTGTCTAGTAAGTATTCTTTCAGTTTTCAATTTAGTTCTGGAGACCTTTTATTTTCTTTCCCTCGGTTTATACTCACACTATATTCTTTAAATTATTACACCCAAAAATAAATCCAGTTCCTTTCAAGTATCCAGTCTGTCAAGTAGTCCCATAAATGAGATACTATTAATGCCCTCTATTTATTTTTTTGCTTCTCCACTGCTGTATTCTTAAGAACATTAATGGAAGGAAATACAAGTTTATTTTATTACGAGGGAAACTGAATACAAAAATAGAAAGGTTATACTTCAGATATACGGGGTATTAGTGAGACCAAATCTGGAGTACTGTGTACATTACTGGGCTGCTTGTTTAAGGAGAAAAGGAAGACCTTTGTAAGCAGATCACAGCAAGTTTACTAGACTAATACCTGGAAAGGTCAGCTTGTCTTATGTGGAGAGTTTGTGTAGGCTAAGCTTGTATCTGCTGGGGATGAGAAGAGTAGGAAGTGACATGATTGAAACATATAAGATCCTGAGGGGATTTGACAGGCTAGATGTGGACAGTACTCTTCAGCTTCTGGAAGAATCTAGAACTAGGGCCATTACTGAAAAATAAGGAGTCACATCATATTAAAGACAGGAATAATTACTAATTTAGGGTAGGATCTGGTGAACGTACACTGGGAACAGCTACTTGAAGGCAAATCTACATCACATCACTACACAGGGAGGCATTCAAAAATGTATGGGGGGTGGTGGGGGAGGTGGGGTGAGTATAGTCCCAACATGCTCCCTTTAGGGTGAAACGTAGGAGAAACAGGCCCAGAGAACTCTGGATGTCTATGAATATTCAGGAATGGATAAACATAGAAACATAGAAAATAAGTGCAGGAATATCCCATTTGGCCCCCGAGCCTGCACTACAGTTCGATATGATCATGGCTGATCATGCAATCTCAGTATCCTATTCCCAACTTCTTTTCATACCCAGTGATCCTTTTAGTCACAAGGCCCACGCCCAGCTCTAACATATCTAATGAATTAACCCTGACAGCTTCCTGTGGAACAGAATTCCATAGGTTCACGTTTCTCTGAGTGAAAAAAATCTTCCTCATCTCAGTCCCAAACAGCTTATCTCTTGTAATTAGAGTGTGACCACTAGTTCTGGACTCCTCCAACATTGGGAACATTCTTCCTACATCTAGCTTGTCCAGTCCCTTCAGGGTTTTTTTTATGTTTCTATGCGATTCCCCCCTCATTCTTCTAAATTCCAGTGAGTATAATCCCAGTCGTTCTAGTCTTTCCTCATATGTCAGTCCTGCTTTCTCAGGAATCAGTCTGGTGAACCTTTGCTGGGCTCCCTCAATAGCAAAAATGTCCTTCAAGTGACTAGGAGACCAAAAAAAGGAAAAGAGACATATAACAGGTGCAAAGGGGAATCAACGGAGGTCCGAGTGGAGTATAGAAAGTGCAATTTAGAAAGCAATTCGAAGCGCAAAGAGGGATCATGAAGAAACATGGTGGTCAAGATTATCTCAAGATCTTCTACAAGTAAACCAAGGGGAATAGAATAACCAGGGAAGGAGTAGGGTCATTAGGTGCCAGGGGAGAAATCTGTGTTAGGAACTGGAGGATATTGGTAAAGTGCTAAACAAGGACTCAATTTCTGTCTTTACTCAGGAGGAGGAGGATGTAGAAACAGAATTTGAGAAAATGATGGACTGTGAGGTTCTTGAGCATTTTGAAATAGGGAGTGAAAAGGCATTGAAGGGGTGTGCAATACAGACCACCAAAATCCCTTTGAAAATCCACACTTCCCAATATATCACCATTTTAATAATACTCCTCTTTTCTCTTTATCTCGCTTAAGTATATAACTTCACATTTAGTCATACTGGTCCTACATCTGCCATGTGTTTGCCTGCTCAAACAACTTATCTAAATCACCTCGGAGCCTCCTTGCCTCCCTCTCACATCTTGCACTCTCACCAGGATTTGTGTCTTCAGAAAACTTAGAAATGTTGCATTCAGTTTCCTTATCCAGATCATATCTGAATAGGTGGGGCTCAAGCACTGATTCTTACAGTAACTCACTAGTCACTACCTATGACTCAGGAAAAAAAAGTTAATTCACACTCTATGTTTCCTTACCGTCAACTAACCCATGCTAGTATGTTATCTCCCATCCCACATGCTTTAACTTTGCCCACTAACTTTGCCCACTACCTTATTGTGACAGAACTTATCAAAAGCCTGATGAAAATCCAAATGGATGACATCTGCTAGTTCTCTAATACTTATTCTAATAGTTACATTCTCAAAACTCTCCAGTAAATTTGTTAAGCATGAATTGATTTTCAAAAATCCATAATGGCTACTTTCAATCCTGAAAATGCTTTCCAAATGTTCTGTTATCAGTTCCTTTGCGACAGACTCCAACATTTTCCTCACTACTAGTGCTCATCTAATTGGTCTCTTTTATTCTCCCCTTTCATTTTTAAATAGTTGCTTCATATTTTTCATCTTTCAATCTGTATGAGCTACTCAAGCGTCTGTAGAATTTTAGAAGATGACTGCCAATGAATCCAATATTTCCAGTGGCACTTCTTTTATATTCTCGGGTAGAGATTATCAGGGCCTCGTAATTTGTCAGCCTTTAACCCCATTAATTTTCCCAGCTCTGGTTTCTTACTAATATTGATTTCATTCAATTATGCCTTTCACTAGACCCTTGGTTCCCTAACATTTCTGGGAGGTAATTTGTGCTCTCCTTTGTGATGATAGATCCAAGTTATGTGTTAAGATTTTCTCCCATTTCTTTGTCCCCTTTTATCATTTCCCCAGCTTCTGACTGTACTGAAGTATGAATGACTGAAATGAATAAAGTATTCTGATAATCTACATACTTGGTAATGTTCTTGTATCTGTTTTTAGAAATGACTGCAGACTATAGAAAAACAGCAGTAATATCATTTAAAAGAGAATAAACTGTACATTATTAAATGAACAAGGCTTTAATGAAACATTATTATAGAGGTTATATTTAATCTGAAAGTCAGTATGGGAAATGTATAATCCCTGTGCACCTATAATAAATCGTGCTGAAAAATGTAATTTTTGGACTGATTCAAACATTTTGATTTGCAGGGTGAATTCTGGTCATGATTGAATGGAAAGTTGCATAAAATTTGGCCATCAAAAGGACAGGCAAATAAAGGATATTGGATAAAATGGATTTGTTAAGAATAGTATACTTCAAAGGATGCATTTGTTTTGTATTCAGCTATCAAAACCATCATAATTAATGTAGAAATGGTGTTAATTTGAAGACAGGCGTTGATTTCTCAGAAATCATTTTACATTTTTCGTCACGAGGAAAGAATTATTGCTGAGTGTTGTGCTGGCAGTACAACTATGGAAAGTGCTTGCTCAGTTTAATGAATAACTGAGGATTACAAGTAGCTGTATACAATGTCTCAAGAAGTTGTATTATGTCAATATGAATGGCCTCTTGATTCACATTTTGTTGAGAAGAAGAGTTTCCATTTGGAAAACTACATTTTAGCGACGCTCAAAATTGAAGGATTACAAACGTGGTAACGGTTTTCTGAAAGCACTTTGTTAGGTGTAATGAGGATTTAATAGCTTAGATCTTGCATATCCTTTCTTGATACCTGATTGAAGAATGTGGGTGATGACAATGAAAATTGTTGTGAATCACTCTGGACAGTTCAAGGCATCTCCAAACTAGACAGGAGGAGCAACTTGTCAGATTTCAACGTGAGATGAGTTTGAATCAGTATGGAAAATGGATGAGCATGGCAGACAAAGTAACCATTGGAAGTTCCCACAATGTCTGGATTAAGCCAGGAATGTGCAACCACTCACAGAAATTTTTGTGCCATGTACAAAAGAGGTAGAATTTTTAGGGGGCTGCTCCTCCAATCAAAGATCCTGTCCTTGTCATATTCCTCAGATTGTAGGCTCCCTTGCCCATGTTCTTGCTGGTCCTCAAGAAATTGAATCTGATTCTGGAGGTGCAATAAGGGTGGGATAGTGGGAAAGCTATGATGAGGATGAAACTGTTGATTGTCGAGCTGGATAGTAGAGTGACTCAACAAGGAGCAATACTACTTGATGTGACTGAAACCTCACCCAAGCTGCAGCAGGAAGGTCTGAGATGAGGCATCCTGAGGTAATGCAACACACTAATTTTCATCAAATCTCTTGCTTTGAGCCATTTATAGGTTGAACTTTTGTCAGTCTGTAGCTCAAGTCAAAAACTTTGTACTAAGATTACATTGTAGGATCCATGCCTGTGTAGAACTAGGCCTTGTAAATTTCTAAATCTAATTGGTTTAATTATTGTTATAACACAGCCATGAGTACTGTTTTGCTTGCAGGCTAATTTATTGAAGTCTGCTTAGTTGTACAATCCAAAATAATTCTCTGTTGCACCAAAAGTCAGTTTGGAGACTTGGGGACTGTCATCTCTGAATGTCCAATCATTCTGAAGTATTCATGCAATAATTATGCAGAACTTTTCCCAAAGAAAATTATGGTCTCGTACAGTCCAATATCATAGAGATTGGTTTTGGACAACAAAACGCAGGTGGGAGAGATGACGGTGGTTGAGATCTGAGGAAGGGTCACCGGACCCGAAACATTAACTCGGATTTTTTTCTCTGCAGATGCTACCAGCCCTGCTGAGCTTTTCCAGCAACTTCAGTTTTTGTTGGAGATGACAGTGGATTCTGTAGCAGCTTTTTTCTTTATTCATTCATGAGATGAGGGCATTGCTTTTAGGCTCATCCCTAATTGCCCAGAGGGCATTTACAGTCAACCACATTTTTGTGGGTCTGGAGTCAGATGTAGGCCACACAGGTAAGGATGGCAGTTTCCTTCCCTAAAGGACATTGGTCATGGAGTAGAAAGAGGCTGTGTGTTTGGAAGAGGAGCATGTGTGTATATAGTGGAGATCAAAGGTGATGCAATGTATGAAACCAAATTAATAATGTTTATTTGATATTTAATGTGAGAAAATGGTTGAAATTTGTTCAATTCATAATCAATTGTTTGATTTCTAGTTGGAAACTCCTGTCTTGGTTCGTCATCTATTAAATCTTAATTATTCAACATGCATTCAGGTTCTTCCATATTCTATTTTGGAAACAGAGTAGGGGGGTGTACTTATCATAAATTAACAAACATGTCTTATTGATAGACAGCAAGCTAAAAGTTTAATGTATACGTCTGTAAGCAATTTTTATATTTGTGCTTCTTAACCAATATTATCATGTGATTGCATCATCTCACAAAAGTGTGTGAAAAAATGAGTCCCTGAAATCAACAAAGTAGCCCCTGAAAATCAAAGAAAAACATGAGAATATCTCATGAAGAGAACTCAAAAAGTTGTTTTGAGCCCTGGTTTGAATTAATTTCACTGACAGGCTCTTTCTTTTCTCCAATATTTGGAAGTAATTCAAGTTCTAAGGTCCACTATGGACTCACAACATCTTATTGAATCAAGAAACTTTATTCATGTTGTTTCTCAAGGGCAGTCATCAGAACATAGAGAAAAAAAGAAATAGGAGCAGTAGTAAACTATATAGACCATCAAACCCACTCCACCATTGAGTATGATGATGGCTGATATTTGGCTTCAAATCTACAGGTTACATTTTCCCAAAGATCGGCTAAGTCTTGGTTCTGGGGAGTTTCATGGAGGGTTTCTCTCTGTGAGCTTTAGCAAGTTATCTCAGGCAATTCTCTGTAGATCACATTATTATGCATTGACCATGCCTCTATGTTGCTCCCTTCATGCTATACTACCAATGGTAGAACTACATACTACAGTTGGAACTTGTCGGAATTTCTGGCACAGATGCCATCTTTAAACTTCAGCTGGTCAAGTACAGCCAGTCAGGAGCTTCTTTTCACAGTGCACATATTGACAGAGGGCTGAAAAAGAAAAGCTTCTGTGGGCACATAAGTGGCATGTATGACACTTCATTGCAAATACATTCCACATTCATAAATGTATTCTCACTCATTTGATCATCTATCATTGTCACTGCAGCTACAAGAATCAAGCTGCACACCTTGCCTATCCTTAGCACCATACCATCTTAGACCTCTGTCTAAGGGAATGTTACACTATCCCTAATGCTCAGTGTAGCATAACGTCTTCTCATTATTCTATGTCAGAACATACATATGCTGAGAATCTTCAAATGACTGAAAATGTTCACCGATTTATAACAAGTGCAAAAGTGAAGTATTAATCAGCCATCAGAGCAAAGGTCCTCACGTTTAATCAATGAAAGACTTATTTGTTTTTATTCATTCATAGCATGTTCACATTTCTGGCTAGGCCAGCATTTATTGATCATTCCTAGCTCCCCAGAGGGCATTATGGTTGACTTTTAAATGCCCTAAAGGACATTAGTGAGCCAGATATGATAATTGGCAATGGTTACATGATCACCATTAGGCCTGCTCTTTATTCCAGATTTTATTGAATTTAAATTTCCTCATCTACTATGGTGGGATTCAAACCCAGGTTCCTACAGTGTTGACCTAGGGTTCTGGATTTTTGAATCCAGCTACATTACCACACCCTCTCTGCTAGGGTGCAAAGGTTTTTGCATTGGAATACATCTTGGGAAGTTTGGGTTTGCAGTCTATCTCTGTCACAGACCTTCTCACTCAGAAAGAACACTTTCATAGTGCAATTACAGTGACTTGGAGGATTCAGGAGTTTTTGTGCTGGAATGGAACCTTTTCACATGGAGGTAGAGCAGTTTTATGTTTTGTGGAATCAAACACTACCAAATGATGGTTACAGTCAAGTGCTGCCAACCAGCCTTCTTTCTACTCTTCTTAAATAACCAATTTATTGACTCCCTAATAGGGATTCTCCATTCCACACTGAGCCCATTTGTTTAACAAGTGGTAGAGGATGAACAAGAAGAAGCACTTGTTTTAACAAGATGCAGCTGATTACATGATAACAGGTACAAGATAAATAGTCTGAGTTATTATGTTTAACTAGCCAATCAGCAGACACTGATAACGCTTCTATCTCCTTCTTGATCGAGACTCCTTTTTTCCTCGCCCAAAACTGTACGGCATCATTAGAGTGGGTGACGCAAAATGCCATATCCAATATTAACCATAAAACCATTGTTCATTCTTGGAAAAAATCTCATCTGGCTCACTAATCTCCTTCAGAGAAAGAGAATCTCCTATCCACACCGAGCCTAGCCTGGCCTACATGTGACTCCAGAGCCACAGCAATGTGGTTTGAATCTCAACTGCCCTCTGAAATGGCCAGCTAGCCACTCAGTTGTACCAATCGCTATGAATCCTCAATAAAGAAATGAAAATGGAAGAACCCCTGATATCGACCTCGGCACCGGAAAAGACAACAGTAGAAACAATCCTGTTGGTCCTGCTAAGTCCTCCTTACTAACATCTTGAGGCTAAGTGCCAAAATTTGGAGAGTTGTCTCACAGACTAGTCAAGCAACAACCTGACATAGTCATACTCATGGAATCATACTTTACAAACCATGTACCAGACACCACCATCACCATCCATTGATATATCCAGTGCCCCTGGCAGGACAGACCCAGCAGAGGGGGTGCACAGTGGTATTCAATTGGGAGGGAGTTGCCCTGGAAATCCTCAGCATTAGATCTGGCCCCCCTGACGTCTCATGGCCTCATGTTAAACATGGACAAGGAAACTTCCTGTTGACTGCTACATACTGTCCTCCCTCAGCTGATGAATCAATGCTCCTCTATGTTGACCAACACTTTGAGGAAGCACTAAGAGTGGCATTGATGCAAAATGTATTCTGAGTAGGAGTTTTCAACGTCCATTACCAAGAGTGGCTTGGTTGAGCTGATTGGGCCCTAAAAGACATAATTGCTCGACTGGGTCTGCAGCAGGTGGTGGGGGAATCAACAAGAGGGAAAAACATACTTGACCTCTTCCTTACTAAGCTGCTGTCTGCAGATGCTTCTGCCCATCATCGGTAAGATACTGCATAGTCTGCAAAGACTGCATAGTCTTTGTGGAGACAAAGTCCCACCCACACTTTGAGAATAACCTCCATCACGCTGTGTGGCATCATCATTGTATGAAATGGGACAAACTTAGAACAGGTCTAGCAACTCAAGACAGGATATCCATGAGGTGCTATGGGCGATCTGCAGCAACAGAATTTTACTCCAGCACAATTTGTAAACATATGGCTCAGCAGATCCCCCACTTGAACATTGCATTCAAGTCAATGGAGAATGTATGCCAGGAGCAGCATCAGGCATACCATTTGAACCATTACATTATACAACAGGAACTGAGTTCAAGGTGGTTGAGGTTTTTTTGTCATTCTTTGAGTGTCCAGAATTAACTGCATATAAAGTTTGAGGATAAAGATGCTGACATTTGGTGTCAAGAATGCACTGTAAGTAACTGGTACATAAGATACTGTATGTACCTGTAAGCTGCAAAGCAAGCACAGAATGTGATATAGTTATTGGAAGGCCAGTCTTGGAGTCAAACAATGACAGATTTGTTTTAGAAATCATTATACATGACTTCCACTTTGCAATTGTCTGAGGCGACACATTCATAAAGCCATCAAAGTTGTATGCTTGGAGAGCAGTGCCTGCATAGGGAAGCATTATTAAATAAAACAAGGTTTGTGGAAGGTTAATTTGTCAGACAGTTCTAATCTCACAATTTTCCTGTATTCTGGTGTGCTTCCTTTACTGTACGTCAAGCTGTTATGTGAATTCCAGAAGCTGTCTGACATGATGTTGCTTCATCCCATTTCCTGAGTTGGAAACCATGCCTAGAGTGTTGGAGAGGTATTGAATACAGGCTGCCACTACACTGCCAAAAGCCTACGACAAGAAAACGCTCCCCAGATAACACAAGAAGAAGCAAACATACAACAGCAGCTGTCAACCATTATTTGCAGGTATGTAAAACAAAAACAGTTTGGTTGCACTTATGCTTCTGATCTTTAGGCATTTGATGCAGAGGGGTGTGGGCAGACCGGAAGAGCCCCTGGGTTCTGCTTCTGGGCCTGACCAGGCTGCCTATAAACAGATCCAGACAGTTGGCTGCGGAAGGGTCAAATCTACAAACTGTCTACCCCTATTCTGGGTTGTGTTTGTGCAGTGTGTTCTTGGAGAGGGAGCACGCAGTGTTGATCAATGCTCTTGATGCCTTTAGAGACAGATGGGCACTGCAGGGCAGTACAGCGCTTTATCTCACCCTCCACATCCATTTTGATTTAGTCCCATCCCGTTCTCCCTACATTCTCACTTTTGATGATTTGCATTGACCATAATGGGCTTTGCTTGTCAATATCCAAATGGCTACACAGGTGTTTTTACTGGCGGTGGATACTGGTTAAAAAAAAACAAATAAAAATCATGGTAATTTTGGTACTGGGAAGGTCATTGAGTTATGTGTGATGACACTTCTGGGGAGAGGGGTAAAAGGTATGGAAACAGTCCTAGGGGTCTTGTGGCATCGTGGTAATAATCACTGCCTTGGAGGAACATGGTCTGGGTTCAAGTCTAATCTACTTCAGTGATGTATCATAACATTTCTGAACAGGTTGATTAGAAAATATAAAAGAGGGACAATCCAGCTAATTTATTTTGTTTGCAAAACACAAATTGAAGAATTTTGTTGAACAACTGCAGTTTGTTTCCAGTCTATAAGTTGGATGCGATCAACGAGGAAATGGAGTTTTGTTTTATTCATCCACAGGATGAGGGTGTTGCTGGCTAGGTCAGCATTCATTGTCCAGAGGGCAGTTAAGAGCCAAGCACATCACTGCAGGTCTGGAGTCACATGTCGGCCAGACCAGGTAAATCATGGCGGATTTCCTTCCCTAAAGGACTTTAGTGAACCAGACAGTGTTTTTTTCCCCCTAAAATGGATTCATGGCTATTATTAGATTCTTAATTCCAGATTTTTTAACTGAATTCAAATTCCACTACCCGCTGTGGCAGGATTTGAATCCAGGTCCCCAGAACATTATCCAAGTCTCTAAAAAACAGTCCAGCAATAATGCAAACTACACCATCACTTCCCCACTAACTGACTGCTAACTGATTGTCCTTTGAAAGAGCTGTCAATTACTTGTTTGCCTGAATTGTTTTGTTTTCCCCTGTACTGTGATATTCTGTGATTCTAGAGATGCTTTCTTTTCTGAGATTGGGTTAAACACTCCATTATTGTTGGATAAAGGGGACTTGTCTCAGCGTCAATAGTGACAATATCTATTTGGTCAGTCAATGTGTTGAAGGTGGGGTTTTACTTTGAAAATTATAATAGGGCTTACTTAATGTGCAAAGAATATGTTACAGGGTCATAGAGTCAAAAAGATCTACCCACAGAAAAAGTGCCCTCCGACCTATCACGTTTGCTCAGGTTAAAAACAACCACCTAATTGTTCCACCGAAACTGTTGTAATCCCTTCTATTCTAAAGTCTTTCCAAAATGGATGAACAAATTTACACCAAGCGACAAGACTTTTTTACATGCAACTTGCATTCTGGAGCAATGGATAGTGATGATAGAGGCTCAAACATTTATTTCATAGCATGGCTGACCAGGAATTTCTCCTACTCTTAATGCCTGCCATTGGTATGTATTCAAAGGGTTTGCAAGTTGTTTTTCAACCTGAGCGCTTGTGTTATGATGCATTTTATTTGATATTTAGTCCTCAAGTGGAACTCCAACTAGGACCTTTTTGCTTGGAGGCAGGGACTTCAGACTGCAGACTATTTCTTGAACAAAATGCAATTAGTGTAAGATATTTACAAAAAAAAAGTTTATTTTTCCAGGAAAACCCAATAAGTCACAGATGATTAATAACACAAATTAGAACATAGCACATAGATAGAACAAATTATGTGCACAATGCAGAACAAATTATATGCACAAAATCAATCCCAGGTACTTAGAATGGTATGACTAACAAGGAAATTACACAAATATCTTCACTCTAGCCAGGACTTATGACAGTCTATTATACAACCTTTTATTTTGAATGGGACGCAGTGTAATGCACCCTTGGCGCTGAGCAGTCACATGGACTACATTTCACACCCTGGTACATTACAGGCCTCTGGATTTGTAGTGCTTGATTAGACAAGGAATGGAGACTATATAATTTCAGCACATCAGACATTCACCATTGCATTATCAGTCCCAGTGCACATCTAAAATGGCAATGCATTTCATGTCTCAGCACTTCAGATTGATAAGCACAGAAATTAATCCATTCTCCTGAGGACAATGCTCCAATTACATGAAAAATTCCTATTTCCCTGTATGTACTTCATGAAGCAATGGTCAACGTATAGTTTGTAACAGAAGTGTAAGGTTTGTAATCATAAGAACTTAGAGAAACCACTTCAGCATCAAAAGGTTTATATTATCACTAGCAGCATTTGACTGTGTTACAGCATGTAAGCACACATCAAACTGCCTGTTACTCTACATATAATAACCAACCTAATGTTTTGTTTAGATCTTAGGCTCACTTTGCTTTTGATTTTCAATTTGTACTGCACAAAACTCATCCAGTACGAATGTTCTTCTTTAACTCTTCATTTTTTTCCATTACAGGTCTGTACCCTAAGCAACCTCCCAGTGTAAATATGTCATCCCACCCCAACAACTCTTCATTCTTCAAAGGTATCAACTCTTGACTGGGGCCCAATTCAAATATCTGCACAACTAAAGTTTACGCTTCCAAGACCTAGGACATGGAGCAACACTTCAACTGTCAGCATTGGTCACGAGATAGTGAACAGGAGAGGAAATCCCACCCCATATTCCGCTTCAAAAGGGGCATAATTCATATAGCATAGGTCAAAGATCAACTATAACACGGAATTGAATTCACTGCAGACCTCACATTGACAGGAGTCTATATCTTCAACCCTGCTTTTCTACATGGTTTATCTCCTAACAAGATTTGTAGATGATAAAAAAAACTTCAAAACACTGGAAACAATGAGGACGATAGTGTCAAAATTCAAAAGGATATAGACAGGTTGATAGACGGAACAGAAAAGTAGCAGATGAAATTCAATGCGCAGAAGCATGAGATGATATTTCATTTTGGGAGGAAGAATGCAGAGTGGCAAAAAGAAAAATAAAGAACACAATATTTAACAGAATGCAGGGGGATCAAGCCTAGGGTGGATATGTGCACAGACCACTGAAGGTGGAAAGAAATGTTCATCAATTTGAAATGGAGTATGAAAGCAAGGACATTTTGTAAAACCTATATAACCACTGGTACAGCCCTAACTGGAATATTGTGTCCAGTTCTGGGCAACACATTTTTGGAAGGATTTGAAAGGATAGAAGAGGGCATGAGAAAGATTTATGAGAATGAGCCCAGGAATAGAAGATTCCAGTTTTAGATAGAATGGAGAAATTTGCAACGCTCTCCTTGGAGGATCGAAGATTGAGATGAGATTTGATAGAGGCACTCAAAATCACCAGGAGTTGGATCAGAGTAGATAGGCAGAAACTGCTCCCATTTGTGAAATAATTGAGAACAAGAAGGCACAGATCTACACTGACAAAAGAAGCATTGGTTAACAAGAGGAACAACTTTTTTCCTGCAGTGTATTTGGAATAGACTGAGTGAGAGCATGGGAAAGGCAGGATCAATGAGGGATTCAAGGCAGAATTGGACCATTATCTGAAAAAGAAAGACTTGCAGGGAAAAGTGGAAAAGACAGGGAGTGGCACTCAGTGAATTTCTCTTTCAAAGGGACAATGGGTTGAGTGTCATCCTTGTGGGTTGTAACCATTCCTTAATTATGTGACTGTTTAATCTTGTTGACACATTGAAGGGGCTGTATAAACATTGTCCTGTGAATTGATTAAATCACCACCCTGAATGCAAGAAGTAACTTTGATGCCTTTAGATGTGCCGCTTTTTCATTATTCCTTTGTTTCTCGAAAAGAGAGTGGAATAGTACTGACAGAACAGACAATAAGGTAATAGAACATGAATATACATGTGAAACAAAATCCTAGAGTAATTATATTCATACTTAGACAGAGAGTTTAAGTATGTATTTGCAATTTGTCAGTACATGATGTAGCAAAGCAGTTGGCTTCGGTGCACTCATAAGAATTAATTTCCTGCAGTGAAGAGGAAAGATTTTCTGGGATTGCATCTTGTTGATGGTTTAGCAGCATTGGTTACATTTCTCCATTTGCATGGAGGTCATTGCAAAGGTATTGCATCTCAAAATTCAGAAGCTTCTGAAAGGGAGCATATGACGAGCCAGCATCAAAATATTGAGGCTTGATGCTCCGGAGCTGTTGGCCCTGAGACCTCATTGTCATGAAGCCAGTGCTACAGACTGTCTCCTCCACCCACTGGTTAAGACTGAAATAGAATCAGGGCCAACTCTGCAAGTAAACTCAGTGAGTGGTCAGGGAAAGGGAAATGGTTGTACTCCGTTTATTATCTCCACATGGAGAGCAAACTTCCAACATTTTCTGTGCAAGTCTCTGAACAAACAGGACCATTGATGTACCTGCAGGTTTGTAAAAAAAGAATGAGAGAGGTTTACATTTCCAATGGTGCATTTCACAACAACACTACACACAGAACCTGTCCAATGAATCACTGATCTGCAGGTAGTGCTCCCAGCGCTAAGTGCAGTGACAGGCATTTGTAGGGATACAAGCCCGCTGGGTCAAGCTCCAATCTGCCAGGTAAGAACTGACCATTGGGATTCTAAGCATATCATGAACTGCGATACTAAAGTCTTGCCCTGTCAGTTACTGCTATCTAGTCAAAAGCTGGCACTTTCTGAGAACTGGAGATCCAGGCTGCAAAGCCACAAAGGGTGGCAATAACAAGTAGGTGAGTTGAATTTGTTTTAGTGAGTCACTGTTTAAGGAGGTCACCCTCTCTACTTGACATCCATGTCACCATTTGCTCTCAGGCTAGGTCTAATGAAGACCTCCACTTTCGTGGTTTCCCTGCTATTTTTCTCAGCTGCAGGGAAGTCAAGGTACTTGGGCAGAGGTGGTGGGTTGAGGTCAAGTAGGTGTAAATTGATCACTTAAGGGCCTTAATTGTTGGGAAGTCAGAAAGGTTACCCACACACTTTCCAGTTCAGAACTTATTGCCGAAGTGTTAGGAGCTGGCCATTTTGGCGGTGCCAACCTGCTTAAATATTCGCTCTTCCCAACACATTACCCCCACTTCCTCCTCATGGGAAAACCCCATCCATTTTAAATATAGGAAAAGTGATGACCCATTTTCATACAACAAGGTCTAGAAACATAGTATGATGGTAACCAGATATTCTATTTTAGTGATATTGGTTCAGAACTAAATATTGGCTGGGATTCCATGGATAACTTTCTGTGAGCTGTGATGTTCTTTTAGAAGAGAATGCAGCTGTGCACGCTCCTGGTGTGCATCCTCATCCACTGTAAATATGGGTACAAAGATCAGTGAGCTTCCAACAGATTTAAAATCAATTTAAATGAAAATGTGGAAATTGCTGTTGGACAAGTTGATTAGAAGGTCAGAATCCTCTGGGTGCATTTCCGTCTACATTGGAATATATGCTGAATAGTACTATTGCGGATTTGTTCCATTGGCAATATTACTTTCTGTTTTCCCATTGACATGACTGCAAATTTCTCAAGTGAACATAGAATGTGAATGCATTCGATTTCTGTTGACGTAAATTGACGGTATGGAAGTTACATCCCTTTTGTGTAAATGGATTGCAGAGGCAACTGAAGTTGGAGATAATGACTGAAGGATGGCTGTGAAACATGAACTGTTATGCTTCAGCACCTTCAGGAGAGAAGGGAAGGAAATTTGAACAAAGGAAATGCAGAGATGTAGATGGGTCTCCTTTCCAGTGTATGTATGATGTCACAGCATTTTCTTTTGTATTTGTTCAATGTATTCTGGAATTAAAGTTTGTTGAATCTGCAGGGGTGTCAACAAAGAAAATCAGAGGCTATGAGGTAAAGTGCACCGTCTGCTCATTTCTACCCTCTCTTTGTTGCATGTCACACGTACACACACCCACATATCCAGCAGCAGGCTCACAAGGTCCCATGAATCTCACACATTATAACAGCAAACTATTTTATGTAAGCTTGATTGTCTCTTCTCCAGACTACAGCAGATGCACACAGAACACATATTTATACCCAAATTTCCTAATATTTAATTTGTGCCCTTTTGATTTTGAGATTCCATAGCCTCCATCAATCTTTGATTTATTTTACATATTTTTCAATAAGAAACAAATTAAGTGTAACACAGAATTATTAATAATTATGAACACTTGTTTTGATTTAATGAATTAATAAGGATATGTGGCAATTATTATAATGGCTCCTTTGAGTGGAACAGTGCCACATCTCTGTGATCACTGGTTCAGATCTATGTAACGTTCATATGCAGACATATGGATTTAAGATTTCAATAATATTCTCAGTGTTTAGCTAACTCTTAGTGAGTCATTCCCCACTCATATTTTTAAATAGTTGCCTTATCTTGGAAGAGAATGAGGAGAAGAAGCAGAATTTTCAGTTTGCTAGGCAGGCTATGAGTGCCCCCTATTGATGGAACTGTGTTGTAGTAAATGACTGTGTTGTCAGAGTGTTATGTGATTGTGTTGCTCACAATTTGCATAATTATGCAAAATTTAATAGGGTAATGGTACATTGTAATTGACAGCGCTACCATGTTTTTGTTACATCAGTGGAAAAAGTTACTTTACAAAATATTTTCGAATATAATGTGGTTTATGTTGTTAAAATTAATTTTCAGTAAATAGTGAAACATCTACTGATTTTATAATCATACACTTGAGGGTGGTATGGTCGTTCAGTGGCTAGCATTGCTGTCTCACAGCACCAGGGATCTGGGTTCAATTCTGACCTTAGGCAGTTGTCTGTGTGGAGTTGACACATTCTCCCTGTGTCTCTGTGGGTTTTCATGGGGTGCTCTGGTTTCCTCCCACAGTCGAGACCTGAGCAGGTCAGGTGGATTAACCATTCTAAATTGCCCATTGCATCCAGGGTTGTGCACGTTAGATGGACTAGTCATGGGAAATGTAGGGTTGTGGGGTGGGTTTGAAGGGAAGGTGTGGACTTGATGGGCTGAATGGTCTGCTTCCACATTTCAGGGATTATATGAAATCCCTGTGACTGACTTTCATGTTGTTTGCAGTTTATTAGAAATGTCACATTTTTCGCTAAAGAAAATGCATTATATAATAGAGGCTGGGGCTATTTAAAGGTAAGTTTTCTTCCAACTATTTTTATTATATTTTTCCAATGATGATAACTTTCGTATTTATGTAGTAAGAAATTCCAAGGTGCTTCATAGAGATGGAAACCAAAAGATACACATGGAACAATAGCAAGACATATTATAAAAGATGTGACAAAATAACAACACTTGCAAGTTCCTCCCCAAGATGCTCACCATCCTGACTTGGAATTATGTCATGACTTCTTCAGTGTTGGATGATAAATGAACATTAGCCATTCCCACAGAAAGATTATGTCTTATTTGAAAAGTGGCACCTCTGAAAGTACAGCCCTCTCAGAATATGGCAGCCTGAATTATGATAACCATTCAATACAACTCTACACCAATCTTTTTATTTTTCACTTGTTCACTGGATGTAGGTGCTGCTGGCTATGGTCCTGCATTCCTCGATCACCCTCAATCGCCCCAAAGAAGATACTGTGAGCCAACTTCTTCAACCATTGCAGTTCATGAGGCTGGGTAGGCAAACTCACAGTGCTGATAAAACAGGAAGGAATTCCAGGAATCTGACACAGTGGCAGAACAGAAATGGTAAGATATTTTGAACTGAGGGTTGTGTGTGGTTTAGAGATGAAAATGTGGGTGGTGATGTCACCTAAGATAAAAGGAAACCAATGAATGGTTACACTTGAGAAGGATTGGTGGACGTCACAAATAAATCACACACTCATCTATTAGCATCTTTCCATCTGTAAGATAATGGAAAAAAGTTGCAAAGTTATTCCACAAGACACAAGCGCAACATATGAAGCCGCCAAGTAGTGTTGTAAGTTGTTGGTTTTGCCATTGATGCCTTTTGAGAAGCTTCTGTAGCTACTAGCCATTGTTGTATTATTGCCAGCCCACACAAGTTGTTGCATTTCTTTTGCCAGCTGGTGACATGCAGTGCAATAGTTAATGTTTAGGGCCTTCATGTCATGCTTGCTAGCATCAACGAAGCGGAAACTTTGTCCCTCCACTGCTATGGTACCATCTTTGGTATACCACCAACTTCTATCCTGCAGATATGTCCAATCCATTACTGCTGCCTCTCTTTCGTTATTGCCAACAAAAGTGTTAGCACTGCCTTTGAGAGCTCTGCACATTTGTAACTTTGTCCTAGCAGGATATATCAATGATGTAGACAAACATTGAAGGTGAAAATAAACTTTAAAACAGAAATATATTGCAAGTCGGTAAGCATATGAAACAGTTATGTAAAACTTGCTCAGATCTTGTTTCTTTCTAAGTCTCTTCTGTTCGTTACATGCCAGGGAATTCCAATACCTTCAATTTCAGACACATCATGCATTATAAGGCATTCCCAGGACAGACATAACACAGCTAGGGTCAGGGAAACAATGCATTCACTGCTCACAATGTGGTCTCCTCTACACTGGGGAAACAAAGCATAGACTGGGTGGTGACTCACAGAACACTTGAGTTCTGTTTGCAAAAAAGAACCTGAACTCCTGTTGTCTACCACTTCAACACAGCACCCTGTTCCCTGGCTAACATTTCTGTCACAGATTTGCTACAGTGCTCCAGCGAAGCTCAGCGCAAGCTGGAAGAACAGCACCTAATTTTCTGCTTGGGACCCTGCAGCCTTCTGGACTCAATATTGAGTTCAATAACTTTAGGGCTTGAGCTTTCCCATGTCTTTACCCCAAGCCCCACCCACCAGGCCTTATTATCACACAGTCTGCCATTACACACTACCTATTGTTAGCCATTAACAGTCCCCATCAACAAATATTCACCCTCCGAGCTAGATCGTTATCCACTCCTTTGTCTGTCTAACTGCTCTTCTCTCTCTTTGGGCTCTATCCCCACTTATCGTTTACTCTTTACATCCTCTCCCCATCCTATCTTCTGCACATAAGCCGACATTTTCCTAGCTACCATCGGTACTGAGGAAGGGTCATTTGACCTGAAATGTTAACTCTGATTCCTCTCCACAGATGCTGCCAGAACTGCTGAGCTATTTCAGCAATTTCTATTTTTGTCTGTGTTTTACAGCATTTGCGGTTCTTTCGGTCATGGACACAATGTTGCTTTGTTTCCTTTGCTCCAATCCGAAACTAAACAGGAATGTTAATTGGGGATGAATTGTCTCCATTATAATGCTGAACAATTATCTTTGCTTTCCTAGCAATTTCTAAATTTACTTATTTTTCCCATATTATTTTCTTTTTTTTACAATTAAACTACTAGCTCTGAAAACTAATCAGTTCTTGCACATCATCAATTTTTTGCCCAAGCATTTATTTCCCATACAACAAGGTGCAGGGCTGGATGAACACAGCAGGCCAAGCAGCATCACAGGAGCAGAGAGGCTGACGTTTCGGGCCTAGACCCTTCATCAGAAAAGGGGGAGGGGAAGGGGGTTTTGAAATAAATAGGGAGAGAGTGGGAGGCGGATAGAAGAGGGATAGAGGAGAGGATAGGTGGAGAGGAAACAAACAGGTCGAAGAGGCGGGGATGGAGCCAGTAAAGGTGAGTGTAGGTAGGGAGTTAGGAAGGGGATAGGTCAGTCCAGGGAGGACGGACAGGTCAAGGGGGCGGGATGAGGTTGGTCGGTAGGAGATGGAGGTGCGGCTTGAGGTGGGAGGAGGGGATAGGTGGGAGGAAGAACAGGTTAGGGAGGCAGGGACGAGCTGGACTGGTTTTGGGATGCGGTAGGGGGAGGGGAGATT
>NC_063335.1:100650778-100689046 GCF_021869965.1 Rhincodon typus | reverse complement strand
CCCAAGAAGACTTTCCACATCAAGCAGATGTTCACCTGCACATCTGCTAATGTGGTATACTGCATCCGCTGTTCCCGTTGTGGCCTCCTCTACATCGGGGAAACCAAGCGGAGGCTTGGGGACTGCTTTGCGGAACACCTACGCTCGGTTCGCATTAAACAACTGCACCTCCCAGTCACGAACCATTTCAACTTCCCCTCCCATTCCTCAGACGACATGTCCATCCTGGGCCTCCTACAGGGCCACAACGATGCTACCCGAAGGTTGCAGGAACAGCAACTCATATGCCGCTTGGGAACCCTGCAGCCCAATGGTATCAATGTGGACTTCACAAGCTTCAAAATCTCCCCTCCCCCTACCGTATCCCAAAACCAGCCCAGTTCTTCCCTGGCCTCCCTAACCTGTCCTTCCTCCCACCTATCCGCTCCTCCCACCTCAAGCCACACCCCCATCTCCTACCTACTAATCTCATCCCGCCCCCTTGACCTGTCCGTCCTCCCTGGACTGACCTATCTCCTCCCTACCTCCCCACCTACACTCACCTTTACTGGCTCCATCCCTGCCTCTTTGATCTGTCTGTCTCCTCTCCACCTATCTTCTCCTCTATCCATCTTCTATCCACCTCCCCCCTCTCCCTATTTATTTCAGAACCCCCTTCCCCTCCCCCATTTCTGAAGAAGGGTCTAGGCCCGAAACGTCAGCCTTCCTGCTCCTCTGATGCTGCTTGGACTGCTGTGTTCATCCAGCTCTACACCTTGTTATCCCAGTGAAGTGGACTGCTTTGTGCTGGATGGTGTTAAGCTTTTTGAGTGTTGTTGGAGATGCAGTCAACCAGGCCAGTGGGATGTATTCTATCATACTCCCAACTTGTGCCTTGTAGACAGTGGACAGGCTTCAGGAAATGACCTACTGATTCTGACCTGTTCTTGTAATCACGTCATCCAAGAGATACAGTTACCTTATAATCCAACAGGGAAGCGCAAGACTTATGAACTTATTATCATTTATTGAGCTTGTGGCTCCACCTCTGAGGTTTAAAACAACACATTGTAAATCAGTGAACAGATGGCACAACAGTTAACAATATTTTAATTTAGGATGTGTTTGGTTATGAGTTAATAAATTAAAATGTTTCTAAATTTGGGTTACTACAAGGCACAGTAAAATACCAGTGTGAGAATGCAGATGCTTAAAATGTTTTTGTAGCTAAAGGGTGAAAGCAAGGAATCAAGTTCTCAGTAAACACAAAGTGCAATCCGCATTCATCAGTTCTTTAATTACAGTGACACACATCGTTTTACTGAATGTAGCCTTATTAGGGAGCAAAATAAGGCCCAATATAATTAATAATGAACAATTTGATTATTTGTGTCTTGTTGACCTCCAGTGGCAGGTGTGAGCTTTTCCTCCTGAATACAGGCTAATAGAGTTTTCAAAACTGATGCTTTAAGAAAGTCATCTTGTTTTAAAATCATGTATGTGTGTGACAAGTACACAAATGGCTCACATTAACTCATATAATCCACTATCTATGTGGCTTTAAAATTCTAAAAGGGATCAGTGAGTTGAATCTTTATCACAATTGATTACCATAATGCTTCTGGCTAACGCTTAGAGATTTCCATTCCATTCCTGTGAGTGTTCTGTTCAGTGGCAGTTCAGAAACGGGACAGGTATTCCAAAACACTTTGAGTGAAACAATTAGAGTGGAGTCCAGTGCTTGAATGGCAGTAAATGGAAGAACAGGAACATTTTTAGCAGATAAACAGTAAGGCTTTGTGAAGAGGTGAAACTTTGCAGTATTCAACTAGCCATCCAAAACAACTATACATTGCATTCACATGTATTTTTCCCTTAGCCTAAAAATGGTTAACTCATTCACAACTATTAAAAAGACAACAGAACAAAAACTTTTGAAATGCAAGTCTTTTTGAGATGAAGTATTTTAAATTCATAGATTAACTTGGATTGGATTACTTTTTTATGCATTACTGATTTTTTTTATTTCAAAGATTTCAGATAAAAGTTGCAAAGGGATTGGAGATTGAGCTATTTCAAATAAAAATAAATAGATTTATCCAACAAGCAAAATATCCTATCATCAATGGATAATTCCTAAGTTTTAAATTCTAACTCAGAGACAAATGAAAGGCAAAGTCATTTTGCTTGGCTGTTTAAGCAATGTTTAACTTTTTTTGCAAATGTCACACAATATGTGCAGAACCAAATTGTTCTGATTTTAACCCTACTGTCTTCCTGCAATCTTTGTTTTAAGCATGTTCTTCTCTGAAAGACATCTGTCAGGTCCTTGCTTCTTAATATGTCTTGCACACTAAAAGTAGGAGAAATCCAACTCGGTGAAATAATGCACCAACACTTTACTTTTGATCATCAGTGAAATGATAGAAAGTGTCATTAATTGTACTATCAAGCTGCATTTGCTCAGTAAGAGCCTGCCCACTGATGATCAGTTTTGGGTTCTATTAGGGCATCTGAGCTCCTGACCTCATTACAGCCTTGGTTCAAACATGGACAATAGAGCAAATTCCAGAGGCAAGGTTTGAGTTATTGCCCTTGACATCAAGGCCACTTTTAACTGAATGTGTCATCAAGCAACTCTAGAAAAACTGGACCCAATGTGAATAAGGAGGAAATCTCTTTGCTAGTGGGAGTTATACCTGCCACAAAGGAAGATGGTTGAGGTTGTTGGACATCAGTCATCTCAAAGCCAGGAAAACTCTGCAAGAGCTCCTTAGGGTAGTGTCCTTGGCTCAACTGTCTTCAGTCACTTCAATTACTTCCCTCCATCATAACATCAGAGGTGAAGACGTTTGCAGATGATTGCAAAATGTTCAGCACCATTTGGGCTCACAGGTACTGAAGCAATCCATGCCCAAATGCAACAAGACCTGGACAAATCCAGGCTTGGGCAGACAGGGTTGCAAGTAATAGTTATGCCTCCACAAATACCATGAAATAACCATCCCTAACAAGAGTGAGTCCAATCCCTTGACATTCAGTGTCACCATCGTCACTGAATTTTATTTTATTTCCTTATTTTGTTCACTGGATTTTGCTGGCTAGGCCAACACTTATTTCCCATCCCTTGTTAAACATGAAAACATAGAAACTAGGATCAAGAGTTCACCCTTTGGCCCTCAGTACTGATCCATGATCTAATGTGATCATGGCTGGCCCTCTGTTGAAATGCCATATTCTAGCTATCTCCCTGTACACCTTGATGCCTTTGATATTTTGAAATGTATCTGCCCCTTTCTCAAATATATTCAGCAACATGGCATCCACAGGCTACTGTGGAGAAATTTACACATGCTGATCATTCTCTATGTGAAGAAATCTTTATCCATCTCAGTTCTAAATGGCCCACTCTGTATCCCTGAGGTTATGACCACTGGTTCTAGCTTCGCCAACCCCTGGTTCTAGATTTTCGAACCAGGGAAAACATCATCCCTGCATACATTCTGTCAAATTTATAAATTTTGATCAGATCCCCACTCATTCTTCAAAATTCTCGGGAATACATGCCCAGTCAAACCAATCTCGTCTCATATAGTAATCTTGTCAGCCAAGGTATCAACCTAGAGAATTTCTGCTGCACTCCCTCAATGGCAGGTAGATACTTTCTCAGGTAACTGGACCACACAATATTCCAGGTGCAGTCTCAGCAAGCCATTATATAACTGCAGTAAGACATCCCAACTTCTAAACTCAAATCCTCTTGCAATGAAAGCCAACATACCAGTTGCCCTTGTAAAGATGATATTGAGTTGTTTTCTTAAACTGTGGCATTATATTTAGTGTAAGTGGACCCATAGTCACATTGGGAAGGGAGTGAATCTCTCATTGTCAACATTGTGGAGACTACTATTGATCAGAAACTAAACTGGACCAGCCAAGAGCGGATCAGAGGCTAGAAATCAAGCAGCAAATAAATCACCCTCTAGCGTCCTAAAATCTGTCTACCATCTACAAGGCACAAGTCTGAAGCCTAATGAAAGATTCCCCACCTATGTGCAGCTCCAACAATTGTCAAGAAACTTGACATCATCCAGAATAAAGCAGCTTACTTAATTTGTGCCATATCCAGAATTATTTACCTCTTCCACCACTGATACACAGTAGCAGCAGAGTGTACTATATACAAGATGCACTGCAGAAATTCATCAAGGCTCCAGAGGCATAAACTTCCAAACCCATGATCACTATTACCTAGTAAGACAAGGGAGCAGATACATGACAACCTGGAAGGTCCCGTCCAAGGAACTCACCATCCTAACCTGGAAAGACATTGTCATTTCTACATTGCAACTGGGTCAAAATTCAGAATGGCTTTGTGGGTCGACCTACAACACACGGACTGCTGCAGTTCAAGAAGGCAGATCACTACCACCTTCTCAAGGGCAGCTTGGGATGTGCAATAAATGCTGACCCAGCCAGCAATGCCCACATCCCATCAATGAATAAAAACAAAAAAGAAGTTCAAGCTCTGAAAATCTCATCTCTGTTGTTTTCATAGCAGTTTTGAATTTTTTTTGTGCAGAATAATTCAAGAATAATCTCAACACATACATTCAAGAACACAATTGACCATAATTTGCAACTTTAAACGGCAGTGTGACTATCAAGGCAATGAGTTGTGGACAGGAGAAGAATTCGGAGTCGAGACCAAAGGCATGGTCAAAGAGGACAGCTTTGACAGAACAAAGGAAGAGGGCAGGAAGTAAATGTTTGGAGAGAGCATTCCGGAATGTGAAGACATTGCTCTTGAAGGCTCTGAGACTGAAGGTAGAGTAGAGAGAAATATAGAAATTAAAAGGTTGGAGTCAAGATTTTGATGGCTGACAAAGTAATTAAAGAGTTAAACAAATTGCAAGCGGGGGTTAGGGCTTGGACAAATTTGAATATCAGGAAGAACATTTGGAAACAAATATACTATGGGATAGATCTTTAATAGGGTTGGTGAAGACCACAGCAATAAAAGAGTGTACAATTACAACATTTAAAAGGCATCGGGATGGGTATATGAAAAGGAAGGGTTTAGACAGATATGGGCCAAATGCTGGCAAATGGGACTAGGTCAGGTTGAGATGTCTTGTTGGCATGACAAAGGGTCTGTTTCCATGCTGTTGTATGACTCTATGACTCTATAATTGGGCTGCTGTAGGTGAATCTGTTGATATTGGAGTTCAGGATGTGGTACAATTCATCGCAGTTCAGGAAGCCAAGATGGGACAATTGAACAAATGGAACCTGACGAAAAAAGAAGTGTGGATCAGTAATGTTAGGATGACATGAAGCATGGTAAGGATTTCAACAAGGAGTTTAAATGTCACTATGAACTACTGACAGAAATGGAGAGGAAAATTTTCCATGTGAATTAGGCAATATACCAACTGAGGTATCCTTTGGGGAAATTGAATTCTGTTAAATCATGGAGAAATTCAACTGGCACTTCAAACTTACATTTTCTTAAAAATTAAAAATATCCATTTTGGAGTATAAAGTTACAAACATTGTTTCAAAGGTCGCTGGCTGGCGATTTTTATGGTAGAAATTCAATATTTTTCAGAATATCATGTGTTGGAGCCCGCACAAAACACACCCATCAGGGATACAACATAGGGGTTTCCTTTTGAAAGAAATGCGTACCTGTTCAATTTTAATACAGTTCAGTTAGCTTTTGAGTGAAAGTGTCGTTGTTGCTTCCCTTTTGATTCTTGTCGTCCTATTACTTAGCCTGCACAAAGGAATGGAATATATCAACACTTCGTCATGAGAAAACATTTTATGATTCCTTGATATATTTTGTTAATCTTGTAACATACCATTCAAAAGAGGAACTATTGATTTATTGTTACTTCCTGCAAGTAGCCTCATTGATCCATTCACAATTGATCTTAATTGGAATTATCATTTTTACCCTTTGTTTCGTTGCATCAAAATTACAATCGTGGTTCATTAGCCCTACATGGTGCTGAGTGACAGATTTATACCTTGTTCATTTTGCAGAGGTGTCAACATTGAGCTAATTGCAAGTGTAACATCTGAGTTCTGTGTCATATATCCATGGGAACTAGAAAGGAAGAGTCAGCTGCAATGTTCAACATACATAGTAGCAATAGAAGAAGTAGAGACTAAGCCCTGTATAACAGAGGTCTCTAATATTCAAGCTAACTTTCACTGCCACCAAGAATGCAGGCTTTGGGGTGCCTGGTTTCTATTGTGATTTGTTTTTTTTATCATTATCTGATATAAATGTCATTATTTACTACATAGAGTTTTACAAATAGTTGTGATTTTTTGGGGGTGGGAGGTTAGGTAAATGCTATGTCTATTGTCTAATTCCCCCCTAATCTGACTCTGGCCTATCGTATATGCCTCATCTTCCTTTCCTGCTACTGAAAGTTTAGCACATCTTCAGTCTTCTGATCTTCAGATAAGTCTCACATTCTGGAATTCACAGCAAACAGGTGTGTGCTCACAACTCAAAAGCCTCTGTGCCAGGTCTGGGCAGAGACTGGAGAATATATATTCAATCATCAGCATAGCTCAGGGCTTTGAATGCATTAGCTTCTCCATTGATAATGTGGCCAATCTCATGGAGATCTATTTGCATCAATATTCGGAGAGCATGCAGGAGCTGTATACTGACATATACAGAATATATGTCACTTTCTGGAACATGGATCTGGCAGTTGTTATTGGTGTAAAGATATATGGGATGGATGTTACTTCTGAATCAGCTGGCAGTTTCCTCTAGTGATCAAGTGTGTTGTAAAAGGGCTAGGGAAGTTGTACATAGTATGGAAGTGGGCACAAATTTAAAAGCTGTGGTGTAATTGGTTCAGAGTGAGGACAGCATTAAAAACTTTATGAGCCAATTGCTTTGAAACTGAAGAAACCTGTAAAGTTTGTTGTATGCTGCATCTTCAAAGATTGTAATGACTGAGCCATCACTTGATACCACTTAAACTGAAATAGATTGTTTGGGGTCAGCTTTGAAAGGTTCAAGATTTTTACTTTCTATTTGATCCAAAATGACCCTTCCTTCAGACTTCAAATTAAAAACATTCCTGGCCAAAGCAGCCCATCTGAGTGGCCACATTATCCAACACATTAAATACAAACTCCATTCACTTACTGGTGGCAACAGAGTGTACCATCTAAAAAATTAATTATTGCTAATTGCTGAGGCTTCTTCAACAGCATCTTGCAAACTGTTACCCTACAACCTGGGAAGACAAGGGCATCAGATGCATGGGAATACCGGCACCTGCAAGTTCCACTTCAAAAGACATGTCATTCTGACTTGAAACTTTGGTTAGTCTATTATCACTCTTCCTTCCACTGCTGCTGTTGCAAATATCTACACCAAATGGAATGCATGAAAGTGACTCAGCAATGCCATGTCAAGAGTATTTAGAGGTGGACAATGAACAGCGACAATACCAAGCTGCGTGGAGCATGCAGAGGATGCGGAAATGCTTCAGTATGGTTTTGACAAGTGGGCTGAGTTGTAAGATGTATGCTGATGAGATATAAATGTGAGGTTATCCACTTCAGTTGCAAAAACAGGAAGGTAGATTTTATTTGAATGGCAATAGATTGGGAAAGGGGCAGGTGCAGTGAGATCCAATTGTCTTTGTACACTGGTTGCTGAAAGTAAACATGCAGGTGCAGCAGAAAGAAGGCAAATGGGATGTTGGCCTTCATAGTGAGAGGATTCTAATACAGGAGCAGAGATGTCATGTTGCAATTTTACAGAGCCTGGGCGAGACAACAGCTGGAGTATTGTGCATGGTTTTAGACTCCTTACAAGATGAAGGATGTCCTGACTATAGAATGAGTACAACAAAGGTTTACCAGACTGTTTTCTGGGATGCCAGGATTGACACATGAAGAGACAATGGATTGATGAAGACTGTATTCACAGGAGTTTAGAAGAATGGTGAGAGGTGGAATCTCATAGAAACTTATGAAATTCTAAGAGGACCAGACATAAATACAGGAAGAATGTTCCTGATGAGTGGGGAGTTCAGAAACAGAGGTCACAGTCTAAGGATGTGTGATAGGCCATTTAGGACTAAGAGGAGGAGATTTATTTTTCACTCAGAAGGTGGGAACCTGAGGAATTTTCTGCCACAGAAAGCAGTTGAGGCTAAAATGTTGAATGTTTTCAAGGTAAGTTAATTACAGCTCTTTATGCTAAAGGGATCGAAGGATATGGGGAGAAAGCAGGAATAGGGTCCTGAATTAGATAATCAGATGCGCTCGTATTGAATGGTGGAGAAGGCTCAAAGGGCTGAATAGCCTACTTCAGTTCCTACTTTCTATCTTTCTATAAATGCTAGCCTTGTCATGAATGAATACAAATCCAACATCTTTTTAAAATTAGAAAAATGGACTGATATTGTGAAAATTACAATATATAGAAGTTGATGCATGTGATTTTCCTGGTGTTGAGATATTTTATTTCATAGCTTATAATATCCACTAATAAGTCACCTGGTTGACATAATGTTTTTGCACATAAGAAAGAACAATTTCAAACCTATTCCCAAAATAAGTAAAATAATACTGTTGGAAAATCAACAGTTTATTCTTTCATCAAGTTTGGATGCAAAACATCACACAAGTGTTGTATGAGGCAATGGTTCTGAAAGTTAGACCATAAGATGTAGAAAAAGAATCAGTCCATTCAGCCCATTGAGTCTGCTTTGCCATTCAAAGCGATCACGGCTGATCTGATAATACTGAAATCCAGTTTCATGACTTTTCCTAATAACCGGTGATTCCCTTGCTGATTAAAAATCTGCCTATCTCAGTCTTGAACATACCTAATGAAACAGCTTCTACAACCCTCTGCAGTAAAAAACAAACCACAAATTCACTAGCCTTTGGAAGAAGAGATTCCTCCACATTTCTTATTCTGATGTTATGTCCTCTGGTCCTGGACACTCCGACAAGCAAGAACAACCTTTCCATGTCAAGTTCCCTAAGAATCAGATAGGTTTCAATCTGGTTCACAGTGGCTCAGTGGTTAGCACTACTACCTCACAGCACCAGCACCCTGAGTTCAATTCCCCCTCAGGCAACTGTCTGTGTGGAGCTTGCACATTCTCCCTGTGTCAGCATGGGTTTCGTTTGGGTGCTCCGGTTTCCTCCCACAGTCCAAAGATGTGCAGGCTAGGTAGATTGGCCATGCTAAATTGCCCAAAGTGTTCAGGGGTGTGTAGATTAGGTGGGTTTGGGGAATGGGTCTGGGTGGGATGCTCTGAGGGTCGGTGTAGACTTGTTGGGCCGAAGGGCCTGTTTCCACACTGTAGGGATTCTATGAAGTCAGCTCCTACTCTTCTAAACTCCAATGATCACAAGCTGAGCCTACTTAACCTCTTCTCGTGGGACAGTCACTCCGTACCTGAGAGCAGCCGAGTGAACCTCTTCTGGACTGCCACCAATGACAGCGTATCATTCCCTAACTAAGGAGTCCAAAATTTGTTCACAGTATTCCAGCTGTGGTCTGCCTAGTGCCTTGGAAGGTTTTTACAAGACTTCTCTATTTTTATATTTCATTCCCTTTAAAATAAGGACCAACATTCCACTTGCCTTCCTTATTACAAATTTGCTTGTATACTCACATTTTTGCAACTTATACATAAGGACTACCAAATCCCTTTGTGCTGTAGTTTTCTGCAATCTTTCTCCATTTAAATAATATTCAGCTTCCCTATTCTTCCTGTAAAAGTAAACAATCTCATATGTTCTCTCAATATATTCTATCAGACAAGTCTTTGACCCACTCACTTAACCTGTGTATATTGGTTTGTGGGCTCTTTGTATAATCCTCATCACTTGTTTTAAAACTTAGTTTTGTGTCAGCCACAAACTTACACTTTCTTTGTCTGAGTCACTAATATACATTGCAAATAACTGTGGTCCCAATACGAATCCCTATGAGATAGTAGAAACTGCCAATGCTGGAGATTCTGAGATAACCAGGTGTGGAGCTGGCCAAGCAGCATCAAAGGAGCAGGAAAGCTGACGTTTCAGGTCTGGACCCTTCTTCAGAAATGGGGGAGGGGAAGGGGGCTCTGAAATAAATAGAGGGGGGAGGCGATGATAGAAGTTGGATAGTGGAGCAGATAGGTGGAGAGAAGACGGACAGGTCAAGGAGGCAGGGATGAAGCCAGTAAAGGTGAGTGTAGGTAGGGAGTTGGGATGGGGGTTGGTCACTGAGGAGGGAGGGGCGGGTAGGGAGGGAAAGAGGGGAGGGGACGGACACCATCCATGCCTTCCACTTCCTCTGAAACTTCCGATTCCCTGGCCCTCAACACCGCATCTTCACCATGGATGTCCAGTCCCTATATACTTGCATTCCCCATGCAGATGGCCTAAAAGCTTTCTGCTTCTTCCTCTCCCGCAGGCCCGACCAGTCTCCCTCCGCCGACACCCTTATCTGCCTAACCGAACTCGTCCTTACCCTTAACAACTTCTCCTTCAACTCCTCCCACTCCCTACAGATAAAAGGGGTGGCCATGGTACCGGCATGGGCCCAAGCTATGCCTGCCTCTTTGTAGGATACGTAGAACAGTCGCTGTTCCGCAGCTACACTCGCCCATGAGGAGCTCGAACAGTTCATCCACTTTACTAACACCTTCCACTCCAACCTTAAGTTCACCTGGACCATCTTCGATACCTCTCTCTCTTTCCTGGCCCTCTCTGGCTCCACCTCTGGTAACCATGTGGAAACTCATATCTATTTCAAGCCCACCGACTCCCACAGCTGCCTAGAATACACCTCCTCCCACCCAACTTCCTGCAAGAATGCTATCCCCTATTCCCAATTCCTTCGCCTCTGCTGCATCTGCTCCGAAGACGAGGCGTTTCACACCCAGACATCCTACATGTCCTCATTTATCAAGGGCCGCAATTTCCCCCCCACAATGGTTGAAAAGACGCTCGACCGCATCTCTTGCGTTTCCCACGCCTCAGCCCTCACACCCCCTCCCTGCAATAACAATAAAGACAGAATTCCCCTTGTCCTCATGTGTCACCGCAGCAACCTCCGGATTCAACGCATCAGTAGCAAACCACTTCAACTCCCCCTCCCACTCCCTGGACGACATGTCCATCCTGAGCCTCCTCCAGTGTCACAATGATGCCACCTGGAAACTGGAGGAACAGCACCTCATATTCCGCCTTGGAACCCTACAACCCATTGGTCTCAATGTGGACTTTACAAGCTTCAAAATCTCGCCACCCCCAACCTCATCCCAAGTTCAGCACCCCCCTCTCATCCCCGCCTCCTTGACCTGTCCATCTTCTCTTCCACCTACCTGCTCCTCCCACCTCAGTGACCAACCCCCACCCCCACTTCCTACTTACACTCAACTCACCTCTACTAGCCTCATCCCTGCCTCCTCGACCTGTCCGTCTTCCCTCCCACCTACCTGCCCCTCCCTCCTCACTGACCAACCCCCATCCCAACTCCCTACCTACACGCATCTTTACTGGTGTCATCCCCGCCTCCTTGACCTGTCCATCTTCTTTCCACCTATCTGCTCCACTATCCACCTTCTATCATCCCCTCCCCCTCTCTCTATTTATTTCAGAGTGCCCTTCCCCTCCCCCATTTCTGAAGAAGGGTCCAGACCTGAAACATCAGCCTTCTTGCTCCTCCGATGCTGCTTGGCCTGCACTAATCCCTGTGATACTCCACTAGGTACAGGTTACCATTCTGAAAACACCTCCCCCTCCCTTATCCCAATTCTCTGGCTTTGATTAGTTAGCCAATCCTTTATCCATGCTAATATGCTACCTTTAACACTATGGGCTCTTATTAAATAGCGTAATGAATGGTACTTTATTAAATTCCTTCTGAAAATCCAAATATGTTAAATGCAATGCTTACCCTTTTATCTATCCTGCTTCTTAGCTCCTGAAAGAGTTCGACTACATTGATTAGGTATTATTTCCCTTTCATGAAGTCATGCTGACTCTCTATGATCATATTCTGTATTTCTAAACTCTCTGCTATTACATCCTTTACAATGGACTCTAGTATTTTCTCAACATATACTTTAAGCTAAATGGCCTATGGCTACGTTTTTTGTGTCTCCTTCCCATTTTAAAGTGTTATATTGTCAGTTTTTCAATCTTCTGGTACTTTTCTAGAAACTAGGGATTTCTTTTACAGTCCTAGGATGCATCTCATCAGGTCCAAAGGATTTATCAATATTTAGCTCCATTATTTTCCTTAGCACTTCCTTTTCTAGTGATAGTTAGTGTATTTAATTCCCCATCCACCTTGGCTCCTTTATAAGTTTGTAATTTTGGAATGCTATTAGGGTCTTCTACTATGAAGACTGGCAAAAATTATTTATTCAACTCCTCTACCATTTCCTGATCCACCATTATTATTTTCAGTATTGTTCTCCAAGAGGCCTATTTTAACATTAGCCTCTTTTTTTTTTCCTTCATGTATTTTTTAAAAGATGGCTTGTGTCCATCTTAAAATTACTTGCAAAGTTTCACTGAAAGTTTATGTTCTCCTTCATTGCTTTCTTTCTTGATCATGTTTTGTCGGTTCTGGAAACTTTCTAAATGCTGTGACTCGCCACTAATCTTCATCACATTGTGCATTTTTTTAGTTTAAATTTGATGCTACTCCTCACTTCCTCAGTTAAATCTAGTTGGCTCTCTAGAATCTTTCTTCCTCACTGGGATATATCTTAACTCTGATCGGTGAACAAATTTTCTAAAATGTCTGCCTTTTTCCCAAAACATCTTTGCTTCTAAACTCCTTTCCCAGTGCACTCCAGCTAGCTCTGTTCAGATTTGCTCTGAAATTACCCTTAATTAGTCTCAGCACAATTGGATCTGACTTAACATCCGGCCTTTCACACTGAATGCTAAATTCTACTATTTTATGGTCATTGTTTCCTCAGTGACCTTTTACCCTGCCATTTTAATGTTGGAGATTATAATAGATTTCACCCAATCTGATGTCACACAGTTTTAATGGAGAATAGACTAAAGTCTAGCAGGAGATCATATTGGAGACAGACATATCCCTTCTTGCTCCGGCCAGTCTTTGTAAATGTGCATAACTGGTCAAATTTGTTGTGTAAACCAAGTGTCTCTTCTAATTGACATTGCAATAGTAGTGTCAGTGGAAAAAGCTTTGTGGTGCAATGATATAAAAATTGTTATAACCCAAGTAGCTGTGATATGGAGATTTAGATTTAGGTTTTTATTGTCATGTGTACTCAAGCACAGGATTATAGTGAAAAATGGACAATGTTACCATTCCCAGTACCATCGTAGCCACAAAGGTACCTAGGTACAAAATCTTAGATACAAAAAATAGAAAAATAAAGAAATATGTTTAAAAATTCAATACTCCAGTTCTTCATAGTACAAAGTAGAAAAGTAAAAAAGTTAAAAGTTAAACAATACATGCCTTCTTAAAACATGAGCTTGCAGAAGCTCCATGCTGTACTTTACCCGTGAAGGAGCACTCTCCCCCTCTCTGTGCAAGCTTTCAACCCACCACTACCAATATCACAGGATGATTACGGTATCTGGCAACAAGAGTCCAAAGATGTGCAAGTTAGGAGGATTGGACAAGTTAAATTGCCCATAGCGTTCAGTGATGTGTAGGTTAGGTGCATTAGCCATGGGAAATGTTTGGTTACAGGGAAAAGGGTAGGGGGATAGTTCTGGGTGGGATGGTGTTCAGAAGGTCGGTGTGGACTTGTTGGGATGAATGGCCTGTTTCCACACTACAGGGATTCTATGGATTCTATGGAAGAGTCTTCAGTGAATTAGAAATAAACAAAGGTAATTTTTTGGCAATCTTTGAGGAGAGTGGGAATCAAGCATGGGACTTTCTGTTCTGTGCTAGATCAGATACTAGCTTAAAAATAAAAAGTGTGGAATCTAAATCAGACTTTTATAAGAATCTTTATTTCAAATCGCTGAATGATTATTGTAAATAAGAGAAGAATTGCTGTTAACGTCTCATAATCATACACATATCCATGCCATTGCAAGACATGGAAACTACCTGGTATCAGAGACAAATGGTGAATATATCAACTCAAGCAATATGTTATTACAAGTATGTTGGACCCACTTCCAGATTTTTAAAATTCATTCATTGAACTGAACAGTAAAGAAGAAATAACTGTGAAGAGTAAATGTAATTTTTGATTTCGCAATAATTTGCAAAATATCAATAGAAACACACGCATTTAAGTTTAACAGATGACCAAGAGAGTAGGCCAGGGAGAATTACAAACAGGACAGAGAAATCTAAAAAAAAGAAACAGATTCAAAAAAAGGAAATTCCAAAAAGGAAAAGAAAATGAAACTCTTTCTCAATTAAAATTATGGCCTAAGCCCCACAAGTGCTTTTGTTTGCAAAGTAACTGAACCACAGGAAGCAGAAGGTCTGAACATTGATTCCCAGGTCTTCGGAAAGTGAGCTGTTCTCATTCAAAATTTGAGTTAGAATGAATTCACCAAAGTATTTCTGGAGCGAGAAGTGAAGAATGGGACCAGGGTTAACACGTATGGCCACCAACCACGCTGGAACATGAATGTATTTATGTATTTATTCTGTGAGATAAGTTTGAATTTTGGGCCCAGTCATATCCAAATTCTACAGGTTAGGCTCACAGAAGAAGAATGAAAAATGTGAATTGAAACATGGTGGCTCAGTGGTTAGCACTGCTACCTCACAGCGGCAGGGACCCGGGTTCAATTCCACCCTCGGGTGACTGTCTGTGTGGAGTTTGCACATTCTCCCCATGTCTGCGCGGGTTTCCTCCGGGTGCTCTGGTTTCCTCCCACAGTCCAAAGATGTGCAGGCTGGGTGGATTGGCCATGCTAAATTGCCCGTAGTGTTCAGGGTGGTGTAGATTAGGTGGGTTATAGGGGGATGGGTCTGGGTCTGGGTGGGATGCTCTGACGTTCGGTGTAGACTTGTTGGGCCTAAGGGCCTGTTTCCACACTGTAGGGATTCTATAATTCAATATTACAGGACCAACATGTAAGCAGAATCATTGACCTCAAGGGGATAAAAGTGAGGTAGTCAGGCAGAAACAAAGGGAACTGTTTATAATCTCTCTCTCCAATATAAACTGCTCTGTTGGTATTTTAGATTTGCTTTTATGCTTTTTTTTGTTCCAATCCAGCAAGCAATAACCTTTTCAGTTGTGTTATTCAAGAAACCAGTTTGCCCTTGACCCTTTTTCATCATTCAATATGATTATGGCTGATACATTTGTGTTTTGGATTCCACGGGGGAGGTTAACAAAGCCACACAAACCTCTTGGGAGAAAACAACCTCTCATCTGTGTCCTTAAAAAGAAACTCCAACCTTTTGCCTTGTACTTATGGATTCATCCACAAGAGGAAATGTTCTTTCCAGATTCACCTTGTCAATACCATTCAGAATTTATGTACTTCAATCAAGTCACCCCTTATGCTTACAAACTCCAGTTGAAAAAAAACAACCTGTCCAACCTCTCATCATAAGGAAGCCTGATCATTCCACATATCAATCTTTGAACAATCTCAATTGCATTTTCACCCTTCCTTATATAAGAAGACAAAAACTGATGTTATTTGGGATGTGTTCTCACCAATGCCTTGCATAACTTAAGCATCTCATCCTTTCTTCTACATACAATTCCTCTGATCATAAAGGGTAATATTCCATTAAACTTATTAATTACTTGTGCACTTGCATACTACAATATTTTGTGATTAATGCATTAGAGAACACAAATCCCTCTGTACCATGGAATTCTGTCGTTGCTCTCCATTTGGATAATAATTTTATTTTTCTTCCTGCCAAAATGAACAATCGCACATTTTCCCACATTATGTTCCATTTTCCAGGTTTTGTCCACATCCCGGCCCCTAGATCTATCAGTCTGCAACCTCATTACCTTCTCCATGGATTGGTTATCTCAGTTTGTTGAACAGCTCTTGATTGATGTCAGCAGCTTGGGTTCAATTCCTGCACCAACTGAGATTGCCATGAAGGACTCTCCTTCTCAATCTCCCCCCTCAACAGAGGTGTGGAGGCCCTCAGTTTAAACTACCACCAATCATCTCTCTTATGGGAGAGCAGCCCGATCATCTGGTAAGACAATGATGATTTTACTTTTACTTTTTGTCTTCTCTACGATATACTTTCTACCGATCTTAGTGTCATTTTCACATTTAGTGACCAAGCCTTTGTTCCCGTCATCTAAATTATTGACATAAATAATGAAAAGGCCCTGGCACATTGTCATATCCTGTCAGTCATAAAAAGATCCATTAATTTGTACTCTTGCTTTCTGCCAGCCAGTAAATCTCTATCAATACTGATATATTACACCCACATCATGAGCTTTTACTTTCTGTAATAACCTTTATCTTATCAAATGTTTTCTAGAAATCCAAGTCTCTAGGCCTCTCCTTTATCTACAGCACATGTTACTCCTTCAAAGAACTCCATTTGCTTAAATATGATCACTGTTTCACAAAGCCACACTAAGTCTTCCATTTACCTTGAGTTGTCTAAATGCTCCGATATAATCTCATAACGATCCATTTTAAGAGCTTTCAAATGGCAAACATTAAGCTAACTAGTCTATATTTCCCCTTTTTTTAGCCTCCCTTCCTTCTTGAATAAAGGGATTTTTTTTCCCCTAGAATGAAGTCCATTAGACCTCAGGAATTAAAAGTTTGCAGCTTTATCTGATTACCCAGTATTACATCTGCAATGATTGGGATTTCAGGGATAGGGATCATGAGCTTGAATTTGTTAAGGGAAGGTAATTTTTCACAAATTTGACTAAATTTTTTGAGGAGGTAACCAAGAGTGTTGATAAGGGCAACACTCATTTGATGTGATGAAACTGGACCTTGGAAAAGATTTTGAAATAAGGTCATGAGATCCAAGGTAAAGTGGCACATTGGACCCAAAATTGGCTGAGAGGTTGGAAGCAGAGGGTAGTTGTTAGCAATGCTTTTGTGACATAAAGCCTATTTCTAGTGGAGTCCTTGGGTCTCAGTGTTAGGGCTTGTGCTGTTTGCAGTGAACACAATGATTTGAACGTAAATGTAGAAGATATGTTAAAAAAGGTTGCGAATGACATAAAAAACTGAGAGAGTGGTAAACAGTGAGAAGGATAGGTGTAAACTACAGAAGGATATTGAAACACTGGTTGCGTGTCAGAACATTTGCAAAAGGAATTTAACTTGGAAACATGTGAGGGAATACCCTTGCAGAGGACTAACAAGGCAAGGAATCACACTGCTGTGTAAAACGCTGGCTAGGCCACAACTGGAGTATTGTGTGCAATTGTAGTCCTTATTAAAAGGATATGATTGCAAGAGAGAGGGTGCAGAGGAGATATACCAGGATGCTGCCTAGGCTGAAGAATTTGAGATATGAGGAAAGCTTTGATAGGCTGTAGTTGTTTATGTTGAAATAGCAAAGGTTGAGAAGGTCCTGATTGGGTGCATAAGGTTATATTGGGCATAAACAGTCTGAATGGGAAGGCACCTTATATATTTAGTTGAGTGTAGATTAAAAGTAAGCAGTAGAAGGCTAAGAGGAGGATTGATGAGAAAGATTTTCATTCAGGGGTGGTGGAAGCCTGGAACACACTGTTTGAAAGAGTGGTTTAGTCAGAAACTCTTGTAACATTAAATCCATGTTTACACATTCACTTTCATTGCCATAGCCACCAAGGCTATAGAACAAGAGCAGGAAAATTGGATTAGTGCAGTCAGACCTTTGACTGGTGTGGTTCTAAGGGTCCAAATGGCTTCCCCCTGTGCTATTATCATCTACGAATGTATGAGAGACTTAAATTTAGCTGTGATCTCACATACAAACACACTATCTTTGAAATTACACCACAAGGCACACTGTTGTTGTGTCAACACTGTGGAAAGGTATAAATAAATATTCTGAAGATACCCTGGATCATAAGGTAAAAGTCAGCTTGAAGGCCTTTGATTTGGCATTATTAAACAAAATAAGGAGTCTGTTTTGACATTTACGCTTAGAAGTGTTGTGAATGCAGCCCTGTTTAGGCTACTATTTCTCATCTTCTGGATAAAATCTGTTGCAGACGCCTCAAAGGCTGACATTTCTGCAAATTGAAATCACTTAAACAAAAATAAAACATGCTGACGAAGACATCCTGCCAGCCATGGATCAAAACAGGAAGAACAGCAGTGTCACTGTGCTATCAGTGTATTAGTGAGGGTTAATATAAAGCAAATCCCACCATTCAGCCTGTTTATGCTGGACATCTCTTTTCACTAGGAAGCTACGTTAGCACTGTCTGTAATTAGATTTGAGCAGCTGCAGCAACAATTTGGCATAATAACTTGTTTTTGGCCTTTTCTTTATTTTGCCTCCCTATTAGTGAACTACACTCATCATTCTTTCAGCTTGTAGGGTGACAGAAAGGGCTCCATCAAGATCCTTGAATTCCCACACCAATAACACTCTGTTGCCTAGCAATGAATGATCATGTATCCAAGGGGCAAGTCACACACGGTGTCAGTTTCCTCCTGAAGTTGAATTTGACTGGGGAACCATGCTGTGAATGAATGAAACTCACCACATTACGAACGGCTGAGGGTTAAGCAGTCATCTTAATTATTAATATCAATCAATTCTGTGCCCAAATACCAACAAACATTGACCAGGTCATTTTCAATCAGTCAGTATGAAATCAACGGCCTGACTCAAAGGTCTACCTAATAGTCATCATGCCATTTCATCTTTTGGTCCAGCTATTCAGTTATCAGGTTTAAAATAAATGGAATTAATTAAATTGCACATCATTCAGCACTGAACTGCCACTCAAGATACTGATGATGTTAATTATTGTTCTTTTTTTTGCTCTTCAAAATGTGCTACCAGTGTATGTCACATCAATTTTGATACAAAAAATCCTACCTCACATTCAGAAAGGATCAGGCATTGGCATTTTGTGCAACTTTGAGGGCCTTTGTAGTGATAAGGTTCACTTTATACTTCACTTTATTTCCACATGGCTAAACTCATTTGTTGATATAGATGTTTTACTTCTGTTACAACCCAAGGGATGATATTGGAGTTTTAGTGGCCATTTAAGTAGAGATTGTTTTAAATCTATTTGGCTATATCTATCTCTGAGTTCAAAAGGGTGACAAGAGCTAGTGATCCAAAGTAGAGTTGGAATCTGATTTCTACCTTCAGATCCTGCTGGGTGAAAAATAGCTTGAGATCATTGGATCACTGAATGCTCCCTAGTTGCATTGCTAAACTCATATGATTAACTATGCCTCTTTATGACAGATTATTCTGCTCCATTTTTTACTTGCTGTATTTTATCTGTCTTCTGCTCTTATTTTCTTATGGCATATTGTACATATTTTGAAATAAACAGTAATTTCCTCTTATCCAATCTATGAATTGAAAACAAACTACAAGCAGGCATACGACCTAGGAATTAGAAGGATTCATTTAAATCCTGTTCTCAGGGTCTGAATTATCCAACACATCACTGCCTCCACCAGGTTTATTTTGACGTGTGGACTGATATGTTACAATCATAAGATATATTCACCATTGTGATAGTGTCTTAAGATCTGCAAATGAAAGACTATGGGGGGTTGGGTCTACATATACAACTCAACCATGGTGGATGTTCATGGATTAGCCAGAAAAGGTCAAGGTAACTGCAAGCTGCGTTTTAACATACAGAATCTTTGTGAGTCAGGAGAAAAGAATTCTCTCTTGGAAATAATAGGGAAAAGAAGCTTGAGGAGAGGTAAGATGTTAGGCTCTGAAAATGTTAATGCTTAGGAATGCCATAAGCATCACTCAACATGATGATGTCGTACAAATTATGGTGGACATACAGCTCTGAATCTCGACAGAGAAAGGGTTGCAATCAGAGTCTCCTTTTGTTGACTTATTAACAATGTCTATCATGCCAATATAACTTGTGCCTGATTGCTGTCATGCAGTAAATTTCATCATGTATAAAACAACAACCTCTTCTCATTTGAATGTCAGGTGGATTCCTTCTATCACAGTAGGTCAGTCATGTCCTTTGGCTTCAACCTAAAAGGAGGATAGTGGCATCAAGTCTATCTGGTATATCATTCAAAGAGGTGACTAGAATGGTGATTCATCAGCGAGCAGACGAACAGTTGTGAATTTGTTTTGATAGTTCAGAGTTCAATCAACTCATCTCCAGGATACCTTTGTAACATTTTCACCTCCCTAGATACTGAACCAGTCTGTGATCATACATCACGAGAATTGTATAATACCCAATCTTAGGGTGAGAAGTGGCAAGTAACATTTGCTCCACACAAGTACCAGGCAATGGCCATCTCTAAAAAAAGAGAACCTAACTATCTCCTCTCAGCATCACCATTGCTGAATCCCCCCACTATTATTCAGGCTTACAGTTAATAGAAATTAAACTTGACTAACCATATAACCACAGTGGCTACAAGAGTAGGACAAATGCCAGGAATTGTAAGGTGAGTAACTCACCTCCTGAATCCCCATTGCCTATGCATTACCTATAAGTAATGAACAAAAACAAAGTTGCTGGAAAAGCTCAGCAGGTCGGGCAGCATCTGTGGAGGAGAAAACAGAGTTAACGTTTTGGGTCCAGTGACCCTTCCTCAGAACAGAGTTAATGTTTCGGGTCTGGTGACCCTTCCTCAGAACCTATAAGTAATGGCCTGGCAACAGAGTGATGAAATATTCCCCACTTGCCTGCTTGGGTGAAGCTCCAACAACACTCAAGAAAGTTGACACGATCCAGGACAAAGCTGCCCACTTGATTAGCATCCCATCCATCTCTGTCAACATTCATTCCCTTCACCATGGATGCAAGGTGGCATCAGTGCATATCATGTACGAGATGCACTGCAGTACCTCACCAAGGCCTCTTTGATGGCACTTTCTGAATTGCCTAACCATGTCACCTAGAAAAACAAGGTCAGCACAACCACACACATGTTCCCTTCCAAGTTACATACAATGCTGACTTGGAACTAAAGCTCCATTACTTTACTGTCACTGGGTCAAATTCTTGGAACTCCCTCTCTATCAGTACAGCCTACAGCCTGAGAACCTTAGAGTTTCAAGAAGGCAGCTCACTGTGACTTTCTCCAGGGCAATTAGGGATGGGAAATAAATGCTGGACTAACTAGCGAAGCCTACATCCCAAGAATAAAAACAAAAAGCCGAGTGACCTTTTGAGAAGTCTTGAAGCACAACTTTAAGGAGACTACTTGTGTGGACAGTAAGAAGCTGGGGAGGCCGAGCATTTGAAAAACTTTCAGAAACACAATGTGTAGCAATATTTGACAAGAGGAACTGACAGGTAATGGTGAAAAGCCTTTCAGAGCTAATAAGAGACACACCAGCAGTAAGTGTGAGCTGACAGCTACATGGAGCTGAAACACTAGTCATATTTGGCTGTTACACTTTGTGTCAGGTTCTGAAGAACTCTAGGAACAGTCCAGTATTGATGCTCAGCTGGAGAGCAAATTACATCAGAGTCTTTGTTAGTGAAGTTGAAATCCCTTTTAGGTAAGGGGTAATCTGTAAAAATGTCATGCAATTACATGTTGAGAAAGCAAGGAGTAGTCAAACTACAGCAAACTTTGTCTTAATCAGCACTTAATGAACTGGCACTCTCGATAAACTGGCAAAATTTATATACCTGAAATACCAGATGTTTACTGTATTATCACAATCTCTGCAATATCCAAGTAGTCATTTGAGGGACCAAGTGAGATGGCTGTCTGCCAGTAAGTTTTATTTAAGGCAAAGTTGCATTATTATTTAAGTGATTTATGTTGTGAGTAAAGTATAACAGTGATGTGCATAACCCTTGCAATCTATTTCCATACACTTAGTGTGTATTTTTTTTACATTGTTTATGTTGACCTCTTAATCAATCAGAATATTTGACCAACCGGCGCCCTCTAGTCCCATAGGTGCCAGTTAATAAAAAGTTTACTGTATTTACAGTTCAGAATGAACATTACTGCCACAGTGAACAGGCACCGCAAGACAGGGCAATCCAAGAGAAATCAAAGGCCACAGAAGTCATTTTCAAATGAGGTTGCAGAATTAAACAAGTTGTGAAGGCAGAATTAAAGTAATATTGGAGCAAATTAGAAACTTAGGTACAAAAACAAAGTTGCTGGAAAAGCTCAGCAGGTCTGGCAGCATCTGTGAAGGAGAAAACAGAGTTAATGTTTCGGGTCCGGTGACCCTTCCCCTGAACTGATGGTGGCTGAGAAAACGTCAGTTTATATGCAGAAAATAGGGAGGTGGGTGGGGTAGGGAGTAAACAATAGGATAGAGCCCAAAGAGAGAGAAAGACAGTTGGACAGACAAAGGAGTTGCTAACGATCAGGCTGGGAGGGTGAATAGTTGTTAATGGGGACTGTTAGTGACTAATAACAGGGGGTGTGTAACGGCAGGCAATGTGGTAACTGGGCCTGGTGTGTGGGGTAGGAGGCTGGGATATGGGAGAGTTTAGGCCTTAAAATTATTGCACTCAATATTGGGGAAACTTTGGTAACCTAGTGGAAGATGAACATTGGGAAATACTGAGGCTGCAGAAGAAAGCAAAAAATCTATCAATTAAACATGGCAAAGGCACAAAGAATTTATTAAAAACACAGCCTCAGGATTCATCCAGGATAGAAACATGAAGCAAAGAGGATTAATTCATCGAACCACAGACATTTAAGGAAATCTGTTAAGGGAGCTTATGGAGCTACAGAGAACAGGATTCATTCACAAATCTCCTTAGACAATAAAATTATATCTAAAGCCCCAGATAGTAGGGTTCATAAAGTAAAGGTATTGAAGAGAATGGGAATTGTTTATTAGGTGATGAAAAGACAGGAATCATCAATAAAGGAAATAATTATCCTCCGTGATCACAAAATGTGAGCACATTATATTTGCTGAAGGCATTTTGACCACATTAGCATGGGAAAACCCTCAAGTATACGAGTGAACAGAAACAGCATTGTCTCACTGTCAAACTGAAATCATTAAAAATACGGAGAATAAACCAGCTTTTCAGATACAGTACATTTGAAAGCCTTTAAAATCTTTCAGTTGCATGACTGGGTAAGTGGACATGTTGGGTTTCACCAGTGTAACAATCACATGGGGCAAATGCAAACATCCAACCCCATTGTAAAGTTGAGGTATGGAGTCTAAATACTTCTGCATAGTTTTTGCCAGCAGTTACCTATGAATTATTTTAAGAAAATGGTTTGCTCACTCAAATTGAAGAGGATCTGCAAACAACCCCATGGACGAAACCACTTTGATGAGTTGACCAATGGCCACAGCTTCAGGAGACAGTCAAAAATAAATTGTCCAGTTCAGAGCTCGAGAAGACCATTAAAGAGAGAAGATTATCCGGTTCAGAAATCATGGAAACTGAAAAAAAAGAAAGTGCCTGTTTTAAGAAGGTAGCCTTTCTCTGTGGAGGAAATTCATAGCACTAAATGTCCTCCAGACAAAGGAATAAAGTAGCTGCCTTATCAGCAGGTAAGACATCTGCCAAAATGGACATCCAGGAAATAAAAAAAACCTGCACTTTAAAGACAATTTACAGACCTTACATGTCAAGAACAGACACAAGAACAACGGTCTTCAAAACATACTCATCTTCAAATCTGAAGAGAACACATTTTGGCAGAGTGACGAAACCACCAGACCAGCTAAATTTGCTATGTCAGAGAATTTGGGGCAGATTGGATGATGATAAATGCACGACTATATGAATACTAATAACAGAAAGAAAGCTTGGGTGGGATGGGGGGGTTAAAAGTACAAGTTTCTGTGCTCTGGAAGGGTTAATGCTGATGGCAATGCAGCAAGTCGTATCCAACATGACGTTGTCATATTGATTTATGTGGGAGAATAGCTCTGGATCTTGAAGGTGATACAAGTCTCCCTTATAGTCTTGTTATCAATGTCGCTCATACCAGTGTGACTGTTGTATTATGACGCAGATTCCAGACCAGACAAGCAGTTACATGATATTGTGACATTTACAATCATGTTTAAAGGTAGTTCCCCATATCTTCAGTCACTCTCTATGTCATAGAATCAATGTGGGTTTCAGTCAGTTAGCTATGTATATACAATTTACAGTAACATAGAAGTAAGCACAGAACTCAGATTGTACGTACGTCTGTGATACTGTAACAATGTAAGTGGTGTGATTAGACTTCAAGAAACCTGCATCAACAAATATTCAGCTCTGTGGCATGTATTAAGTGTACTAAAATATTGAAAACAATAAACCACATCAGTGAACATACAAGACCAGTCAGACTTTTATGATACCAATCTAAAATGAGAAATCTACCTGACACAACTTGCACCAAGGTAACTGGTGAGGGGCCATCATTCAACAGTGCCCATCTCCCCCATGGGATTCTCCTAACATACAGCTCCCCTTCTTCCACCTGCTGAGCCTGACACTTAAGAGGAATATCCCTAACCCCTGTTTCTTCAACTTTGCTGCATTTGCTGATACCTAGGAGCATATGCAGTAGCATCAAAATCTCTGAAGTAAATTGAAATAATGAATGATAAAAAAAACTACCAAAGGCCTAAAAAGAAACAAAAAGGCTATATCAGAGAAGAAAAGAAAAAGATTAAATTTATACATTTTTTTAAAATTAAAAATTGACTTTATATTGTGATTGCCAAATGATTGGAGGTGAATATGCACAGTCGTAATTTATCATAAAATGTTTGGTGTCAGCAAATATTTCCTTCTCACTCATCAACATTTGCTTCAGAAACACTTCCATGCCTGCAAAGCAGCTTTGGACATCCTGTGTTTGGGGAATTCTCAAGTCTTTCTTTCTTTTCACCTCTCTGTGACCTGTTTCCGTGAGACTCTTAGGATGGAAAAAAAATTACTTTTGCCTGCGGACAGTGATATTACTTGAGTTGGATTCAAGAAGGATTAAGATTTCAGGATATTCAAATAAGGCCAGAGAATTAACATCTTCCAGGCTTTACACTCCAGTGGGTTGGAGTTGACTTACTAACTGGGTACTATTTAACTTTCGATAGTGTGACATAGCGATCTTCAAGTAGTTTGTATTGAAGACATTCAGGAAATATCTGCACTCTTTTAGTGGCGAATAGAAAATACCAACAGTGAGTACTGACACCCTTGAGTTCTCATAGTGCAGGGTCACATTTCTTACATTGGCCATACAGTGGTCAATTTCAATCTGATGAAAGGTCATCAACCTGAAAAGGTTTCTCTCCATAGATCCTGCTTGTCTAGGTGTGTGTGTGTGTGTGTGTGTGTTTTCCAGTACTTTCTGTTTTCACATCATTTTCTGAGAAGTCTGTGCAACACTGACACTCATAGAATCATAGAATCCCTATAGCTTAGAATGAAGCCATTCAGCCCATCAGGTCCACACTGACTCTCCAAAGGGCATCTCACCCAGATCCACCCCAACAACTCACTGTAAGATTTCACTCCAGAGACCCACAACCAGCAAAGTATCAACAAATTCTTTACAAACACACCTATGGAGAACCAGTGAAAATATTAATGCTGACCCAACTATTGACACATTCCAGGGATCACACAAGAAAAACTGATCCCCTGCTGAGAAGCCTCCAAATTAGCTTACAAAAGATGGTGTCAGCAATCCAATTAGAAAATGGTATTAATTTTGTGAAAAATGACCTTTTCCAGTTAATTTACTTCCAACTTTGTGTCCTGATTAACTTTCAGTTGTGCCTGTTTTAATGCTATTACTATTACTGTTTTCAATTTGTCCGAAGTCCATGGCTTTGTGAATTGATATTATTGTATACTCTCTTTGTGTTGAGGCTCGAGTAATTGTCAGTTGTGAAAAGAATCCCTTCCAGCTGCTTCCTGTTCTCACCTACACTCCATGTAATCACACACTTTTATCTTGGATTTTTATTATCATCATTCCCAGCAGTAACCCAGATCAAAGAACTCCCACCCTAGACTTGAGTTTCCCACATCAGACTGACTAAGAATGGCACATTTCCCAAGACTGATGTCTCCACAGTGCCCCTACTAATGGACTTCTAATCCATGGACTGCTTACACTTGACCTGCAGAACTGATTCTGGCCCAATCCCTGAACCAGAAGATTGCTGGACTTTGATATGACCAAGTCCCTGAAGTGAAATTAGACAAGCACCTTGACAGAGTGTAGCAGTATCCCCTGACTAACTGTGGTCTGCCTTCACCTCTCTAAGGTCCAGTCGGTGTTGACTTTCAGATGTTGTCATCTGGTTAACAGGTGTGCAGTATATCTTCTGTATAAGCTACTGGCATATGGTGTGGTTTCAAAATGGTGTGGAAAGCAAGATATACACCCTCTTAATTATTCAGAGCTCTGATTGCTGCCAAGCTACCATCCTGTCTCTGTCTCTTTCTCTCTCTGTTTTTCTGCACTAAAAAGCAATGAAAGCCAGACAGGCTGGCAGCTCATAAGTTAGCACGGAAGAGCCTGTGTGCTAAAAAGAAATCCAAGGCAGAGAGGCTGGGAGCATCCAACTAACTGCAAAGTGAATATGCACAAGGAAAGTAAGCTAAGATGCATTATGCATGAGATGTGGCTGTGTGTTCCTGTGCAACACACAAAGTGATCTGCCAAGAAGAATGCAACGTTCAAGTGTCCCAGAGCTTCAAAGTTAAGATCCGAAGGGCTTAAGTGGTGTGCGCATTGTTCCAAAAGCTGCCATGATGATCTGGTGAGGCTAGTTATGTCCACTTGTGTGGACGAAGGGTGGAAGAAGATGGTGTCCTTGGAGCATGCTGGGAAATGATGGTGAAGATTCAGAGAAGCAAGTGACGAGCTGCTGTTGCTATATGACCACTCTCCTTTTCATCTGAGGAATTGGTGCCATCTAGCTTCTTAGCGCAAGGGGAGATGCATAATATGTCAATTTCTGAAAGCAACCACAGTATTGTGATCAGCATTATAGACATTACTTGGCTGGAAATTGGTAACGGTCTCAAACTATGGAAGTAACTTTCAAAACACAATGGCATGAGGCTTGATTGAGCTTAAAACTGGAAATTATCAAAAAAAAAAGATTAAACCAGCTTGTGGCTTTTAGATATTTAATAATGCTTAGATAATATAAAGTGATCAAAGTAAATTGAAGATTGTTGCCAAGAGTTATTGAAAGATTAATGAATCAAATGCCTCACATTTCTTAATTAAATAATCAAATAATTTCATCATTAATTCAATGGTCAATTTTAGTAGCTGTTCACTTTCAAAGTCAAAATCCTTTTCGTTCTTTGGGACTGCAGGCCACACTTCCCTTAATGTTAAGAACCTTTAGATCATTCTCAGTAAGCACGTGAAGAATATAAGGAACATACTTGCTGAAAGTCAAGTGCAAACATACTTTCTGTTGCATAAAATATTACTTTAAGTTTGATCACAAAGTCAATTTCGGATATTTCTCCAATACTTCTGGTCTATACAACACTTGTTGACTTAAATTATTACTTGAGGAATTTCTATGCGCATTTTAACTAATTTTAAGAATGGAAGGTGGTTGTTACATTGGCGATGTTTTGAAGATTGGAGATTATGAGGACAGGAGGGTCACGGCAACTTTACTCGACTCGCAATGTCAATGGTCTGGACGAATGTTCCTGACACACAAATTTAAATAAAATGTTGGTCTTACTAATAATGATCATGAATTCATTGGAATGTTGTAAACACCGATCTGGTTCACTAATCTTCACTGGTGAAGGAAATGTTGACTTAATACAAGGAGCAGATGGAAGGAAAATCCTGAAACAGTCAGTGGCACCAAAAGGAGTGATTGAGGTGACGACCCTGAGATAGCCAGTCAGCATCATTTAAAGTAGTTGGTGAGAAAAGATCTCTGTAACAGGCAGTCAGAGAAAGAGCTAGATTAATTGGAGCTGAATAGATATTGTTCCTATCCATTACACACTGAAAAGCTGTTTTGGTAAGTGGTTAAGGTCCTTTTATTCTTAAGTTTTAACAGGTATACAATTGGTGGTAAAGAGAATAAATGAAAGTGCAGTAAATAAATGTAAGTGAATGTATAATTGTTATGACAGGGTTGGCAGCCAGTCCAAATTAGACTCACTAATACTGGATGTCATAAGGCAGTGAAATTAAAATATTCAATGACACTCAAAATTGCCCAATTTTTCCTAACCAGATTTATAACCGATATCAGACACCAAGCTTATAGCTTAAACAGAAATTAACAATTTATTATTTGCACTGTTACTTTAACAGAAAAATGTTAAACAGGGCATCTAATTAATGTCTAATTAATGTTGGGCAAGCTAATGGAGCTAAGGATTGATAAGTCTCCTGGCCCTGATGGAATGCATCCCAGGGTACTAAAAGAGATGGCGGGAGAAATAGCAGGTGCACTGGCGGTAATTTTCCAAAATTCGCTGGACTCTGGGGTAGTCCCAGCAGATTGGAAAACAGCAAATGTGACGCCACTGTTTAAAAAGGGAAGTAGACAAAAGATGGGGAATTATAGACCGGTTAGCTTAACTTCTGTAGTGGGGAAGATGCTTGAGTCTATTATCAAGGAAGAAATAGCAAGGCATCTTGATAGAAATTGTCCCGTTTGGCAGACGCAGCATGGGTTCATGAAGGGCAGGTCATGCTTGACAAATCTTTTGGAATTCTATGAAGACATTAAGAGCAAGGTGGACAATGGGGACCCAGTGGATGTGGTGTACCTAGATTTCCAAAAGGCCTTTGACAAGGTGCCGCACAAGAGGCTACTGCATAAGATAAGGATGCATGGCATTAAGGGTAAAGTATTAGCATGGATAGAGGATTGATTGACAAACAGGAAGCAAAGAGTGGGGATAAATGAGTGCTATTCTAGCTGGCAGTCAGTGACTAGTGGTATGCCTCAGGGATCGGTGTTGGGACCACAATTATTTACAATTTATATAGATGATTTGGAGTTGGGGACCACGTGTAGGGTGTCAAAGTTTGCAGATGACACTAAGATGAGTGGCAAAGCAAAGTGTGCAGAGGACTGTGAAACTTTGCAGAGGAACATAGATACATTGAGTGAGTGGGCAAAGGTCTGGCAGATGGAATACAATGTAAATAAATGTGAAGTCATACATTTTGGTAGGAGTAATAGTAAAAAGGATTATTACTTGAATGGTAAAAAGTTGCAGCATGCTGCTATGCAGAGGGACCTGGGTGTCCTTGTGCATGAATCACAGAAGGTAGGTCTGCAGGTACAACAAGTAATTAGGAAGGCAAATGGAATTTTGTCCTTCATTGCTAAAGGGATTGAAATTAAAAGCAGAGAGGTTATGTTGCAGCTGTACAAGGTGATGGTGAGGCCGCACCTGGAGTACTGTGTGCAGTTTTGGTCTCCTTACTTGAGAAAGGATGTATTGGCACTGGAGGGGGTGCAAAGGAGGTTCACTAGGTTGATTCCGGAGTTGAGGGAGTTGGCTTATGAGGAGAGACTGAGTAGATTCGGATTATATTCATTGGAATTCAGAAGATTGAGGGGGGATCTTATAGAAACATATAAAATTATGAAGGGAATAGATAAGATAGAAGTAGAGAGGATGTTTCCACTGGCAGGTGAAGTTAGGACAAGAGGGCATAGCCTCAAGATTAGAGGGAGCAGATTTAGGACTGAACTGAGAAGGAATTTCTTCACCCAGAGGGTTGTTAATCTATGGAATTCCTTGCCCAGTGAAGTAGTTGACGCTACTTCAGTAAACGTTTTTAAAAAAAAGGTAGATTTTTTTTGAACAATAAAGGAATTAAGGGATACGGTGAGAATGCGGGTAAGTGGATCTGAAAGGATCAGCCATGATCTTATTGAATGGCAGAGCAGGCTCGAAGGGCCAGACGGCCTACTCCTGCTCCTAGTTCTTATGTTCTTATGTTCTTATGTCTATGATTTAAACCTAAATTTCTTTGGACGTAACCCCACTCACAGATAGACAGACAAACAGGCACAGTTAAAGGTTAAATTAAAAGAAAAACAATAAAAAAATTATAACTGGCTAACTCAATAATCATTTCAACAATGAGTATGACAACTTCATGAAATTCTTTGAATGTTGTGTTAATTTATAGGCACACGGGATTGTATCTTTCTTGAGTTCTGAAGTCACCAGTCATTGCAAACAGTTTCTAGCAGTCTCCAAGGAGTATTCACTTATTTCTTATAAATCATTCTTAATATTCAATAATTCTTTAACTGGAGGGTAACTAGAAAGCAACCAAAAACTCTGCCCAGCAGTTTTCAGAGCCACACTGCTTTATGCCTATAAAATACTCAAAGCCTGTTCAAGTTTTGGTACAAAAACAGAAATTGCTGGGAAAGAGGAGCAAGATGCTGAAAAGCAAAATTGCATTATTACCTGACTTGTGCGCAAACTGGTATAGGGTACATAAATTAGAGAGATGAATACATAACCCAAAGGCTGGTGTGTGAGAGTGGTTATGACTCATATGCTGTGGCACCAGTCCTGGGGAGAGTGGGGGCTGTACCATTGGGGTAGTCTACACCTGAAACATGCTGGGGTTACTGTTCTTCTGAATTGCATAGCTACAGAAGTAGAGACAGCTTTGAAATAAATAGTGGGGGCAAGGGATCAAATGTAGAAAGATATGGTATGTCAGAGAGTAGAGAGAAAAGGAAAGGAAAATAGCAATATGGAAAATGAGGGTCAGACAATGAATGATCGGGTTTGGGAGAAAAGTTCGGAATATAACAAAAAAAGAGACTAAATGTTGCCAAGATAATAAGCATACAAAGCTAAAGGCTCTATATCTAAAGGTGTAGAATTCCTATCAAAGTAAACATGTTGAAAGCAGACATTGAAGTAGACAAATTAAATCTGATAGCCATTACAAAGACCCAGCTGCAGGATGACGAGAATGGTTTCTGAATATTGCAATTTTACAGATATGTATAAAGGAAAAGAACAAGTAAAGTCAGTGTAAGAATAGTGACTTGATATTAAATAATAGTTAAATAAGAAAATAGCGGATGAAATGAACACACACTTTTGTTTCTGTCTTCTTGATATAGGCTGTGAAATTCTTCTTCTGCTTTGGCAGTCTCTCAGGGTTGAGGATGATTTGCTTCCACTCTCGGGTAATATCCTGTGGTGGCTGTATAGTCCAATCCTGGAGCTGCTGCAGACTCTGCCACAGGTAGGGGAAGTGATGTTTGATGAGTTGAGTGGTTGGGACGCTCTGGATTTTACTGATTCTGCTGCTTGTGCTTGGCATCCACGTGTTGCATTCAGTGTCACTCGGAGTGGTTGGTGGATGCTTTGTCTCAATTTTGTGTGTTCTGGGAAAAGTGATTCCCATGTGTTGGGGGTGATATTGCTTTTGTTTGGGGAGACTTTCATGGTGTCCTTGTAATACTTCCTCTGCCCTCCTAGTGATTGCTCACCACAATGCAGCTCAGGTAATGCATTTGTTTAGGGAGTTCTGTGTCAGGCATCTGGACAATGTGGCCTTCTCAATACTGCTGGCCATGCATGACCAATGTTTCAATATCAGGGATATTGGCCTGGGAGAGGACGGTCATGTTGCCAGTGGATTTGCAGGATTTTGTGAAGGTAGCCTCGGTGATAACTCTCTAGGGATTTAAGGTGTCTGCTGTACATAGTCCATGTTTCTGATGCGTACAGAGGTTGTAGATATTGGCTGCTCTGTAGACACGAGCTTGTTGCTGGGTTTGAGATCTTAGACTTCGAACACATCCAATGGCTGAACTTGGGCATTGGAGTTGATGTTCGATCTCATCATCAATGTCGTTTCATACTGAGAGGGGGCTTTCAACATGTAGGAAATGATCCACATTGTCCATGAGCTCATTGTGGTTTTTGATGGTCTGGGGTGGGGGCAATGTTATGTGGCAGGAGCGGGCTAATAGAGAAGCTTTGTTTTCTGGTTGTTTAGCCTGAGGCACATTCTCTCACACACTTTAGTGAATGTGTCGATAATGGGTTGCAGGTCAGCCTCTGAGTCTGCGCACTTGCAGGCTTTGTCTCCATACTGCAGCTTGATGACAGAGTTTGGAGCGATCTTGGTTCTGGCTTGGTGCCAAAGGGTGACCAGTTTTCCACTCATCCTGGAGGTTAGCTCCACTCCAGCGAGGAGCTTCACGGAGTTGTCGTGGAGTGTGAGATGAGGAAGATGGAGAAGAACGTTGGTGCGATTATGCCGTCCTGCTTGACCCCAGTTTGCACTCATGTTAGGTCAGTCATGGATCCAGTGGTGAGAACGGCAGCTGGCATGTGATCATGAAGCAGGCTAAAAATGGTGACAAATTTCTGCAGGCAGCTGAACTTCAGGAGGATATTCCACAATGTCTCACGGAAGTTGGATCAGTCTCCTTTTTTGAAATTGGTCACAATGACAGCGTCACTGAGATTTCTGTCTTTTTCTCTTGCTTCCAGACAATTGAGATAATGTTGTGGATCCAGTGAGAATTCAGTCTGTGCTGGGGCATTGTTGTTTTTCAGTTGTTGGGTGTTTTTTTTTCAATATCATGTCGGGTTGGGAGTGTGATGAGATAGTGAGGGGTGCTGTGTAGCAGGCTGGTGTTGACAGCACATGTTGAGGAGGTCCACATTGTGTTCTCTCCCCAGCAGGCATTGCCTAACTGTCTCTCTTTGATGAGTCACTCTCTGTTTTTAACTCACAATGCAGTAGGCCCCTGCGTGGAGTGTAGATGACTTTGATTAATAAACAGGAGGTGTTAACCAGTTTATACTTCCAAAGATCAGAAGTTTTACAGAAATAGGTGTAGCCCTGTTTACTGAAGCTTAATCCACTGCTACCATAACATTGCAAGAGTTAAATCAAGATTAAGGCATTATGAATTAATAGCACTTCTATACTATCTGAGGACTCAAGACCGATTTTGTAATTCTGTTCAAAAGTAATGAAATCAAATACAGAGCATGAATTTCAAATACTTCCCATTTTTATAACCAGTCCCAGAATTACGGATTTCAATTTGCAATTATAATATTGTTTTATTCAAATGAATTATGGAGGATTTGGAGTAATATACCAGTGAGTATATTTTGATTCAATTTATTTATTGTCATGTGTTTTTATGCTACAAAATACAGTGAAAAATATATTATATCACCTTAATTGACCTCCATGACACAAATTAAATGTTTATTAAATGCTGGGATATACAGGGCAGAATAGGGATGTAAGTTTATCAAGAGTGTACCTTGTAGTAACCAAACCTTACTTAGAATCCTGTGTGAAATTCTGGTCACTGCTCCACACAAGTGATGTTCAATCACCGGAATCTGTGAGGACAAGATGAAAAAAAAGCAAATTCTAATGTGCATAAGCTTGAAGAAATCCTAACAATTATTGAAGTATATAAAATTCTAATCACCTCAGAGAAGGGAAATCCAAAATGTAATTTTAAAATACAACAGGCTACATAAGGAGAGGTGATGATTTAGTGCTAATATCACTAGACTGGTTATCTAGAATGCCAGGCTGATGTTTTGTGGAAATAAGTTCAAATCCCACCATAGCAGATGGTGAAATTTGAATTCAGTACTTCAATAAAAAGCCAATTCAATAATGACCAAGTAACCACGGTCAATTGTCATTTAAAAAAAATGCATGAGGTTCACTAATGCTCTTAAGGATGGAAGATTCCCTTCTCAAACACTTGCCCCTTCATTTCCTCAAATCCAAGGCTGTAAACAAACCTTCCAAGTGAAGCAGCATTTTACTTATACTTCTTTCATTCTGGTCTACTGTGTGTACTGCATACAATGTGGTCTCCTTTACAATGACATGATCAAATGAAGACTGGGTATCTGCACACAATGTGATCTCCATTATAATGGCAAGACTAAATTAAGACTGGCTATCCACTTTGATGGACACCTCCACTGTATTCATAGGAATCACCTTGACCATTTTACTTGGCATTTCAGTGATCTGTTTTGCTCCCATGTTAACATTTCCATCCTGGGCCCACTGCAGTATTCTAATGAAGCTCAGTGCAAGCCAAAGGAACAACACCTCATTTTCCATGTAGCCACTCTACTGCATCTAGGACTCTTTAAGTTCCACAACTTCAAGGTATGACACCTCTGTACTCCATTTTCTTGCAGCCTGCACTCTTCCTCCAGTTGTATCTTGTGTTTTGTTGGTTCCCATTATTGATGTCAGTCAAGTGGACCCATTTTCTCATTTTCGCAACTTATATTGACATCTATTTTACTCCTCTACCACCATTATCACTTCCTTTGCCTTTGGATATCTTTGTCAGATGTTCCACATGGTCCTCCTTCCCCTCTATCACTGTCAAAAAAGTTCCATAAGTTTCTAGTTCCTTTCAGTTCCAAAGAAGAGTCATACTGGATTCTGAAATGTTAACTCTTTGGCTCTATCCATGGATGCTGTCAGACCTGCTGTCTTTCTCCAGCATTTCCTGCTTTTATTTCCGATTACCAGCATCCACAGTGCTATGCTTTTATTATAATGCTGAAGCAGGGGAATTGAATTGTCTGTTCAGTGAGTATTATTAACGTATCTTGCCTGAAGTTTAAGGAAAAATCAGCAACATTATTTTCCCTAATTGCAGGGAATACAGATTGCAGATTGAAGTTTGAGTTACTGGACTGGGATAACATTTATAAGTGGAGATCCCCAGTGTTTCGTGTTTAAACACCTCTTCTTCCTGATATCTATCAGTAATGAAAATTGTCCAGAAAACAATTTCAATGATTGTGGATGAAACCAAACTTGGTAGTTTATATCTATCTCCATAATTATGCAGAGCTGATTTACCAACTTGTTTGTGTGTATTAGCAATTTATTCATAGTGCTTTAAAATAACTGCTCTCTCATGCTTCTAGCAGCTTCCAGCTTTGAGTTCACCAGCAGTAAATAGGTACATAATCAAACACTGCAAGAAGTACTGTGAATTGGGAACAGGATAGCATTAAACTTCAATAGGACATAGATTGGAAGAAAGAGGAAACAAGTGGCAGATGAAATTTAATGCAGGCAAGTGTGAAGAATTTCATTTTGGTAAAAAGTACAGGACAACATGATATAAAATCAAGGCAGAAGCAGAGGGAAGTCGGGAAATATATGCATAAATCATTAACGTTGGCAGAGCACATTGAGAAAATTGTACTTCTTGGTGTGTTTGCTGAACTGGGAGGTTTGATAACAGACGATTCATCCCCTTCACAGGAGGCTCAACAGTGCTGAGAATGTCACCTAGTAAGGGGATGAAACGTCTGCTAACATACCTCCCAGCTCGACAAACACACCGACATCTGCAACCAGCACCTGAGCTACAAATCTTCACTCAAATCCTGAAGATAGAGAAAGTGCTTAATAGACCATACAGGATCCTATGCCTTATGAGTAGGGGCACAAAGTAGAAAAGCAAGGACATTGTGTTAAACATGTATTTCAGTGCCATTTGGAGTGTTCTGATCTGGGCACCACAATTTAGGAAGGTTGTGAAGGCGTAAGGGAAAGTGCAGAAAGAAATCTCTCAAATTATTCTAGGGACAAAAAACTTCAGTTAATCGAATAGATTGGAGAATGTGAATCAGTTCTCCATTGAGAAGAGCATTGAAAGGACATTTATGGGTTATTTTCATTGGCAGCTGTGGCTTTGCTGATCTCTAATTTCCTTGGAAAATGTGGTGGGCCAACCTAAACCACGGCAGTCCTTCAGAGCAAGATTTACCCATAATATTGATCGGAAGGGAGTTCAAGAATTTTGACCCGGCAACAATTAAGAAACAGGAAAGTAAGTCCAAATCAGGATGACATGTCATTTGGGTGGGAAGTGCTGGTGATAGCGTTCCCATGCACTGTCTAAGGATTCTTGCTGAGTTTCTGCAGTGCATTATGTAAATATAATACATTGCTACCACTGTATGTTAGTTGTGATGGAGGGAATTAAATGTTAAAGCTGCCTATTTGATAGATCAGATTGGTCCTTGATGGTGTTCAGCTTTTTGAGTGTTTTTGGAGCTGTGCTCATTTAGGAAAGCAGAAGTGTATTCCATCACACTCCTGACGTCTGCTTAGTGGATAAGATTGTAGAGACACAAGGTGAGTTCCTTGCCATAGGTCTGCCCTTGTAGTTGTTGTATTTATGGCTGGTCCAGTTCAGATTCTAGTTAATTGTAACCTCCAAGACGTTGTTTGTAGGAAACTCTACAATGTCAATGTCAATGAAAGATGGTTAGATTCTCTCATTTTGGAGATTATCATTACCTGGTAAGAGTGTGGCGTAAATGTTACTTGGCAGTTATCAGTCCCAGCATAAATGTTGTTGTGGTCTTGCTAAATATATCAACATGAACTGCTTCAGTATCTGTGAAGTTGCCAATGATGCTGAATGTTGTGCAATCAGCAGTGAAGATCCTGACTTCTGATCTTATGATGGTGAGTAGATCTTTGGGAAGTAACTGAAGATGATTGAACCCAGGACATCATCCTGAGGAACCTCTGTAGACTTGTTCTAAGGCTAAGATGATTGATCTCTGAAAATCATAATTGTCTGTCTTTGTGCAAAATATGCTTTCCCCAATTTCCATTGACTCTGTGTTTTCTCATTTTTGGAGATAGGGATATTGTGGGGCCTCCCCTTCCTGTTTGTTGTTTGATTGTCTATAATCATTCATGACTGAATGTGGCAGAACAACAGATAGAGACATTCAAAATCATGAGCATTCTGGATTGAGTAGAATGAGAAAGAACTGTTCCCATTGGTGGAACAATGGAGAATCAGGTGGCACAAAATTAAGATTGAATTGTCATTGCATCTTCAACCAATAAACACACACAAATGCAAAAGAAAACCATGATCTGAAGAGAGAAAGAATGCAGTTCTAGGAGGAACAGGAGGGAAGAATTGTAAGAATTTAAGAATTGCTGTTACAGAATTACAGAACTTTTATAATGTAGAAGGAGGCCATTTAACCCATAATGCCTGCAAGAAGAGAACTAGAACAGAGAGCTAGCACAGACATGATAGGTCGAATGGCTTACTTCTTTGCTACAACCATTCAATGACCCTATGCTTGTGTTTCTTTGGAGCTTGTCTCACTGTTGTAAGACAAAGCCTCATTGATATGTATTGTATATATGTTAAGATACATTAGCTACTTGCTATTGTAGCAGCTCTAATTCTGCTTAGCATGGAATAGAGATCAAATCAAGTGACCTCTATACTCTGCATGCTTTAATTCCATAATGAAGGGTGTGATTGCCAAGTGATTCAATAGGAAGAAATAAAGTTCTAGGCCTCTGACAATGCTGCACTCTGCAGAGTGAATTTGTACTGATTTCTAACTGGTGTACACTAAAGAAGAACAGGTGATTTCCAGCCATCTGTATTTCTGGAAAAGTCCTGTATTATATCTTGCTGACAGTAGCAAGAGACACAAAGTAAAGCAGAGGTAGAGAAAAAATATACCCAGAGGCAAGTTTTTGTTCTTGGATGACTGGTTGCTTAATATTAATCAGGTAGTAAATGGAGAATGGATTGCTGGAACTCTCAACAGGATTAGCAGAAACAAATTAATTTGATCCTAGACTGCTGATGTAGTTGTTTCTTCCATTTTTACAATTCAAACTTGTAATAGAATTTTCTATTCTGCCACATAGAGTTCTCCTATATCATACTCACCCATTCAACCCATTCTGACAAAATGGGCAACTGGAACATCAGATCTTGAAAGTTGCATGACAAAATTTAGGGGCTTATAAATAATACATCTGAGCCTCAAATTGCCAATATTTTATTAATGGACAAATGCTGAATGCCCTTGAATGATCTTCTTCTGTTAATTTTATTAACATAGACAGTACTCCAGTTTTTAAGTAAATTAATTTCTTTAATTGAACAATAGCCAAAATGATGAAGTGGAGGTGCCGATGTTGGACTGGAGTGGGCAAAGTCAGAAGTCACATGACACCAAGTTATGGTACAACTGGTTTATTTGGAATCACGAGACAACAAGGTGCAGGGCTGGATGAACACAGCAGGCCAAGCAGCATCATAGGAGCAGAAAGGCTGACGTTTCAGGCCTAGACCCTTCATCAGAAAAG
>NC_063335.1:100627547-100640778 GCF_021869965.1 Rhincodon typus | reverse complement strand
GGTGTAGCACTTCCTGCGGTTGCAGGGAAAAGTGCCGGGTGTGGTGGGGCTGGAGGGGGGTGTGGAGCGGACAAGGAAGTCACGGAGAGAGTGGTCCCTCCGGAAAGCAGATAAGGGTGGGGAGGGAAAGACGTCTTTGGTGGTGGGGTCGGATTGCAGATGGCGGAAGTGTCGGAGGGTGATGCGTTGGATCCAGAGGTTGGTGGGGTGGTACGTGAGGATGAGGGGGATTCTTTTTTGGTTGTTATTGCGGGGATGGGGTGTGAGGGATGAGTTGCGGGAAATTGGGAGACATGGTTGAGGGCGTTCTCCACCACTGAGGGGGGGAAGTTGCGGTCCTTGAAAAACGAGGACAACTGAGATGTACGGGAGTGGAATGCCTCATCCTATCTCTAGATTGATATCCCTTCAAGTTTGGAAATGTGAGGCAAGAGTTTAGAAGATTGAAACACTGAAAGACTTTCAGCACAGAAGGATTGTATTCAGCCCATCATGACAAAGCTATTTCAGGTAGGACAATAAGACCATAAGATAGAAGTGCATAATTAGGCCATTCAGCCCATCAACTTTGCTCCTCCATTCGATCATGACTGATATGTTTCTCAACCCTATTCTTCTGCCTTCGACCCGTAACTCTTGATCCCCTTACTAATCAAGAACTTATCTATCTATGTCTCAAACACACCGAATGACTTGGACTCCACAGCCCTCTGCAGCAATGAGTTCTATAGAGTCATCACTGTCTGGCTGAAGAAATTCCTCATCATCTCAGTTCAAAAGGGTTGTCCCTTTACTTTGAGGCCATGGCCTCAGGTCTTTGTCTCTCCTACTAGTGGAAACATCTTCTCCATATCCAGTCTATCCAGACCTCTCAGTATATTGTAAGTTTCAATGAGATTCCCCCTTGTCCTTCTGAATTCCATCGAGTACAGTCCCAGAGCCCTCAGCCAATCCCTGAAATCATTCTTGCAAACCTCGTCTGGATCCCCTTCAAACTAACAAATCCTTCCTTAGATATAGAGCCTAAAGCTGCTCACAATATTTCCAAGTACAGTCTGACCAGAGCCTTATACAGCCTGAGCAGTATATGTCTGCTCTTGTTTTCTAGTCCTCTTGAAATTAATGCCAGCTTTGCATTTGCTTTCCTAACTGCCAACCGAACTTGAGTATTAACTTTAAGATAACCCTCAAGTATGTCTCCCAAGTCCCCTTGCACTTCAAATTTCTGAAGCCTTTCCCCATTTAGAAAATAGTCTATTCCCCAACTCTTAGTCTGTAATACTGTAGGTTACAGCATTTCATGTGCATATTCACGTATTCATTTTAAATGTGATGAGACATTTCTGTGTTAACAACCCTTCCTGTCAATGAGTTTCAGACATCCACAAGATTCCAAGTGAATTATGTATGCTTCAGTTTCCTTCTAATCCTTCCATCAACTGCTTCAAATCTCTACCTTCTGTTTTTTGTTATGATGGAAATGGGTCCTTCCTATTTAGACCCATAATGATTTTATGCAACAAAATCAAAATGCTTCTCAGCATCCTCTTTTCCAGATTTTTGATGTCTCAGGAAAACAAGGGATATCAGGAGTGAGTGGCAAAGTGGAAAAAAAACCAGAAAATGCTGGAGAAACTCAACAGGCCTGGCAGCATCTGTGGAGTGAAAAAGAAAGTTAACATTCTGAGTTCAATATTATTCTTTCCCCTGCAGTATTTTAGTTTTGTCTGAGTGGGATAGTGGGATGGAAGCTGAAGGTCAGCCTGGATAACCTGGAATGGTGGAGCTATGTGGTCTTCTCCTACTCTTATTCATGACTTTGAAGCAACCTCAAGCCATTTAATCTTTCCACCCTGCTCTCCATTACTGGCAACATCCTTGTAAATCTCCTCCGTAATCGCTTCAGTGCTGTTAAGGATTTCCTGCTCAGAAAAAATTGCAAAATTATGCAATATTCTAGTTACTATCTAACCAAAGCTTTATGCAGTACTAGCACACCGGTCCCCTGGTCTGATGTTTTCAGTCTCGGCCTATAAAACAATGCTGATTTGACCACTTTTGCCACCTTCAGAGTTCTCTGGATTGTGCACTCTTTACATTTCTCAAAATCTCACCATTTATTGTACATTCTCCTATCTTATTTGCTCTGCCAAAGTGCATTTCTCAATTCTATGGATTAAACTCCACTTATGATTTTTTTCTGTCCATGCAGTAACATCCTGTAGTTACAGCTTTCTTCCTCATTCTCATTTTTGCATCATCTGCAAACTTTCTAATTGTGACATCTATTTAAAGCCTAAGTATGATGAAAAGCAACCTATTCAAAGCGCTGAAGTCCAAAAGTAATAGCTTTCCAGTTAAAAAAAAATTATCTTTCCACAATAAGCCTTTGCTTCTGGCTCATAGCCAATATTGGATCCAATTTGTCACTTTCCCTTGAGTCCCATGTGGCATTAATTATTGATCAGTCTGTCATGTGGGATCTTCTCAAAAGTCTTGTTAAAAATCTGTGTGGTTCACCTTAATGGTGTGAGCCTGATCAACTCTCCTTGTTACCACCTCAAAAAAAAATCTAATTAATCAGACAGCACCACAATTTAAGGAATCGGTGTGGACAGTGCTTGATTTCTCAATGAGGATTTACACTGTCTCTCACGATCTCTTATCATAACCTGCCCTCCACTGAGGTTAGGCTCACTGGTTGCAATCACTAGAGATATCTTTTTCTCCCTGTAAAAATAAAGTACAACATTAGCTGTCCTCCAGTCTCCTGACTTACTACCTATAGCCAGACAGGAAATAAAAGTGCTCGTCACTGTGTCACAAAGCACCCTGGGATATATTTCATCTGGGGCCTACAACAAGCATCATAGCCATGTCATAATGTTTCTGCTCTCACTATATGTAACCTATTCATTATTTTAAATGTCTCTTCCTTATCTAAGTTTTGTTCATCTAGCTCACTCTCACTTTTGGAAAAATATGCAGAAAATACGGATTTCATACAGATGCACTGGGCCATGATCTGACTGAGAAGTTAGCAGTGAGCCCATCTCTGCTTGACTGGCTCACTCGAGCTAAATTTCTGATCGTTTGACTATTATTTGGTTCAGGCGAAGACTTCTGCTTCATCTGAGAAGATACTTCCACCTCTGAAATTTGCTGATTAATCAATTAGCCATCAATTAGCACAGTTCTCCTAACCCAGTAGTATCAATGGAAGCTGGAAAGGGACTACAGTCCATTGCAAGTGACAGTTAGTGAGGATGCAAGATTAGTGGGGGAATCTGCCATGCAGTGGTCACATTACTGACTAGTAATCACAATCCCAGGCTGATGTTCTGGTATGTGTTTGAATTGGGCATGGATTTAAAGTGATATGTAAATGAAACAAAGATGATGTGAGAGGAATAAAAAATTCTCACAGTGAGTTGATATGATATGGAATACATTGCCTGGAAAAATGGTGGAGGCAGGTTCAATTGAAGCATTTTAAGAAGACATTTTGTATAAAGATTATGTACAGAATTAAGGGAAAAAGACAGGAGATTGGCACTAGATAATTGAGCCAGATTAGATAATAGAGCTGGTACAGACACGATGCACTGAATGGCCTCCTGCACTGTGATAATACGGGAGTCTGAGTAGGAGCACAGGGTTCAGGATGAAAGGGTGGGTAAGGGGTGGAAGATGGATTGGGGATAGGAGTACTGTGGTTAGGAGTGGTCTCCATTTGGGACAGTGTGTTCAAACCATTAGGATCCCTCCTCTACCTGCTAAAAGGCTACTAGATTTCATCTAACAAACTTAGCAAATAAGATAAAATACCAGATGGGGCTATGGTCCGAAAGCTTGTGTTTCCAAATTAACCTGTTGGACTATAACCTGGTGTAATGTGATTTCTAACTTTGTGGCAAGGATCAAAGGATTTACAAGCCTCTGAGAGAAGATATTCCTCATCATCTCATTATTAAATTGGCATCCCTTTATTCTGAGACTATGCCCCCAGTCCTATACTCTCCCAAGAAGGGAAACATCCTTTCAGTATGTACCCTGTCAAGCCCCTTCAGAATCCCATATGCTTCATTCTTTTAAATTCCAATGAGTAGTGTCCCAACCTGTTCAACCTTTGCTCATAGGACAATCCCTCCATACAGGGGGTCATCCTCATTAAGATTCTCTGAACTGCTTCCAACAAAATAACATCTTTTCTTAGTTAAGGGATGAAAACTGCTCACAGTAACTCATGATGTGGTCTCACCAGCACCTTGTACTGTTGTAGTAAGACTTCCCTAGTCTTATACTCCAACCCCATTTGAAATAAAGGCCAACATTCCATTAGCCTTCCTAACTGCCTGCTGCACCTGTGTGCTCACTGTCTGTGTTTCTTGTACAAGTATCTCCAAGTCCCTTTGCGTTGCAACTTTTTGGAGTTTTTCTCAATTTAAATAATATTCTATTCTTTTGTTCTGCCTTCCAAAATGAACAACTTTGCATTTTTCCACATTATATTCCATTTACCAACTTTTTGATACTTACTTAACCTTCCAAATTTCTCAGTGAATTGCTTTGGTAATCGTCTCGCAGCTGGCCTTTCCAACTATTTTTGAGTTATCTGCAGATTTGGCTCCAGTATATTTGCTTCTTCCCTCTGAGTTATTGATAAATATTTTAAACAGTTGTGATCCCGACACTGATCTCTTTTGGAACCTGACTGGTCACAGATCACCAACCTGAAAAAGAACCCCTTATCCCCACTTGCTATTTCCTATCCATTGGCCAATTCTCTATCCATGCTAATACACTACTTCCAATACTGTGGGTTCTTATCTTATAATTTATGACATTTGTGACACCTTGTTGAATGCCTTCTAGAAGTCCAAATGTTGGTTTCCACCCCACTCAATCCAATCTTTTGATTTCACTTGCCAAGCGACAGTGACTTTCCAATGACATCAAACATTGTGCATCCTAATCAGAGTCGTCCTTATTGCCACCATATCTAAATCTTCACACTGTGCAGCAGATATTATCCGCAGCCAGACCCTCCAGTCAGCTGATGTATAGACTAGGCCTTCTCTGTGGCCTGGTTGTAGCTCACATGTGCTAGGAATCAGCACAGTCGAATTCCATTGATCTCGTGCCCTCTAAGGTATATACAGAGTCCCAATATCCAACTGGTGTCTAACGTACTGGTAGGCCACAAGTTATATTTGTAGTAGTTGGAAGTTCAGGTCGCATAATGTGTGAAATAACTTGTTTTAAAGCTATTGTATTAAATTCTATCCGGTAAAGCCATTAAAATATTGAAATAACCAGACCAAATACAGGCCAGAAGCCTATCCACAGTTAAAGAAGGTAAGTACTCTGAAGAATGGTCCAGACCCGAAACGTCAGCTTTCCTGCTCCTCTGATGCTGCTTGGCCTGCTGTGTTCATCTAGCTCTACACCTTTTATCTCAGATTCTCCAGCATCGGCAGTTCCCACTATCTCTATGTATTCATTTATCCCTTTTTATCCAAACTTATTTGTGTAAAGAACTATCTGAAAACATTGGACTAATTGTGATGAAGTGGATGAGTGTAAGGGAGTAAAGTTTAATGTGTGAAGTTAGATAAATGACGGACAACTTGGCATAAGGTAAATATTAGGGAATATATACAGGGCTAAAAGAAACTCAAATATATTATCTCTGACTCCAGCATCGGCAGTTCTTACTGTCTCTCAAATGTATTAAGGTTGCTTAATGTATTAAGAACTAACATTAGAACATTTAGATCCTCAGAAAGAGCCTAAGCTTTCATGCATATTGCATTAACTTTGGAGTTAAAACGTATGATCTGATTAGGGTCAAACCAGTTATGGAAAACTGCATTTTTGCACATAAAACCTTTCCTTTACTAGATTTTTTTTACTTGTTAAGCATTTTAGATTAAGCTGATTTGGATACTTCAAAATTTCACTACTTATCCCTTTCTTACAAATGGACAGATCAAGATTCCATTAACCATCTAAATCTTCTTTCCCAATAGGGGGAATCACAATTTTTATAAAAGAACAAAAGGGCACAAAATGTTTGAAATGTAGCAAATAAAGTGGAATCTGTGTCACTGTTTTGAAAAAATAATAGGCAACTGAAAGATAATTTTGATGTTGAACATTACCAACAAGACCTCCCTGTTGATGAAAATGCTACTTGCTGCAGGAACATTATTGGAAGGCAAATATAAAGAGCTATTGCCACAGGAAAAAATACTTTCTGAATTGTTAATCATAGTGCCAAGGACAACATTTGATTGCACTATCAGTGAAGTTAAGGCTCAAACTGAAAGATACTTTCAGTGATAGAATTAGCATTTCACATTATGCAATACAACACAATGCAGGAACAGACCCTTCAGCCCACCAAGCCCACATTGATTCCTAATGCTTATTTAGACTTACTACTTATTGCCCATATGTGGTTTCTATACCGTTCACGTGTTTATCAAAATACGCCTTAAATGTTGCTAACGTGCCTGCTTCCACCACCTCCACTGGCAGTGTGTCCCAGGCACCCACCAATGTCTGCGTGAAAAATTTCTGAACTTCTCCCCAAAACTTTCTCCATTTCACCTAGAACCTGTGTCCTCTTGTAGTTGACCTTTCCACCTGGGAAAAGCCTCAAACTATCCCCTATCTAGCCTCTCAAAATTTTGTTGACGTCTATCAGGTCGCTCTCTCATCCTCTGTCTTTCCAGTGAAAATAATCTGAGTTTATCCAATCTCTCCTTACAACTAAAACCCTCCAGATCAGGCAACATCCTAGTAAACCTTCTCTGCAGCCTCTCCAAAGAATCTATATCCTTCTGGTAGTGTGGCAATCAGAACTGCACGCAGTATTTCAAATGGGGCCTAACTAAAGTATTATACAGCTGTAACATAACTTACCATCTTTTACCCTCAAAGCCCCAGCCAATGAAGGCAAGCATGCCATATGCTTCTTGACGACCTTATCCAACTGTGTTGCCACATGCAGAGATCATAGAATCATAGAATCTCCACAGTGTGGAAGCAAGCCATTCGGCCCATTGAGTCCACATTGAAGAGCATTCCATACAGACACCCGCCGCCTTCCTTATCCCTGTAACTTTGCATTCCCCTTGGCTAATTCACATAACATACACATCCCTAGATACTATGGATAGTTTAGCATAACCAATCCACCCAACCTGCACATCTTTGGACTGTGGGAGGAAATCAGAGAACCTGGGGGAAACCCACATTGACTCGGGGAGAATGTGCAGTCTCCACACAGACAGTCACCCAAAGGTGAAATTGAACCCAGATCCCTGGCACTCTAAGGCAACAATGCTAACCACTGAGCCACTGTGCTGCCCAAAATATGTGGACCTGTATGCCCAGATCCTTGTGTATGTCAATATTCCTGAGGGTTCTGCCATTTATTGTATAATTTGCACCTGAATTTGATCTTCCAAAATGCATCACCTCACATTTGTCTATATTAAACTTTATCTGCCATTTTTCTACCTAAATCTGAATGTATCTATATTTGCTGTATCCTTTGACAATCCTCCTCATTATCTTTAACTCTGCAAATTTTCGTGCATTCCATAAACTTACTAATCAGACCACCGACATTTTCCTCCAGATCATATATATGTATTGCAAACAACAAAGGTCCCAGCACTAATCCCTGCGAACACTATTAGTTACTGCTCTCCATTCTGAAAAACACCCTTCCACCATTACTGTTTGTCTTCTATGACAAAGCCAGTTTTGTATCCATTTAGCCATAACACCCTAAATCCCATGAGACTCTACCTTTTGTATTAGCCTGCCATGAGATACCTTATCAAATGCCTTGCTAAAGTCCATTTGGACAATATCCACTGCCCTTCACTTATCAATCATTCTTGTCACCTCCTCAAAAAATCTCAATCAAGTCCACTGCTTTTTGTCATTTATATAAACGATTTGGATGTGAACATTGGACCTCCTATGGTTAGTAACTTTGCAGATGACGCCAAAATTAGCAGTGTAGTGGACAGCAAATAAGGTTACCTCAGAGTACAATGGGATCTTGATCAGATGGGTCAGTGGGCCAAGGCGTGATGGATGGGGTTTAATTTAGATAAGTGTTGCATTTTGGTAAGGCAAATCAGGCCAGGACTTATATACTTAATGGGAAGGCCCTGGGGAGTGTTGCTGAACAAAGAGACCATGGAGTACAGGTTCATAGTTCCTTGAAAGCGGAGTTGTACGTAGACAGGATAGTGAAGAAGGCATTTGGTATATGTGCCTTTATTGATCAGTGCATCGAGTGTCAGAGTTGGGAGATCATGTTGCGTCTGTACAGAACATTGGTTAGGCCACATTTGGAATACTGTATGCAATTCTGGTCTCCCTGTGAAAGGAAGGATGTTGTGAAACTTGAAAAGGTTCAGGAAATATTTACAAGGATGTTGCCAGGGTTGGAGGGGTTGAGCTATAGGGAAAGGATGAATAGGTTGGGGTTATTTTCCCTGTAGTGTCAAAGGCTGAGGGCTGACCTTATGGTGGTTTATAAAATCATAAGGGGCATGGATAGTGTGAATAGACAAAGATGTTTCTCCGGGGTGGGAGAGCCCAAAACTAGGGGGTCTATGTTTAAGATGAGAGGGGAAAGATTTAAAAGAGACCTAAGGGGCAACTTTATCATGCAGAGGGTGGTGCATGTATGGAATGAGCTGCCAGAGAAAGTGGTGGAGGCTGGTATAATTAGAACATTTAAAAGGCATCTGGATAGGTATATGGATTGGAAGGGTTTAGAGGGATATGGGCCAAATGCTGGCAAATGGAACTAGATTTATTTTGGATATTTGATCAATGTGGATGGGTTGGACTGAAGGGTTTGTTTCCATGCTGTACAGCTCGATGGCTTTATGGTTCTAAGTTGGTAAGACATGACCTTCCCTGCACAAACCCATGTTGCCTATCACTAACAAGTCCATTTACTTCCAAATGTGAATAAATCATGCCTCTCAGCATCTTCGCCAACAGTTGCCCCACCGCTGACGTCAGGCTCACTGGCCTGTAATTACCTGGATTATCTTTGGTTCCCTTCATAAACAAAGAAAAACATTGGCCAGTCTCCAGTCCTCTGGAACCTCACCTGACACCAAAGCAGATGCGAAGATATCCATTGAGGCCCCAATTATTTCCTCCCTTACCTGCCACTGTATCCTGGGATGGATCACATCTGGCTGTGGGTATTTGATTGGATTTAATTTGATTTGTTGTAGTCACATGTACCTAAGTACACTGAAAAGTTTTGTTTTGTGAACAGTAAAAGCAGATCATAGCAAACAAGGGCATACAGATTATAGAGTGCCCACGCAGAGTGAAGCATACAAGATTATGGCTGAACAGGAAGTGCACAAAGCAAGATCAACATTAGCAAAATCAGCATTATTTGAAGTTAGAGAGGTCTATTCAGCAGTCTAATAACAGCAGGGAAGAAGCTGTTCTTGATCCTGTTGGTCCATGTGTTCAAGCTTCTGTATCTTCTATCTTAATACATTTCAAGACACCCAACACTTCCTCCTTCATGATGTTGACCTGTCCAAGAGTATTCACACATCATTCCCAAATCTCAACATCCCTCACATTCCTCTCTTTGGTGAATACGAATGTAAGGTACTCATTAAGGATCTCATCCATTTCCTCTGGCTCTACACATAACATCCCTCTTTTATCTTTAAGTGAGTTGACTCTTTCCCTAGCTAACCTCTTGTTCCTAATATAGGTATAAAATACCTTGGGATTCACCTTAACTCTGATGGCCAAGGCATTTCATGGCCCCTTTTAGCTCTCCTAACTCCCTGAGCTCCTTCCTACTTTCTCTATATTCTTCAAGGAGTTGGTCTATTTTTAGTTACCTACTCCTTAAGTATGCTCCCTTATCTTTTGACTAAGCTGCTAACTTCCCCTGTCATCCATGGTTTCCAAGTCCTGCCATTTCTCTCCTTCATTTTAACAGGAGCATGCCTGTACTGCACTATAATTAACCGATCTTTAAAAAGGCTCCCATGTCAGATGTGGATTTATCCTCAGACAGCCACTCCCAATCCACATTCTCCAATTCTTGCATAATTTGGTTATAGTTGGCCTTCCCCAATTTAACACCTTCACTTGAAGTACACTCTTGTCCATAAATATCTGTAAACTTATGTAATTGTAGTCACTATTCCCAAACTGCCCCCCCACTGAAACTTTGATCACCTGGCCGCACTCATTTCCCAATGGTCTAGTGTGGCCCCGTCCCTCATTGAGCCTCCACATACTGTTTCGAAAAACCCTCCTGGACACACCTAACAAATTGCTCCTCTCCAAACCTCCAGTAATAAGGCAGTCTCTGTCAATATGGGACAAGTTGAAGTTATCCACTGCAACAACCCTGTTATTTTCACATATTTCCAAAATCTGACTCTATATCTCTTCCTCTATCGCCCCCTGGCAGTTGGAAGGTCTGCAGCAAAATCCTAGCATTTTGATTGCACCCTTCCTATTCATGAGCTCCACCCATAATGCCTCACTGCAAAATCTTCCACAGGGTTTCCTCCCTCAACACAGCTGTGATATGCTCCCTAACCAATAAAGTAACTTCACCACCTCTTTTGCTTCCTCCTTTGTCTCATCTAAAACATCAATATCCCAGAACATAAAGTTGCCAATTCTGTCCCTCTTTCAACCATGTCTCTGTGATAGCATCAACAACAGAATTACATGTATTAATCCAGGCATTAAGTTCATCTGTCTTACCAGTTATACTTCTTCCTTTGAAGCAAATACAGTCCAAGCCTCAAGTTCCATTGAGCTCATCAACCTCTCCCTGACTGCTTTTCCTTGCAGCTATATTTGCCTTTGTCTCAAGCTCTTCTCCAGTCTCTATACTTACTGACCTGTTCCTGCAGTTCCCACCCCCTTGCACACTAGTTTAAACCTTCCCGAGTGTCACCATCAAACGTCCCTGCCAGGACATTAGTGCCCCTCCAGTTTAGGTGCAGTCCGTCCTTCTTGTAGAGCTCCCATCAGTTACAGAGTACTCAGCTTCAAAGCTTTTAGGTTTGTTGTGCAGGTATTTTAACGTAAAACTCAAGGACATTTTTCGGAATCTGTGAAATTACTTTTTTTTCAATGCTGGGTTGATTTAATTTTTGGTAAATTGTTTACAATGTACTCTCAAGATAATGAAAATGGAATATGAATGCTGTTTTCTCCCTCTGTATCATTAATTATGTGCCATAATTGATTTTGACTCATCTAAAGCTTTTCATTTTATTTTATGAAATTTTTTCACCTTTTAGGAGGAGGATGATGAATCAAGCTTGAAAGGTTTCCATCTGTGTCCCTTTTTTAAATAGTTATTATTTGGACTCTCTGCCAGAAAAATCAATAATGACTTTCAAAAGTGATGCATAAATAATTTTGAAATTACAGAGAAAGGTTTCCTTACGTGCTGTAAGATTCAATGGTTCTAACCTTTTCTTTCTGTTTAGTTAATTTTTTTTCCCCATTTTTCAACTGAAAGTACAGACTGATGCTATGGTAATTTTATAGATGTTGGTAGTTTCAGTATCTCTCCCATTGTATTTTGTTTATATGTTACTCCAAGCATTGAATTTTGCAGCGGATTTGAGTTTATTGTGACTGCATCTGTGCAGCAGATAGTAGGTCAAAGAGAGGAGTTCACTAAGTGAGCTGAATCTTCCGAGGTCCTGAATGACATAGGCAAGTGTGAAGAATTTGGAGGAATCATTTGATATGCGAAACAAGGTCTTTCCTGACATTGTGACTGAAAAGTCACATTTTCCAACTAGGTTTCAGCATTGAGATGAGATTTTTGCTAAACAGTGGTAAGAGGCATACTATTGGGAATAACTGCTAAGTATGACCCTCATTATTACTGAGCAGATCAGAAGTTAGGAATCCTTCAGTGAGTAACTCACCTGACGCTTCCCAAAGTCTGTTCACCACGTTAATGCACAAATCTGGAGTTTCACAGAATACTCAGAGATAGTTAGAACTCTCTACTTGCCTAGATGAATGGAACACAAATAGTACTCAAAAAACTTGACATATTCCAGGACAAAGCAGCCGATTGATCCGTATCCCATCCAGCACACTCAGCATTCATGCCCTTCACCATTGATACGCAGTAACAGCAGAGCTTACATTCTACAAAATACACTGTGTATACTCACCAAGCCTCGTTCAACTACATCTTCCAAATTGACCCCTACCACATAGAAGTACATGATCAGCAGGTGCATGGGAGTACCACCACCTGTAAGAGCCCTCCAAGACCATGCCACCTTGAGTTGGAAATATATCATCATCCCTTCATGTCACAGGGTTAAAATTCTGTAACTCCCTTCCTAATAGCTTTGTACATGAATCCACATCCATAGCTGATCATGAAGACAGCTCATCACCTTCTCTAGGGCAATTAGAGATGGTTTAGCCAAATGGTTTAGCGCATCCCATGAACAAATAAAACAAATCAGAAATTGTTACTTTTGAGGTTTTGTATTTTTTATTTCAAAGTATATCTATTTGTCTAATAATAAACAGGATATAAAATGAAGATGAAATCATTCTTTTATTTACAATGATGGAGCCTTTTGAGAAGTTGAACCAATGATTTAATTTCCAATGGTTCTGAATGAGGAGAACATCACCTTAGTATTTTGTTTGGCGAATGTTTGAACAATTAAGAGGGACATGTATGTGCAGCAGAGTTAAAAACACAACTGTTGTTACTGGGGGTCAACCAAGAATGGAATACTCTGGTCTTATGGAACATAATTAAACTGTTTGTATTTTAAAGCATAACATTAGCATTACTATGAAGGTGTCATGGAAGGACAAATGCCACAACCCATATGCATATTGAAGTAAAGTGGTATAGTGTGTGACCTCTGGCAAAAAACAGTATTGCTATGGAGGTGTTAGCCATATGGATGAGTGCAGTACCTTTTGTTTTACTCCTTTCTAAACTATTTGTCTTCATATTCATGAATTACCTAACACATCCCAATTATGCCAGAGATAGTAGGAACTGCAGATGCTGGAGAATCTGAAATAACAAGGTGTACAGCTGGATGAACACAGCAGGCCAAGCAGCATCAGAGGAGCAGGAAGGCTGATGTTTTGGGCCTAGACCCTTCTTCAGAAAATTCTGAAGAAG
>NC_063335.1:100622302-100627447 GCF_021869965.1 Rhincodon typus | reverse complement strand
GCCTGCTGTGTTCATCCAGCTCTACACCTTGTTATCTCACATCCCAATTATGGTTTGAATGTCACAGGTAGTTTAAAGGCAGATTTGCATATGTAAGTTACTGAATTTGGTTATGAAATACTGCCTCTTCTTAAACATTTGACTGCACCTCAAAGAAGTATTGATCAGTTCAAGAGGCACTATGATCAATCCAAATTTGTATTCATAATCTGCACTCCAGAAAAAGTTAGTCAAAAATTTCGTACTGGTGTATGAATAGGAATAGTCATCCCCAACTACAAATAGCCTCTTGTCTTTGGTGATGATAAGAATTGGTACTTGATAATCAATGTGGTTAGACTGATGTGCAAGTTAAAGGCCAAGGCACTGAAACAGTTGATGTCATAGATGTATTGAAATATCAACATAAAAGTTCACCTCAAAACAATGAACTGACCCTTCAGTAATTCAAGAGGTACCTTTACAGATTAACAAAGGCACCCCTACAAAGGTACACTGAAAATATGCTGACAATCCTTGGAACATGTTACACTTCTTGAAAACATGTTGGGCTTTGCAACATGACCTTTTGAAAAGAACAGCTGCAGTTGTGTTTTCTCGTGGATATTTGACATAGCATAACTCACAGGCAGTTGTATCACCACCTGTAAGTCTGTTGAACTTTGAATGAGATGAAAAGATCAGTGTACCAGGCATTTTTTGATTAAGTGATTGCTTGGATGGAGAGAAAGAATATTGAAAAATTCAATAACGGTAAAACCAATTACACATGACATTTGGACTAAGTTCAGTTTGCGGTGGATTGGACAGAGACTGTTCATTTACCCCAAAAGCCAAGGGTCAAAAACAGATTGAAATGAGAGAAGTTGTTGTGCAGCCAAAAGACAAAATAAAGCTTAGAGCCCTCATTACTCTATGGCTTGGTAAGACAAATGGTCACTTTATCTTACAGTATTAAATATTGTAAGTCAGCAGATCGCACAAATGCAATCATTTCTGAGATTTCCCATGAAGACTGATTCATTTATAGCAATCAAATGCCTTAGTAAATTATTTCACATATGCAAACACAATGCCAGTGGCTGCCAGAGAAATTTATGAAGAAATGTACGAGCATGTGGTGTGCACTAAAACTGCTCAAATATATCATGAAGGCTGGGCTTAAAGATTATAATAATGTGAAATTGCATGCTTTAAATATGCATGAGTCCTTTAAACATAGAAACAAACTGAGCATAATTCAAAATAATCTTTTATGAAGTTTAAGAATCATTATTTTGCCAAAGTTCAAAGAGCGATAGTTAGAACAACTTACTCGAGAGTACACAATGATAGTCCATACAAAAGCACTAGCAAGAAGATACTTTTGCTATTCAAAGGTGGTAGAGATATTCAACAAATGGTGAGAGGTTGTGAAGAGTGAATGATAAGTAATCCAATCAAAGTTCCTTTTATTCCTTGGAGAAACCAAGAAAACGTTTGGAGTAAGAGTGTTGATTCCTTTGAATGAATCCTGGAAACAGTTGGCTAATTGCTATGTCTTTCCCAATACAAATGCCAAAACTATTGGTGTTTTGAGTAGTTAGTTTACAATTCATGGGACCGCAGATATGATGGTGTCATGATGATCCACGGTTTATGTCAGAAGATTTTGAAATGTCTCTGAGTAAAAAAGGTATTCAAAAGTCCTCCACTAACTTATACAGCATCAAATGGTGCCACAGGAAGCAGTATACAGGAAGAGATTTTTGAAGCAGTATTTGCAAGGTGATACAATGTGGTGAAGATTAGTGGAAAGCCAGAGAATTGGGGAGCTTTCAAACTACCAGAGGATAATGAAGAATGAACAATAAGTGGGCAGAAGATGAAATATGAGAGTAAGCTAACTCGTAATATAAAAGGGGATTGCAAGAATTTTTTTAGATATCTTAAAAGGTAAGAGAGAGGCACGCATGGACTTCAGACCGCTAGAAAATGAAGCTGGAGAATAGTAATAGGAAACAAAGAAATGTCAAAGGGGCAGAATAGGTACTTTGCATCAGTTTTCACAGTGGAAGATGCCAGCATTATACCAGAACTCCAAGAAAGAGTCAGGGGCCAGAGGTGAGTATAGTGGCCGTCACTAAGGAGAAGGCGTTGATGAAGCTGAAAGGCCTGACTGTTGAAAAGAATCACCTGAACTGCACCTCAGACTTCTGAACGAGATAGATGAGGAGATTGTAGGGTCTTTTCAGGAATCACTGGAGTCAGGAGGGTCCCAGAGGACTGGAAAAAATGGCTAATGTAACACTCCTGTTTAAGAAGGGAGTGAGGCAGAAGACGGGAAACTATAGGCCAGTTAGCCTGAGCTCGGTCATTGGTGAAATTTTAGAGTCCATTATTAAGGGTGAGATTGTGGAAGTGTATGGTGGAATTGGGCTGAGCCAGCATGGCTTCTCAAAGGTAGGTCATGCCTGATTAATCTGTTCGAATTCTTTGAGTAGGAAATGAGTAAGTTAGACAAAGGAGAGCCAGTGGACGTGAAGTGTTTCAATTTCCAGAAGGCCTTTGACAAGGTACTACATAGGATCCTGCTGATAATAAATAAGGCAAGAGCCTATAGTGTTAGGGTCAAGGTAATGGCATATATAGAGGATTGGCTGACTGACAGAAGGCAGAGAGTAGGGATAAAGGGATTTTTTTCAGGATGGCAGCCATCAACTTAGCAGAGTTCTGCAGGGATTCACGTTATACATTAATGATCTGGACAAAGAAAGTGCGTGCGCTGTTGCTAGACTTGCAGTGTTGAGGAAGTGGGAGGCTGCAGAAACACTTGGACAGTCGAGGAGAGTGGCAATGAAATGCAGATGAAATACAATGAGGGAAATTGTGAGGTTACGCTTTGTGTTCAGGAGAATATAGGCATAAACTATTTTCTAAATGGGAAATTTGAAACACACAGCACTTGGGAGTCTAAGTTCAGGATTCTCTGTTGGTTAATATGCATGTTCAGTTGGCTTTTGGGAAGGCAAATTCAACATTAGCATTCATTTCAAGCGGGCTAGAAGCAAGAGCAGATCTGTACTGCTGATGCTGTATGAGGGTCTGGTTAGACCGGATTTGGATATTTTTTGCCCCATAAATAAGGAAGCATATGCCTGGTTTGGAGCTGGTCCAGAAGAGGTTTACAGAAATGATTTGGAGTTGAAGGGCTTGTCATATGAAAAGCGGTTGAGGACTCTAGGCCTATACTCGATGGAATTTAGAAGGTTGAGGGAGGACCTCATTGAAACTTACAGAATACTGAGGGGCCTGGATAGAGTGGATTGGAGAAGATATTTCCACTAGTAAGAGAGACTAGGGCCCGAGGGCAAGGCCTCAGAGTGAAGGGTGACCCTTTAGAACTGAGATAGTGAGGAGTTTCTTCAGCTACAGCGTGATTAATCAGTGGAACACCTTGCTTAGGAGGGCTATGGAGGTCAAGTCGTTGCGTCTATTTAATCCTTAAATAGATAGGTTCTTAATTGGTAAGGGGATCAAGGGAGAAGGCAGGAGAAAGGTATTGCAAAACATTATCAGCCATGAAAGAATAGCAGAGCAGAATTGATAGACGAAATGGCCTAATTCTGTGGTCAGCGGCTTGCAGTCAGGCAGACATGTGGAAGCCTGCTGCACTGATCTACTCCAGGCCCTTTATGGAAAGACTGTAAAGCTTATCTTTTAAACTTTATTTTCATTTTTACTAACTTATACAATGAACAACTGTAAGTAATATACCTTTCTTTTTCCTATTATTTCCGTATTTTATATCTAGGATCTCCACATAGGTACTTTATACCTAACATGGCACCATGTAGGGCAACGTTGTAAACTTTTTACTGTACTCCTGTACTTCCATACTTGAGTACGTGACAATAAAGGATATTCTAATTCTAATTCTAATATCTTATGATCTTGTGGTGACACATTGAACAGTAATTTCCATGTTTGTCTCCAAGAGAGGCTGAGCAATTTTCTGCTCTCTTCCAGAATAGCCCACAATCTAAATCAGGATGTGTACCTTACCAGCCAGTGTTTAAACACAGTCCTGAGAAAGGTTTTAGTTTGCTTAAGCCGGATATAAATAACAAGATAAGAAAAAAAGCAAGAGAAAGTAAAGGCAGTCAGGATATACTAATTTTGGAACTTAGACAGTTTAGTGCTGGTCAAAAGTCAATCAAATTGATAAAGCGATACATGCAATTGAAGTCAAAGTAAAGAGACAAAGTACATTCAAAGAGCATCTGTGGAGAGAAATCTAAGAAAGGATCACTCCACTTGAAATGCTAACTCAGATTTCACTCCACAGATGCTACCAGACCTGCTGAGCTTTTCCAGCAATTTCTATTTTTGTTTCTGATTTACAGCATCTGCAGTTCTTTCAGTTTTTTTTCAGGTACATTCACATCCTGATGAACATGGCAGAAACAGTGTCATGTAAATCTTTGCTTGATAGAGGAAAGCTGAGAAAGGGGAAGAAGGAGGAACATCTTATCTAAATTCGTCCTACAGTCATTACAGTGGAGGCTATGATGGCATCTATAGCAGTAGTTAACAACCAATTTTGAGATTTTTAGCTTTGCAGGTCACTTGAGATTCTGCTGTTCCGATTCCTTTCCATCATGATTTAATTCCAGCATTTAAAGGTAGAGAGAATGCTTTTGTTGTCCTAGACAACAAGGTGCAGGGCTGGATGAACACAGCAGGCCAAGCAGCATCATAGGAGCAGAGAGGCTGACGTTTCGGGCCTTGACCTGTCATCAGAAAAGGGGGAGGGGAAGGGGGTTCTGAAATAAATAGGGAGAGAGTGGGAGGCGGATAGAAGAGGGATAGAGGAGAGGATAGGTGGAGAGGAAACAAACAGGTCGAAGAGGCGGGGTTGGAGCCAGTAAAGGTGAGTGTAGGTAGGGAGTTAGGAAGGGGATAGGTCAGTCCAGGGAGGACGGACAGGTCAAGGGGGCGGGATGAGGTTGGTCAGTAGAAGATGGAGGTGCGGCTTGAGGTGGGAGGAGGGGATAGGTGGGAGGAAGAACCGGTTAGGGAGGCAGGGACGAGCTGGACTGGTTTTGGGATGCGGTACGGGGAGGGGAGATTTTGAAACTTGTGAAATCCACATTGATACCATTG
>NC_063335.1:100563380-100621902 GCF_021869965.1 Rhincodon typus | reverse complement strand
GGTGTAGCACTTCCTGCGGTTGCAGGGAAAAGTGCCGGGTGTGGTGGAGCTGGAGGGGAGTGTGGAGCGGACAAGGGAGTCACGGAGAGAGTTGTTCTACCTGTTTCCTTATGTCTTGTTTGCAAGCTATTTGACTTCAAGGAGTCAGATTGTTACGGGGAGGAGTGATTTGCCTGGAGCACAGAGGTGACTAGGAGCTAATTCTTTGACTGTGACCTTTCCAGTACACTAACACTGGAATACAGGTACATGGGCCATTAGCTCACTTACGCACACGAGAACCTTGGAACGCTGAAATAGGATTGAAACTGGCTTTTTAACCCCTAACCTTGTGTTTTTAACTTGTGTTTCAAAGGTAAGAACACAAAATATGTCTTCAGTTTGGGACACAGTCCAAAAGTACTGTTGCTTGAGCTTTGTCAGGCCCTTGTTGTTATTGTATTCACAAGAGATAACAGTCCAGTCTGTTTTGACTTGCCTGTCACCCCTTTGAAATGTTGTTGTTTGAAGTTCACTTCACAATTTTAGATTGCATATGTGTTGGTTTCTCTGTCTCTCCCTCTTCAGACAGTTAGATTATTTACACCAGTAGTCATTTTTTTCACAGTATTAGGCCTATTTTTCTTTTTAATTAGAATTACATGTTTAAAACGGCCACAGTATTTTGGAGTTCTGACCCGTGGTCATGAAAGATAAGAACTGATGGCTAATTTATTCACCTGCACATAGACAATGGCCTGCAGGGTATCTTTCTGTGCTATACCTTTTCAATGGCTTCATGGGTCTGTGACAACTAAGTTTTTTTTTATTCATTCACAGGATGAGAGCTCTGCTGGCTAGGCAACATTTATTGCCTGTTTCTGATGGTTAAGAGTCAACCACATTGCTGTGGGTCTGGAGTCACGTGTAGGCCAGACCAGGAAAGGATGGCAGTTTCCTTCCCTAAAGGACATTAGTAAACCAATTGGTCCACTGGGTCATTTCAGAATGATATTAAGAGTCAACTGTTTTGCTTAGGGTTTGTAGCCACAAGTTGGCCAGTCCAGATTGAGAACCCTAATGGATATGAGTGAACTAGATGTATTATTATGACAATAAATTATGGCAATAGTTATCATTACTAAGACTACCTATCAACTTTGCTGATCTGTCACATTGAGCTTCAAATTAGTGAATATTGTATCAGCATAACCCTTTTTTGCAATATGGAAATGGTTTTATGCAGGAGATAATAGATATTAGATCTTCCAGAAAACAATACTATTGATAAATAAGATTGTCAGTTTCTTTTTAAGACTAATTTTGGTCCTTGGTGTGATGTATTTCAGCCCTTTATTGAAGTTGACACTCAGATGATGAGCCTATGGAAGGGAGCAATGTATTTGACAGGTTGGTTTTCCCAATGATTGACAATGGATTCAAGATCATCATTAGATTCTTAATTCCAGATATTTATTGAATTCAAAGTCCACCATCTGCCATGGCAGGATTTGAACCTCAGTCCCCAGAACATTATCTGGGTCTTTGGATTGACAGTCCAGCAATAATACCACGAGGCCATCACCTCCCCTGTTAACCACATTGCTATGGGTCTCAAATCACTTATAGGCCAGAATGGGAAAGGATGGCAGATTTCCTTTCCCGAAAGACATCAGTGAACCAGGTGAAGCTTTATAAAAATTTACAACAATTTCCTGGTCAACATTAAATAAGAAAGGCAAATGGAATCCTGGCAGGTATTGTGAAAGGACTGGATTAGAAATGGAAAGAAGTGTTGTTACAATTACAGAAGGCAATGATGAGGCCACATCTGGAGTATTCTGTCCAGTTTTGGTCTTTTTACTTGAGGAAGGATGTGGTGGCACTGGAGGCAGTTCAGACGAGATTCACCAGATTGATTCCAGGGATGAAAGAGCTGAAGAGTGATTGAATAGCTCAGGCTTGTACTTACTGGAGTTCAGAGGAATAGGGGGAATCTGAGTGAGGTAAATAAAGTGTTAAAGGGGATTGATAAGGTGGACATTGAAGAGATGTTCCCCCTAGTGGGACAGCCTCGAACAAGAGGTCATAGATAAAGTGTGAGAGGAGGTAGGTTCAAAGCTGAGATGAGGAGAAACTATTCCTCTCAGAGGGTTGTGAATCTGTGGACTCTGCTCCAGAGTGCAGTGGAGGCAGAATCAATCAACAGATTTGAGAAAGAAATAGATAGGTTTCTGATAAAAAGCAGGATAAAGGGCTCTGGGGAGCAGGCAGGAAAGTGGAGTTGAGACCAGGATAAGATCAGGCATGATCATGTTTAATGATGGAGCGGGCTCAAAGGGCTGAATTGCCTACTCTGGCTCGTAGTTCCTATATTCCTATGTATGTTTTATTAAGACAATCCCTGGATTATTGGAAAGCATGTCTGGGATCAGTTAACTTAACAATGATTTCATTTCAAATTTGGGACTCTGGCGATCTGTCACATTGAGCTTCAAATTAGTCAATATTGTATCAGCATAACCCTTTTTTGCAATATGGAAATGATTCTATGCAGGAGATAATAGACATTAGATCTTCCAGGAAAAAAATACGATTGATAAATTTGAATGGCAATTTCGTTTTAAGACTAATTTGGGTCCCTGGTATAATCTATTTCAGCCCTTTATTGAAGTTGACACTCAGATGATGAGCCTGTGGAAGGCAGCAATGCATTTGACAAGTTGATTTAAAAGTCACTTTTCTGTCAGGCGGTTGAAGGAGCGGTTTGCGTACAGTAAATTATGCTTCTTTCTTCTTTGAGACATATCTCTCCGCCATGCTTTACTAACCACTGTTCCATTACCATGACAATGAAAGGAAGCAGTCAATGTAAATTTGGTTGAAAAGTATATTATACTTCAGAGATTCATAAATAACTTCTTATATTCAGCTCTGAACTCTATTGCTTGTTTGTTTGTGTCCATACAGATATCAGAAGCAGATAATTTCAGCAAATATTGACAGCTCCAGTCTGTTTTTATGAATGCTTCTCTGCTGGGGTGATGGTAATGTCACTCCAATGGTAATTCAGAAACTGCGGCTAAGCCTTTTGGTTCACAGCTTCAAAATCCTGAAGAAATTTAAATTAAATATATCTGGAATTGATAGGTAGTCTTTGTCGTGATAACTATTGTCATAATTTATTGTCATAATAATACATCTCGTTTACTCATATCCATTAGTGTTCTCAATCTGGACTGGCCAACTGGTGGTTCCAAACCCTGAGCAAAATAGTTGACTCTTAACATCATTCTGAATTGACCCAGTGGGCCAACTGGCCTCCAACTGTACTGCCGGGGTTCTATGCTTCTATAAAATGACTTGGCAAACAACTTTGTTCCTCGACAATTAGAGATGGCCAACAAATTCTGACCTTCCCAGAAGGAAAGGTAATGGTCACATCCCACACATAATGAATTTAAAATATGCGGTCATCCTGAACAGTAAGGAACAAAGTCCTGTGTCCTCAGTAATTAGTGGAATTTAGAATGTCGAAGTGTCAGGAGTTGTGATTGACTTAAATAACAAAAAAAAGTAAGGATTTCTGGTAGTCTTGTTGTCAAAACAATAATAGTCTTAATAGCCTCAGTTTTAGTTCTTAATTTAGCTAAGTTTTAATGAGAAAAACACAAACAATAATCTCAATTCCATTAGTAAGTTGTCAAGAATCAGAAGACATCAATTTGTGGCAAATGACTAAAGATAAGGTAAGTCTTCTTATCAGTCAGTCATTGGATTTTGGACTGTGACAGAGATAGTAGGAACTGCAGATGCTGGAGAATCTGAGATTACAAGGTGTAGAGCTGGATGAACACAGCAGGCCAAGCAGCATCAGAGGAGCAGGAAAGCTGACGTTTCGGGTCTAGATGCTTCTTCAGAAAAAAGATTTTGGAATGTGTTGCTTGAGAGTATGTTCAAAGTAAATGCAATTGCAGCTTCCGAAAACAAGAGCTGGTAACAGGGGAAGTGATAGCCTAGTGGTATTTTTGCTGGGCTAAAAATCCAGAGACTAAAATGATTTTCTGGGGACTCAGGTTCAAATCTCACCATGGCAGTATTTGAATTCAACCAATCAGTGGAATTAAGAGTCGAGTGATGCCAATCAAATCATTGTAAACTGTCAGGAAAAAAAACCCATCTGGTTCATTAATGTCTTTAGGGAAGGAAACTGCTGTCACCTATATGTGACTCCAGACCCATGGCAATTGTTGTCTTCTCACTGCTCTCTGGGCAATAAATGCTGGCCTAGCCGGTGATGCCCTCATCCCATGAATGAATTGAAAAAGAAAAACGGCAACGTGCCTAGTGGCAGCAGGAAGATAATTATGCACATTAATGACATGCTTAACAAGCATTTTGCAAACAGACTGTAATCTTGCCAGCAACACATGGGTTCCCCAATATGTCTGTAGTACAGTGGGAATCCATATGTTCATGAAGTGATGAAACATAGTAACATAGAAAACAGTGCCATCTGTAGGCCATTTGGTCCTTCGAGCCTGCTGACTGATCACCCTTCTCCGTATCTGTTCCCACGTTTTCTCCATACTCTTTGATCTACTAAGTCCTGAGGACAATATCTATCTGCTTCTTGAAAACATTCAATGTTTTGACTTCAGTTGCTTTTTGTGGCAGGGAATTTTACTGTCTCACCACTCTCTGGGTGGAGAAATTTTTCATCATCTTAGTCTGAAATGGCTTATCCTGTTTCCTTGGACTGCAGCCCTGGGCCTGAAGTCCCCAGACACCAGGAACATCCATTTTGCATTTGTCCTGTCTAGTTCTGTTAGAATTTTATGACATTTCTTTTATGAAATCCCCCTCATTCTTGTAAACTCCATGATGTATAAGATGACATAACAGTGATATCAGCAATCACATGCTGATGAAACTCTCAGAAGACAGGGTGGAATAACTTGTACTAGGGAGTTATATTACAGAGATCAACAGTATGTATACTTGAATGGTTTTTTGGAATTCTTAACTGTCAAATGATAGTCACTCTCAGGGAAGCCAGAGATACAACACTCTAATGGTGGAGACAATACAGTTTACAAAAGCAGCCTTCCAGCAGTGCAGGTTAGAACCCAATTCCCAAACTGCATTAGGATTTATCATCTGAGGGTTACACTAGCAAACCAGTAACCACCAACCTCCTAGACAGAGATGCAGGATGCATTACAAATGATGGATATTTACTAGCTGAGCATAGCAAGACTGCGGTCTTCTCAGAAAAGTGCCTTGTCTTTGAATTAATGGAGACAGATGACACCGATCGCATGAGCCTCATGATGTCTCAGCTGCTCGCCCAATTTCATCCAGCATCTGCCCCCCTGCTCCAAGCAACAATTGTGTTTCTTGGCCATTTGTTACTGAGGCGGGTCTGAAGCATTCTTGATTTGAACGACCACGTTGGTAGTCAAAATCTGGCACTTAAGTCACTGAGCAAGCAAGGAAAACATGATGCGATTCTATTGACAGTCATATAGAAGATATGCTGCAGTTCAATAGACTTTCAGTAGTGATGCAAAATGTTGTTTTATCTGTACTTAGTGGAAACTGTCATGTTATGATGTTATTAGAAATCAGACAGAAAGTGAACGACTACATTGCCCTGAAAGGAGCCAATTTGGCAGTGCACTGTACGTATGAAGCTGTAACTTTTTTGCCGCTGTCCTGAATGACAGATTTATTACCATATATAAGACACATTATGTTAGAACGCTGACTGAAATTGGGCAGATTGTGATAACTGAATATGCAATTTTTATCACAAACAGTAGAAGTTAACTGAAAATTAATTTCATGGAATCACAGAAATGACATGGAAATTTAAATGCTTTGCAAACATAAATATTTCACGTCTGTCCGTCAGGAAATCCAGTGGAAATTTTTTACTTCATTAGAGAGAAGAGGATACTATGGATACAGTATGCTTACAAATATCTAGGTATAATTTATCAAAAAAAGATGGATTGTTCAGTGAAATCAGCTTCATACGCTGCTTTAAGGAATGGTACTTAATGTCATACTCTGTGATACCAGCCACAGTAGTTTGTGATTGGACAAGAGTATATTTCTACCTTAATTTGTTGTCCTTGCATCATTCAGTTTTCCTGTTTATTCATAATTTCAATTTAGTTTTATGATGCTCTCTACTGACAATTGACCACGTTACGAATAGGAGGAGGTTTTTAAAGCCTGCTAATGATGACACATATGTTTGGATGCTAAAGGGTGCAGAAGACTGGACAATATTAATATACCTGAGTAATAACTGTGATTGCTAGTGGGTTTATTATTAGTAACATAATTCTAATAATGAATATTGATATCCTCTGATTGCATCCATGCTTGTGAACTTGATCAAGAATAGTCACACAAATTTCTGTAAGTATTGTGGATATAACAACATCAACTTGCATTTATATGGTGTTTCAAATGCAGTAAAGTATACAAAGGCATCTCACAGGAATATTTTTAAATAAAAGTCAATATCAGTTTCCATAAAGAGCTTGGCTAAAGATATAAATTGTAAGGACTGTCTTCAGGATGGAAAGAGATGGAGAGGCGACATGAGAAATTTCTAAGAAGGGACAAACCAGGCCATCTGAAAATCAACCTGTCTTGCCACCTTGAAAGATGGATTTCTCCATTCCTTTAAAATTGTGCATTTAGTACATCGCCTCATTTTTCCTTCCAAAATCCAGCACATCATATTTCTCTGCATTGCATTTCATTTACCATGTGTCATTTCACCAGTTCATTACTGTCCTTTTGATGCCTGATGGCATTTTCTTCATTGTGTTGTCTGGGAGAAGAATTGCAGGAAGGGGGATTGTCCGCAAATGCTAATTATTTCATTCTTCCTTTCTTTTAAGTGACAGAGCATAAATGCATATAGGTACAAATGAAACGTAAACATATCACCCTGGATTCTCTGTCTTAGCAAAGCACTACAGGTTTTCAGTCACGGGTTGCTGTGTGGCTTAGTGAGCATTTATATATTGAGGCCTGTTGATCATTTAACCACTTAACAGTATGTGTTTGAGAGAACAATTGCTTTCTGCTGCTTCTGAGGGAAACATTATGGCTCTTATATTTTAAATTTCACTGAAATGAGTCATTTTTGTGGGTTTAAATATGAATCTTTAGTTAAGGATGGGTAAATTGTCATCTGATTTCCTTTCAATGTGTCTGGGGAAACATAAGAGCACAGGTGCAGGAGTCATCCTGCTACTCAACGCTGCTCTGCAATTCTAAATCATAGTTGATCACCTGTCTCAATGTCATTTTCCTAACAGTATTTCAATATCATTTGATGTTATCAGCAACTGGAAATCTATCAATCGCTGCCTTGAATATATTTAATGACCAAACCTTTACAGTCCTCTGTGATAGAGAATTTTTATGGGCAGATGTCAGTCATAATAAGTGATCCTTTCCCACCCCTTTTATTCAACTTTATTGCTCTCTGACCATTTGGCAATCAGTCACACTCAAAGAGAGGAACAGTGAACTTGAAAATGTTCGACTTATTCATCTCAGCCTAAATCCCCCAAAAAGCCATTCCATCAATTATTTTGCACTCAGTGCTTCAGATAACTACAATATTTGAAATATTTAGAGAATATGAGTCCTGTCCCCAATTAGATACAAATAACACTGGTGAAACTGAAATTGCTTTGATCAATAGCCAAATGATGTAACAGTAAACATGCCTTCATTGACCTGTAAAAGACCAAAACATTCCCTTTGACATTTCTATCATATTTCCTGTGCTATATGAAAGAAACACCGACAAAGTAGCATACATTCAGTTTACCTGAGAATCTCACACAGGTTAATTTACCAGCTCAGACTATAACTTGCATTTACAGATAACTACGTGTGCATCCAGACTTCAGCCTGCCGCTCCTTGACTGCACATGACACTTGTTCATACATTTATTATCCTGTTCCTCAGCTGATTAACATTTACTGTTTTTTAAAGTAACACTGCTCCTAAAGCAATGACGGAGATTAAATTATGAATGCAATGTAATGATTGAAGCGAGTTCAGCCAGCTGGGCCTCATAGAATATGAGTTCCCTGATTGGGGCTGTTAATCTGGTCCACAGGCAAATAAAAGATAAAAGGGGATTGCCAGAGGTAACGACACCCTGAGATCTGTGTCTGAAGAGGTAGTACTAAAGGCAAAGTCTGTTCATGTATAAAATAAAGGGTGATTTGTTGATAGGATACTGGCCTCTGTGGAGTTATTTCAGTGGCAATGAGAATAAGGCACATTCCTGAAGAAACTCATTTGCAACAATCATCATTTCTTACGTCATGCCTTTGTTTGGGAAGCGAGACTTGTCCAACCCTGCCAATGAGGACTGAACCCAGTAGGTGGAAAGAATTCATTTTTTTTCAGGGCAAAACACATTGCAGCAGATGAAAAGTGATGAATAATTCTCCTGTCAGCCTGTGGAGCTGTAGCTTTCTCTGTTAATAGGAGTCTAACTTTCCCTGAGGCACCAGATAGTAAAACCTTTCAAGAATTGACAGGCATAGATAAGGAATATTATGAACCCAAGCCTCGTCTAATTCTGAGATGCTATCATTTTTACTCGGCAATTCGAGAACCAGGTGAATCCATATCGGGATTTTTTGATTCGCTTAAGATGACTGGCAGAAGCCTGTAGCTTTGAATTAACCCTAAATAAGATGTTTACAGACTGTTTGGTATAGGAATTAATGATGTAACTATGCGTAAAAGATTATTAGCTGAAGCCCAACTGACTTCAAACAGGTGCAACAAACAGATTTATCATTGGAAATTGCAACAAGTAGAAATTATGCATTACAGGATATTCCAATGGAAGTGGATACCCTCACCAATCCAACTGAGCTTGGGGAACACCACTTGAGTGCAGGCAATTGCACAGCCTCACTAAGGACATATCCTGATCAGAGTGACTTTAGTCGTCCGGTAGCAAAACCCCAAAACAAAGCCAAGCCTTGGCCAAATGGTTAAAATTTTCTTCAGAGTCTGGCTGGCAAGCCATTGTAGTTACTGCTGGTATACAGACTCAAGAAAGCTAAAAGAGTCCTACTGGACCTAAATTTAGTGAGAGAACTCATAGGCCAGTATCCAGGAGAGTTCAAACCCTGGAAAATCCACCTACTTCTGGGTTGGAACAGTAAAAATTTTTAGTAACATCAAGACCAGAACCAATCAAAATAAACATCTGGTTAAACGATCATCTGGTTCTAATGGACGTTGACACCAGTGCAGCCGTATCAGTGATCACAGAACTCGATTTTAACAAAATTCGCTCTGGGCTCCAGCACTTAAGTTTGCACAAGACTTCAGCTAGTCTGAGAACTAATACCAGGGAGCCTTTACAGTTTAAAGATCCAACTTCGGTTCTAGTCTCTTATGAAAAGTAGCTGATTCAGTTTCCACTGATTGTAGTAAAAGGCTCGGGTCCAAGCTGGATGAGGTGAAATTTGTTGCGAAAGATTCTACTTGATTGGCTCAATGTTTTTCAATTTGAAAATGGTTGCCTGAAGACTTAATTAAATACCGGAAGTCTTCTAGGAAAGTCTAGGGACTATCAAAGAAGCCAAGGCCACTTTGTATGTTGACCAGGAAGCATTCCATGTTCTGCAAGGCCTGCCCAGTGCCGTTTGCCTTATGGGCAAACACAGAGGCAGAAATCAGAAGGCTGGAAAGCAAAGGAATTAGCAAACCAGTGCAATTTGCAGAACGGGCAATACCGATCATACCAATCGTAAAGACCAATGGATCAGTTCACCTTCATGGGAATTTTAAACAAACAGTAAACTGCTTTTTGCAGCTGCATAAATACCCATTCCCTTGCATAGACAATTTATACACAAAGCTGGAAGGGAGGCGGTCATTCACGAAACTGGACATGAGCCATTCTTAATTGCAATTGCGTTTTGACAAGGATTCCTAGAAGTATGTTACAATTAATACCCATTTGGGTTTGAACCGATAGACAAGACTTGCCATTTGGTGTATCATCAGCCTGTTCCATTTATCAGTGGATGAAGAAGAACATTTTGTGAGGTCTAACTCAGGTTATCATTTACCTAGATGACATTCTAATAATCGGTTAAACTAATAAGGAACATTTGGAGAACTGGTATAATAGCCTAGGGCATTTTTCTAAGGCTGGTATATGCCTAAGATGGGAAAAATGTTTGTTTCAGGTCCCCCAAATGACCTACTTGGGCTGCAGAGTCAGCAAGACTGGGTTACACCCATTTGAAAATAAAGTGAGAGCGATCAATGGTGCCCCAGCTTCCACGATTGTCTAGGAGCTTAGGTCATTTTTTTGGGCTGGTAAATTGTTACAAAAAGTTCATCCATAGCCTGGCCTCAATCCTGGCACCTTTGCATCAACTCCTAATAAAGTGTCAGCCTTGGAAATGGTAGCCTAGACAAACTCTAGCCTTCAAAGAAGTGAGGAAGCAGCTATAATCCTCTATGGTGCTGACATACTATGATCCCAAGCAAGATCTTGTATTGACATGCGATGCCTCCCCCTGTGGCATCGGGGTAATATTAACTCCCCACTGGCCCAATGGAGAGGAACATCCAATAGAGTATGTATGCAAGACTTTGGCAAATGCAAAGCGTAAATACACCCAACTAGAGAACAAAGGATTGGTGATCATATTTGGAGTCAGGAAGATACACCAGTACCTTTAAGGACAAAAATTTGCATAATCATGGAACTCAAACCACTACTTGTTCTGCTTAAAGAGGACAAGGAAGTGTCGCTCATAGCTTTGGACCACATTCAGCTGTGGGGTCTAATACTAAATGCTTATAATGACGCATTCCAACACCGTCTGGGAGGCCAAGTAATGAATTCAGATGCATTGAGCCACCTCACATCAGCAGCTATGTCACCAGTGGTACCAGCAATAGAAGAGTCTATGATGATATTAAATTTTTTTGACTCACTCCCAGTGACAGCTGACAATATCAGACTTTGGACATAGAAAGACCCAGTCCCGGGAAACAAACACAACTAAAATTGAAACCTTTTCGGACCCAGAGAAACCAGATCACCATAGAGAACAGCACACTATTATGGGGAAATAAAAGAATAATTTCCCGAGCAAACATCACTGCCAGAGACCAGCTGAACACTACTAGGGCTATCCAGGGGTTTCCAAAATGAAGGTGTTGGCGAGAAGTTATGTTTGGTGGTTAGGCCTGGATTAGACATAGCTGAGTTTGTGGGGCCAGAGTATCAATAAGGACAAAAATTATTGCCAGCAGTTCCCCCACATTCATTGGAATGACTGGGAAAACCTTGACCTCAGTTGCACTTTGACTATGCAGGTTCTCTATGGGCTCAATGTTCTTACTCATTATGGATAATTACGGATGCCCACTCAAATGATTGGAGATGCATAGGGTCTATTCGACAAACAAGGACAATGATAACAAAACTGTACGCATCTTTTGCAAAATATGGACTCCCAGAAGTGCTGATCACAGATAACGGGCCATGGTTTACCTGCAATGAATTTGGATATTTCTTAAAGTTGAAAGGGATTTGACATATCTAATGCTCATCTGATTTCTGCAATGGCTAAATCTGAAAAGCATTTTTCCATCCTTTGTTCAAAAACTTAAATTCAGTTCGGACATCTGTGGTCTTCCAATTCATGCTTGTGAATTTGGTAGTTATTTTTCTGAAGTTCCCCACAGAAAGTAGCAAATGTTATTGAAAGCTCCTGCTTGGGGATTTATAGCAATCTTAGAGACAGAGTTATAGAGCATAGAAGAAACCTTTTGACGCATCGATTCTGCACTGACCGATCTACATTAATCTCACTTCCTAGCCCTTGGACCATAGTATTGAATGTTTCAATTGCTCATCCACATACTTTTTAAATGTTGTGAGGTTTCCTACTTCCAGGCAGTACATTCCAGATTGCCGTCACCCTGTGAGAAGAAAAAATTGCCTAAAATCCCCTCTAAACCACCTGCCCTTCACATTAAGATTATACACCCTTGTTATTGGCCTTTCAATAAATGGTATTATCTGCTTCTTATTCAACCTGTCCATGCCCCTCATAATTATATACACCTTAAAAAGGTCCCCTTTCAGCCCTCTCTGCTCCAAAGAGAACAACCTGCACCTATCCAACCTCTCTTCATAACTAAATTCTTCAAGACCAGTCAATGTCCTGATCAATCTCCTGTCTACCATCTCCAGAGCAATCACTTCCTTTCTTAAATGTGGTGACTAGAACTGCACACAGTATTCCAGTTGTGGCTGAACCAAACCCTCTGTTCATCTGAGCTTCCTGGCACCCAGCCAGTCATTTAGTACTCCCTTATCTTGTTATTTCTTCCAAAATGCACCACCTCACACTTATCAGGTTAAATTCCATTTGTCACTGATCTGCCCATCTAACCAAACTGCCTACATCGTCCTCTAACTTCTCTAAGATCTTCTTCCTCATCGTAATGACTTGGCTAATCTTTGTGTCATTTGCAATCTAACCTATCATGACCCCCATGTTCTTACCTATATCATTTTCACAAACAGTCAGGGACAAAAGACTGATCCTTGTGGCACACAACAGAACACTGACTTCTAGTCACACAACAGCATTCTACCATCACCCTCTGTCTTCTAAAATTAAGACAATTTTGGATCCAACTTGCCAAGTTACCCTAGATTCCATGTGCTTTATACCTTTTTTTTATCATTTTCCCAACTGGGATCTTGTCAAAGGCTTTGCCGAAATCTATATAAACAACATCAGTTGCACTACCTTCATCTACACACCTAATCACCTCCTTGAAAATTTCAATCAAATTTATTAGACATGACCTCCCTCTGATGAAGCCATGTTGATTAACCCTGATCAAAGCTTACCTCTCCAAGTAGAGATTAATTCTCTCCTTCAGAATTTTCTCTAATGGTTTCCCTGCCACTCAAGCAACACTCACTGATCTGTAGTTCCCTGGTTTATTCCTACCACACCTCTTGATAAGAGAAAGCACATTAGTTATCCTCCAGGGCTCTGTACCTCCCCTGTGGCCAGAGAGGAATTTTAAAATTATGAGGGAGTCACTGGTACTTCCTTCCTTGCCTCTCACAGAAGCATGAGACACAACTCATCCAGTCCTTCAGAACCTTCAATATCTTCTCACTCAAAATTTCAATCTACTCAAGAACCTCACAGCCCTTCTCCTCAAATTTTGTACTTTTTACCTAATTTTGTACCTTCTATAAAGTGAACTCAGTTGTGATTTAACTGTGAGTCTTTTAACTCCGTACCAGTGTCCTCCAGCTCCACACACACAGCTGACCCTTGGTCCCTAACGGGTCTTACCCTTTCCCTGGGCATCCTCTTCCCCTGAATATATTTTTGGAATACCTTGGATTCTCCCTAACTTTACCTACCAGCATTTTTCATGTCCCCTAAAGACTTTAAGCTCCTCCCTGCACTTCCTATACTCCACTATGACCTTCATTGATTTGTCCCTTTACACCTCTAACAGCCTCTTATTTTCTTTGTATCCAGTCATGAATATTTCTCGACATTGATCGTTCTCAGGGCTTGTTGTGCCCACAACAAACATCTTGCTGCTCTAAAGTTACTCCACATGGAGTTTCAACAATACAGTTGTTGTATTTCTTTTGTTTTTTTTAAATTATCTGCCCTCTGCTGTTTTGAGCTTTAGTTCCAGTCTTGCAGTCTTTTACAACCCAGTTATACAGCCATAGAGTCATAGAGATATACAGCATAGAAACAGACCCTTCGGTCCAATTCATCCATGCCGACCAGATATCCTTTATAAATCTAGTTCCATTTGCCAACATCTGGCCCATATCCCTCTAAACTCTTCCTATTCATGTACCCATCCAGGTGCCTTTTAAATGTTGTAATCGCCTCAACCACTTCCTCTGGCAGCTCATTCCATACATGCACCACCCTCTGCGTGAAAAGTTGCCCTTTAGGTTCCTTATATATCATTCCTCTCTCACCTTGAATCTCTACCCTCTAGTTTTGGCCATCCCCACCCCGGGAAAAGACCTTGCCTATTTACCCTATCCATACCCCTCATGTTTTTATAAACCTCTGTAAGGCCAGACCTCAGCCTCCGATGCTCCAAGGAAAACAGTCCCAGCCTATTCAGCTTCTCCCTACAGCTCAAACTCTGCAAACCTGCCAACATCCTCGTAAATCTTTTTTGAATCCTTCCTAGTTTTACAACATCCTTCCTATAGCAAGGAGACCAGAATTGCATGAAATACTCCAAAAGTGGCCTAACTAATGTCCTATACAGCTGCAATATGACCTCCCAACTCCAAAACTCAAAGCACTGACCAACAAAGACAAGCATACCAAACACCTTCTTCACTATCTATGTGCGACTCCACTTTCAAGGAACTATGAATCTGCACTCCAAGATCTCTGCGTTCAGCAACACTCCCCAGGACCTTCCTATTCAGTGTACAAGTCCTGTCCTGATTTACCTTTCGAAAATGCAACAACTCACATTTATCTAAATTAAACTCCATCAGCCACTCCTTGGTCCATTGGTCAAGATCCTATTGGACTCTGAGGTAGCGTTCTTCACTGTCCACTACACATCCAATTTTAGTGTTATCTGCATACTTATTAATGATAGGAGGAATGGTTAATACCTCCTATGTTCACATCCAAATCATTTATATAAATGACAAAAAGCAGTGGATCCAGCTGGTCACATGCCTCCAGTCAGAAAAGCAACTCTCCACTACCACATTCTGTCTTCTATATTTGAGCCAGTTTTGTATCCAAATAGCTAGTTCTCCCTGTATTCCATGTGATCTAACCTTGCTAACCAGGCTACCTTAAGGAACTTTTCAAACGCCTTATCAAAGTCCATATAGATCACATCCACCAATTTGCCCTCATCAATCCTCTTTGTTATTTCTTCAAAAAACTCAATCAAGTTAGTGAGACATGATTTCCCATGCACAAGGCCATGTTGACTATCCCTATTCAGTCCTTGCCTTTCCAAATACATATAAATCCTGTCCCTCAGGATTCCCTCCAACAACTTGCCCATCACTTATGTCAGGCTCACTGGTCTATAGTTCCCTAACTTTTCCTTACCACCTTTCCTAAGCAGTGGCACAATATTAGCCAACCTCCAGTCTGCCAGCACCTTACCTGTGGCTATCAATGATACAAATATCTCAGCAAGATGCCCAGCAATCACTTCCCAGCTTCACACAGAGTTCTAGGGTATACCTGATTAGGTTCAGAGGATTTATCCGCCTTTATGTGTTTTAAGACATCCAGCACCTCCTTCTCTGTAATATGGACATTTTTAAAGACGGTACTATTTATTTCCCCACTTCTGTATCCTTTTCCACAGTAAACATTGATCCAAAATACTCATTTAGCATTACACCCATCTCCTGCAGTTCCACACATAGGCAGCCTTGCTGATCTTTAAGGGGCCCTATTCTCTCCCTAGTCACTCTTTTGTCCTTAATGCATTCGTAGAATCTCTTTGGATTCTCCTTAACCCTATTTGCCAAGGCTATTTCATGTTCCCTTTTTGCTTCTGATTTCCTCTTAAGTATACTCCTACTGCCTTCATACTCTTCTAGCAATTCACTTGATCCCTGCTGTCTATAACTGACATATTGGAAACAGTTCTCTGCCTGAACAAGCTCACAAATCAAGAACTCATTTTTCCTACAGTGATATTATTGGTGTGAGGTCCCAGTGTCAATATAATGTTTGCTCTGCTTCAAGAGGGCATCCCCTGTGGTTTTCAAACTCAAATCAGTGCTTCTGTTTCTTAAAATAAATACTCAGTTCTGATCACCTCATTATGCTTCTTCTGTTTTTGGTAAGTAACACAGATTTAGTGGAGGAATTCAGTTTGCTTGAAAATCTCATGCAAGGTTATTTAAAGCCATTTAGACTACAACTCGCAGTTACATATAATTACGTATGAGACCAGACTCCAGCTTGCTCTCTTGGACTGCACATGTAGTTGATGATGTAGCTTCATCCGCATCCTTGGCTATTTAGCAGATCCCACTCTAAAAACATACCTATTATCTTCGAATCCAACCTCTTTTACCTAGGACTTGCATTGTCACCTCTGCATCTCGTCGATCTCCCTATCAGCCTGAACTATAATTGGACCATAACTTATATTTAAACAGAAAACAATATTCTTGCTGATCTCAGATCGCTGACAATGAAAGGGCAAAACATAATTTCTGGTAGCAATTTTTGCTTTGAAGGTGAGAAATATTTCCTCCCTACTTCAATCATCAATGCACGTCTAATCCCTGGTTTAATTAAGTCATTGTCTGTTCACAGGAAATTCTAATGGCAGTTTATTTTCATTTTAGTTTTCATTTCAATGTTTTTTTTTAATTTGGGATAGATCTCGAATGGTGTTGCCTTCAATTTCATTTCAGCACTGTTACTCTGCATGCTTAGTTTAGCTCAAGAAAACTGACTAACACTTCTTTCTCCTGAATTCTTGCTGCTTCCTACTCAGTTGCTTTGGTTACCATGCATCTCTAACTGTACTTCTTCTGAGCTCTCCCTCACTGCGAGGGCTCAGGAATGAGGAAGGAAGAGAAATGAAGGGACTGAGTAAAGCAGCGAGTGGGAAGGGGAGGTGGAGGACTGGAAAGTGAGTATGTTGGGAGAAACGCATAAGCGGAAAAGTCAGGAAGCAAGATGGCTCATGGGGAGTAGAAGTTTGGAAGTGAAGAGGAGATAGTTAGAAATAATAAGATTTATTACATTCATGGAGTCAATAATTGAGATTTGGTAAGAGGATAATGAGTTATTGTTGAAAGAACTCTTGCGGCCCAATCATAGTCTCTCTATCTTTCAGCCAGAAGGCTCGGATTCAAGTTTCATCTGTTCCAGAGATGTGTCACAACATTTAAGAACAGCTTAATCAAAAACACCTACATGCTGCCTTTGATTGTTGGTAGACTTTTGCTGCAGAGTTAGAAGGTTGTGGGAACAATCCCATTGCAGCCCTGAGCATGTCATTTGACTGAAGCTACAGTGAAGGACTGAGGAACAGTCCTTCTGGGACAGATTTTCCCCCAAACAAACAGTCATTTTGTGAGCATAAATCAAAGTTGTACACAGAAACACTGCAGATCCCCATTGTAACATTCTCCATAGGAATTGCCCAAGAACTTCCTGTTGTGCAATTTCACTACACCTGGAACCCTGCAAAAGTCTCCATAAAAATCTGAGACTTTCAATTGTTCTAATGAAATTAAGAAAATAGTAGCTCAGGAAAGGTTAGACTATGAAATGCATAGCCTAATTCCTGAGTAACTACCAAACAGAAGTTGTGCATAACTCACACTCACCCAAAGATACCACCTTCAGACAATGTATACCTCCAAGTCTGTGGCTCAACATCCTAACATGACACTTCCCTCATGTGTTTCCACTTGGAGAGCAGCAAAAATGTGGCTGCTTGCACATTTAAATTTTAGACTATGCAGCTGACTGCTCTAAAAAGGGTGTATGGTTTGCCTTCCTTGGACAATTCTATGCTCAAAAGAATGGAATTGTGCCTCTGCATTCCTGAGTGAGCCCTGAACAGCAACCCCTTTTAGAAATGCAGAACTCTCCATTTAAATAATAAAAGGACTGGAATGACAATGATTGGGATCATCGCTCCCCAAATAATCTGGCACACTTTTTTTGTTAAGGTGTAAAAACAAAACGTCAGCTGTAGGATGAGAAGTATTCAAAGAACAGCAGGAATGGACCTCTGGTAATATGATTAATCATCTTCTTTCTGTTAAAGACAGCAAGAACAGACAAAATCATCATATTTTTCATCTGTTATTTCTGGGAACATATTGTTAGTAATTATCTGCCACATTGTCTTCTGTAACCATCATAACAATTCAAAAATGTTTTCATTGTCCCTAAAGGATTCAAAATGTCATGAAGACAGGTTTTGTATATGTGTGAAACCATTTTTGCAATTTTTTTCACTGATACCATGGTTTCTCATTCTTTCTCTCCAAGTCATAGTTTCTCCAAATTTCCATTTACACCATGTATTTTTACTTCCCACTGTATGCATTGTCATTGTGTTGAAGTAAAGTCAGTGCATTGTTTCTCAATGATATGGAATCTACTGCTTTTATTCTTCCCTTTGTCTTGCCATGCGTGCAATAAATTCATGTTTCCCACTAGTTACTGACATCTTCTTTTCTCCTGCTCCACTGTTGCTAATAGGAGAGTCATTAAACAAGATAGGTCATTCAGCCCACAGACCCAATTAGATCGTGACAATTCTATTTGCCTATTATTGCTTCATGTGCATCCAGTCTTTGTTCTGCGCACCCAAGATCAATTGAAGCACAAATAGTTTGCATTTATACATCATTCATTCACAGACTGATATCTCATGCACTTGTAAATTAAGTTTAAAAATGTGAACCCTGCGCTATTGAGGCTGTTAATAACCACTTTGACTTTTGCATTGGCCTCTGAACCATTTGCCCTCATGCTCCACCTCTGCCTCTGTGAAAAGTCTAAAAAGAACCTTTTTTTTTAAATTACCAACATCTCTTAGTTCTGAGGAAGAGTCATGCCAGGCTAGGAACATTATATCTGTTTCTCTCTCCACAGATGCTGCCAGACCTCGTTGCTACAATTGTCCAGGGTCTTGGTGAGTCACACCTAGAGTATTATGTGCAGTTATGATTTCCTTATATAAAGGAGGATGTTCTGGCTATAGAGGCAATTAAGATTTACCAGGCTGATTCCTGAGATGGCAGGATTAAGGATGAAGAGACGGAACAGAATTATATTCACTGCAGTTTAGAAGAATGACAGGTGATCTCATGGAAACTCAACAAATTCTAATTGGACTAGTAAGGGTAAATGCACAAAGGATATTCCCAGTGACTGGGAAGTCCAGAACCAGAGAATACAATTGAAGGATATGGGATGAGGAGAAATCTCTTCACCCAGAAGGTGGTGAGCCTGTGGAATTCTCAACCACAGGAAGTGATGGAGTCCAAAACACTGAGTGTTTTCAAGAAGTAGTCAGATATAGTTCTTAAGGATCGAAGGTTATGTGGGATAAGGTACTGAGTTAGATTTATGGTCATATTCAATGCTGCAGGCTCAAAAAGATTAAATGGGCCTCCTCTTACTCCGAGTTTCTATGTTTTGATGTTAATAACCATTTTAAGTGCTGGCTAAATTAGTGGATAGGGGACTGTCTGGGGAAAATCAGAATGCCACAGCTGTAGGAAATCTGAATGAAACAGAAAGGAGTGGAGAACTTGATGAAGAAACATCTATGGAGAGAGAAACAATTAACATTTTGGTTCAATGATCTTTCGTAAAAGCTAGTTCTGATAAAATGTCTTCGATTTGAAATGTAACGAAAGTAAAATATTGCAGATGTGAGGTATCTGAAATAAAACTTTTGAACTGCTACAAATTCTGGGAGGTCAAACAGTGTCTATGGAAAGAGAAACATTGTTGGTAAGAATTTAAAATGTTCTGTCTTTTCTCCACATATGCTTGAAATATTTCTTTGAAAGATGCTGTACACTTTTCTTTTAATCTTTTCTAAGGCAATTCATTCTCTATTTAGCAATATGTTCTCTGTCTCATCTGTTCCAGCTGACCATAATAATCCTCCATCTAATTGAATAGTACTCAATAGCTAACCTCTGTAGAAGGGTCCACCTAGCAGTGATTAAGGGGAACATGCATTGCAGACAGTAAATCATTTCCCCCTGAAGTTCAACTATTTTCTTACTGGGTCAAAACCCTGGACTGCTCTACCGAATAGTTACACTGAAAAAGTAATGTTAAGTCTTATTTTCGAGAGTTACTCACCACAAGGTGTGTTACATTTGAAAATAAGTCTTAACATTACTTTTTCATGCCATTCTTTCCAGCAGTGCCCAAAACCCATGTTTTGTTTTAAATGATCACTTTTCCTAGCTCTGTGATATTTTCAATCAATGTTTCCAAACCACATAAAGCATTCATGAAGTTGCATGGGCTAGTTAATCCATATTGCTTCATATTAAGTGGACACATGATAGTAATAACATTCAGGGTGAGTGCCTCAAAAATTTCAAATAATAGATTGAACATAATGTACCAAGATATGTGGAATAATGTACATTGATCTAAGCATTCTAAACTTGTTCATTTTATGTTGTACAACCAGAAATCCATTCCAATATTGACAAATTTGGTTATGATATCTGTGGGTATTCCTGTTACTCAAAAGGAAGACAGAGAAGCATTCTAACACTTCCATAAACACTTCCAAAGTGCCAGAACAACATTTTTTTCAGGACTGGATGCAACTCTATTTTTTCGTAGTTCATTGAATATCATAGCATCCCTAAAGTGTGAAAACAGGCCGTTCAGTCTATTGACTCCACACTGATTCCCTGAAGAGCATCCACCCAGATTCACATCTCCACCCTATCCCTGTAAAACCCTGCATATCCCATGGCTAATCCACCCAACCTACATATCCCTGGACACCATGGGCAATTTAGCATGGACAATCCAACCAACCTCCACATCTCTGGACTGTGGGAGGAAACCAGAACACCTGAAGGTAGTTCAAGCAGACACAGGTAGAGTGTGCAAACTCGACACAGCTCGTAGCCCAAGGTTTGAACCTGGGTCCCTGGTACTGTGAAACAGCAGTGCTAACCTCTGAGCCACTCCTGAGTAGTTGAGCAAAAAAAAAAATTAGACTATGAACACGTCGGTTCTAAAGTAAATTTGGTAAATGATGTCTTCATTTATAGGTATGAACTATCATGAAAAAGATTTTCATCTGCTGATGTCCTTTATCAGGCATTTTAAGTGACATGTGCCAGTTTAATGTCATGCAGCAATTAAATCTCTCCAATGTAATTTGTTTTTAATATAATAACTTAAGAAATAAAATAGAACTTGCCTCTGGTGAAGTATTAGGTCTTGTTTCAAGCTTTTCAAAGATGATCTGAATGTTTATGATTCCTTATTGAAGAAAATTAATAGAATTATATAAAATGAATAAATGTCTTTGACGTGTTGGGTCATTCACCTTTATCATTTGAGTCTGTCTTTTCCCTTTTCAATTTAATGTTGCCTTTCTCTGTTTTATTAATCCTATTAAGGTTGGCCCTCCTTTGAACATTCCTTCTTTGTTCCTTGTAAACTGCAAATATATGTCTCCAATGACTCTTGTGCTTTCTGCATTCAACCTGTGATATAATCAGGCTTCATTACATTGTCTTCCAATCTAAATTTTCTTGACATGACTAGAATATGTGAAACTCCATATCTTTCATAGAACTTGCTAGAAAATAGCGAGAAACTATTTCCCCATTAGCTAAGCACTACTTATTTATTCATCCTCCCTTGTCTCTACTTTTTCAACTTTAAGTAATGTTTTGCACTCTAGTTGTGTTATGTTCCACGATTACTACAACAGAGCATCTTTCATGGGCATGCTAATGATATGATCACTGTAAAATAGTGGATAATGTGAGGGTATAAAGATTTCATACGCCATCTTACTGAGGACCACTAGAAGAATGAAATGTGACTAGAAACTATTAGATTACTAACACATTCACTTTTACCTGTGAATGGAATAATTGTGTCTAATAGGCAGATTTACTAAATCTTTGTTGGATCTTTCAATATCTCATCATCCACACCTAGTTTCTTATGTTATGTTGGATAGCATAACCATCACCACATGAGTAAATATACATGCCTGAAAGCAAATCCCACATCAGGACTTTGTCCTTGTATCTGGTGGGTTGCAAATTACCCTTTACTGAATAAGGCTAAAATAGGTCATCTAGTCATTTATTTTATGTGTTTTAGTTGCGCATTACCTGCAACATTCACTATATTTCAACAGCAACTAAATTCTAAACCTAAATAAATAAAGGGATTCTATGAAATAAGTAACTAAACCTCAAAAGCACCTATTTTGCTGTGAAATGCTTTGGAACGTCAAGATAATAAAAGTGCTTCATAAAATGTAGGCTATTTCTTTCGATCAACGTGATCCAGTTATGAATTTCTGACCTGGACAATTTTGTCAAATTTGAAACTTTCTGCTAAAGATATTCAAGTGGGAAAATCCTGTTGAAATCTACTGTCTTGTAAACAACAGTCAAAATAGCCTTTAGCAAAAGAAAAACTCTCCATGGATACTTTTGAGGAATTGTTGACCTAAATGGATCATGAAAAGTCATATGACATGGTACACCCACACTTACAAAAGGCCTTTCGTAAAATGCCTCATAACAAGCTGAAAATGGAATTCAAGTCATCTATGATGTCAGTGTGAATGAAGAATTAGCAGAAAGCATTGATTATTCATTTTGAGAATGAAAACAGGAGACAGTGCTGTGGCTGGATATCCTCAGGAAACAAATCTAACGCTGGCCAAATTTAAAAGGAGTAACAGTTGAGAGTAGCAAGGGATACAGTCAGCTCAGCAAAAGTAGCCAAGGACCATAACACATGATAATTAAAATGTACAGATGGACAAACTAGTGTCACATAAAATTCAATTCCAGCAAGTGCAAATAAACGGTGAAATTAAAATTGATGGCGCATCATACGATGGATGTTGTAGAGAAACTAAAGTAGGAAGGGGTCTAAGGATGGAAGATTGAAAATTAGCTCATGATCTATGAGTCTACTATCTCTATCTCTATGCATATGCATACGCTATCATGAAATAAAATAAGCAAATTTGTGACTTTAAATTATTCTTGTCATATGACAATAATGATTCTTGGCATCAAGTCTCACTTGCCTTAAGTATAGGAAGTTAAGAACATAACCATGGGGCTGATTCGGCAACCTGCACTTCATCTAGCGATAGTCATCTCTAAATGCCTTATCTCTCAAATTTAGCCAAGCAGCCAGAGACTATTCTGTGGCTGGCTGAATCACAGCAAGAGCAACACTCTCCTCACCTGGCAGCTATTTTCCACCAGCTGTCACTGGATAGTGATCAGGAACTGAAACCCTTTCTTGAAACAGAAACACTGTTCCATCCCCTGGTGAAGCTTTGATGAGATCAAATAAGTCAGATCAGACACGGGATCAAAAGTGGAACGGTTCTGGTCTGTCTGATTCAGTACTGCCATTGCAAATCACTCCCCAGTAGTCATAAGGTGAGCTTAACCTTCATTTCTAACCTGATTTTCATGCTTCATCATAATAGGTCCATTTGGCATAGCACTAAATTATAAGTTGGATGCAATTTGCTGCTTGTTACTGAAGGAGAGTAAGATGCAGCAGATGTGTTCGACAGATGTCAGGTTGTCAATATAAATGAAAGCCAGACTAAATTTAGTGGAGCTCAGAGAGGAAGTGAAAAATAGATACTGTTTTATTTTGGGCACCAAAGATAATTTTTTTAGATATTTTTCTCAGTTGGTTAAATAAAAGATCTCAATTCTAATGAAACTAAGGTGCTGTGATCCCTGGAACAAACAGAGTAACCCATCTTCAGGGTACAAGCATCAAGCCTAAGCCTGGTGTTAGTATCGGCTCACTGTCATGTCAGTGATCATCCTTCTTCCCCTGTTAATTTTATATCCACATAACTTGCATAACCATCTCATGACATCTGACTCATCTCTCTTTGTCCCTTTACTAGAACCCCTGCCCCTGCAATGGCCCCTGATGTGAGCTAATTTTTAATAGAAGCATTGAAACATAGAAAATAGGAGCAAGATGAGGCCATTCGGCCCTTTGAGCCTGCTCTGCCATTCATTACGATCATGGCTGATTGTCCAACTCAATAGCCTAATCCTGCTTTCTCCACATAACCTTCGATCCTATTCGCCCCAAGCGCAATATCTAGCTTCTTCTTGAACACATTCAATGTTTTGGCTTCAACTACTTCCTGTGGTAATGATTCCTCAGGCTCATCACTCTTTGGGTGAAGAAAAGTCACCTCATCTCCATCCTAAATTGTCTACCCTGAATCCTCATACTGTGACCCCTGGTTCTGGACACACCCACCATCAGGAACATCCTCCCTGCATCTACCCTGTCTAGTTCTGTTAGAATTTTAAGTCTCTATGAGATTCCCCTCCCCATTCATTTGAACTCTAGCAAAAGCAATCCTAACCTAGTCAGTCTCTCCTCTACGTCAGTCCTGCCATTTCCGGAATCAGCTTGGTAAATCTTCGCTGCACTCTCGAGAGCAAGAGCATCCTTCCTCAGAAAAGGAGACAAAAATTGCACACAGTATTCTAGGCGTGGCCTCACCTAGGCCCTGTATAACTGCAACAACACATCCCTGCTCCTATACTTGAAACCTCTAACAATGAAGGCCAACATACATTTGCCTACTTTACTACCTGCTGCACATGCATGCTTATCTTCAGTGACAGGACCCACTGCTACTCCTCTGTCTCAATTTACAGCCATTCAGGTAGTAACCTGCCATCTTGTTTTTGTTTCCAAAGTGAATAACCTCATTTATCTAAAATTATACAGCATTCGCCATTGATTTGCCCGCTCACCCATCGTGTCCAGATCATACTGAAGGATTTCTGCATCCTCGTCACAGTTCACCCTCCCACCCAACTTGGTACCATCTGCAAACTTTGAGATGTTATGCTTTGTTGTCTCATCAAAATTGTCAATACATGACGTGAATAGCCGGGGTCACAACATCAATCCCTGTGGCACCCCACTAGTTACTGCCTCCTAACTTGAAAAGGACCCATTAATTCCGACTCTTTGTTTCCTCTCTGCCAACCAGTTTTCTATCCATACCAGTATACTGTCCCCAATTCCATGTGTTGTCATCTTACACAATAATCTCTTATGTAGGACTTTGTCAAACACTGAAAGTCCAAATATACCACATCGACTGCCCGCCCCCCCCCCACCCCCCACCCCCCACCTCCGCCGCCATGTCAACTCTATTAGTTTCATCTTCATTGAATTCCAACAGATTTGTTAGGCATGATTTCCCCTTAAATCCATGCTGGCTCTGTCTGTTCCTGCCATTGCTTTCTAATGCTCCACTATAAAGTCCTTGATAATGGATTCGAGAATTTTTCCATGACCAATGTTAGGCTTACTGGTCTATACTTCCATGCTTTCTCTCTATCCAACTTTTTTGAATATTGGAGTGACATTAGCAACCCTCCAATCTGCAGGGACTGTTCCAGAGACTGTAGAATCCCGGAAGATGACTACCAATGCATCCACTATTTCTAGAGCTACTTCCTTAAATTCTCTGGGATGTCGATTATCAGGCCCTGGGGATTTATCCACCTTCAATCCCATCAATTTTCCCAGCACTATTTTTCTACTAATATTGATCTCCTTCAGTTATTTCCTCTCACTAAATCTTGCATTCTGCAACATTTCTGGTATCTGAAGTATGTCTTCTTTTGGGAAGACAGAACCGAAGTATGTATTCAGTTGCTCAGCTATTTCTTTGTACCCTATTATGCATTCCCCTGTTTCTGTCTGCAGAGGACCTACATGTGTCTTCACCATTCTCTATTCATGTACCTAGAGAAACTCTTAATATCAGTTTTTATGTTCCCTACAAGCTTACTTTTGTACAGTATTTTCCCCTTCTTAATCAAACCCTTGGTCCTTCTTTGTTGAATTCTAAACTGTTCTCAATCCTCAGCAATATTATTTTTCTTGGCCAATCTGTATGCTTCTTCCTTGGATCAGATACTATCTCTAGTTTCCTTTGTAAGTCATGGATTTGCCCTCTTACATATTTTGTTTTTGTGACAGACAGGAATAAACAGTTGTTGCAGTCCCCCTGTGCATTCCTTGAATGTTTGCCATTGCCTACCCACTGTTATCCCTTTGAGTAACTCTCCCCAATCTATCAAGGCCAACTTATGCCTAATATCTTCATAGCTTCCTTTATTAAGATTCAGCACACTAATCTCTGAATCAACTATCTCACTCGCCATCTTGATAAAAAATTCTATCATGTTATGGTCACACATCCCCAAGGGGTCTTGCACCGCTAGATTGGCAATGATTTCCTTCTCATTACACAGCACCCAGTCTAAGATGGCCTGCTCTCTCATTGGTTCCTCTACATATTGTTCAAGAAAGCCATCCCGGATACACTCCAGGAATTCCACCTCTATGGCATTGTGGCTAATTTGATTTGTCTAATCTATGTGCAGATTAAAATCACCCATGATCACCGATATCCCTTTATCACATGCATCTCTAATTTCCTGTTTAATGCCATTCCCAACTTTACCACTGCAGTTTGGCAGTCTATATATGACACCCACAAATATTTTTGTCCCTTGGTATTTCTCAACCCTACCCATACAGACTCCATATGGTCAGAGCTAATATCCTTTCTCACTATCGTGTTAATTTCCTCTTTAACCAGAAATGCCACTCCACCACCTTTTCCTTTCTGCCTGTCCTTCCCATGTCAAGTACCGAGGTGATCTTCCCAGGGATACAACTTATATTCCCAATTATTGTTTGGAAACAGTTCCAAGGGATTTCAGTGCTTTTTGCTGCGTCCAATTAATGTCATAGGAGTAATGGTGACTTTTTTAAAATTCATTCACACGATGAGGGTAGCACTGGCCAGGTCAGCATTTATTGCCCATTCCTAATTGCCCAGAAGGCAGTTTAAGAGTCAACCACATTGCTGTGGGTCTGGACTCACATGTAGGCAATGCCAGGTAAGGATAGCAGTTTCCTTTGCTAAAGGACATAAGTGAACCAGATGGGTTTTTCCAACAATTGACAATTGATTCATGGTCATCATTACATTCTTAATTCCAGATTTTCATTGAATTCAAATTCCACCATCTGCCGTGGCGGGATTTGAACCGTGGTCTCTTGGATTAATAGTCCAGTGATAATACAAGTATGCCGTTGAATATAACAAAAGAGTCACAACTATGATTAATGACTATCTCATATAAGCAATTATTTCAAATTAAACATCTGGGTATTTTGCCTTAACCATAATTTGTGTGTAGTTGTGTGGCTGCGTGGAAGTATTTGTGATGTTGAATGACTTTCAGGAAGCTATTGGCAGTGGAGATCTGAAGAAAAGGTTAGTGGAGCATAAGGGTCCTTAATTATTTATTGATGACAGTCAATAGTGGAAATGGAGATCCTTTGAACAGATTTTAAGTCATTGCTTCAAACTAGTAGAAGGGTTAGTCTTTAGTGCCTATTGTGTTCATTACTTTATTGGTACCATCAGCAAGATAGATTAATATCAGTCTCAAAGTCATCCATGATATTACTTACACTTTAAGTATACAGCATGGTCAGAACTGAGGTAAGTGCTGACACTGGTTGTATTTTTCCATTTACTCTGCCTTATTTTGGCTGTTGGAAAGAACATAAATGAGTCAGAAGTATTCATTCACCAACTGAAGAATGGAGAGAAGTGGAGTTAGACTTGCCCTCCAGAGGCAGGAAACATGGGTTGGGATTGTACCACATGAGGAAACAATCACTTTTTAGGATGTTCACGGAGGCATCCCCTTATTTGGCATGGCAGTGGGCAGGACCTGGCAGCTGGAGGCTAATTACCTTCCAGCTTGCAAGATGCAGCAATCTGCAATGAATGGCAGTTTAATGAGGGGTGCTCTAAAATGTTGTCACCCATTCACCAGTTTTTACTTTAAAGTTTAAACAAAGGGGACAGTCTGAGATGAGATAGGGAATAATGGAAATCTATTTTGTGTACCTTGGGCAGAGCATACAACCTTGACAGTGCTAAGAAGGACACTAACAACCATTTGACGATCCTCAGTCAGTGTGGCTCACTTATGTGAGCTAGAAGCTACTTGTATTATAATGCAGGACCTGATGCTTGGAAGCGAAATAAAGACATCCACACATTGCACCTTTTTCAAGTTAAACCATAGTTTTAGGTAATAGTCATTCCATGATTCACGATAATGACCATCTTTTCTAGGATTTGTTCTAAACAACATGAATTGGCCAAATGGCTGTATGAATTTCTACAACCAGTTCTAAGTGTATTTTCCACACAAACATTCAACTTTGCAAAGATAATACAGAACTTGCATACCAACAGCAATGCCATAGTCCTGTACTTGTTCAATATTGTTCGACAAATCACTAGATTACAGCTCAAGGAACCAAAAAAATGAATTGCGTGCTGTCATTATATCATAGCAATTTAGATTCATCACCCTTCAGACATTACTTAACTGAAATTATGGAATTGGCTGCTCATGCAATTGACTACATTTTCAACAATGTCATGTGTTCCCAAAAAGGTATTTATTAACACGGGGTCCCGACACGGATTAGCTCTCAGGAAAACCTTTGTCAATTTCCATCATACAGTGATAGAGCTGTACAGCATGGAAACAGACCCATCAGTCCAACTCGTCCATGCTGACGAGATATCCTAAATTAATCTCGTCTCATTTGCCAGCATTTGGCCAATATGCCTCTAAACCTTTCCTATTCATGTACCCATCCAGGCACCTATTTAAGTGCTGATTCAGAAGAAAAAAAATTCAGCAGAATGACCCTAACTTGCTCTGAATACATTCTTTTCTACTACATTGATGACATGTTTATGATATTAGAATATGCAGCTGTAAAAACTTCCTTCAACGGGCCCCATACTGAACTCTATTTGTCTTTGACATGAAGTGGTCTATTGAGCTCCCTTGATCAATTAGAATTGACTTGGTCTGATTTTAAACAAAAACTTGGCTAACAAAACCATTTCCCTAGTTAAAGCTTCTAATAATCTGAGTTCAACACCAACCATTGAGCATTTTGTTCTCATGAATTGAGATTTGTTATTCTTGTGATTCTGCCCTGATGAGTGTAAGGCACAAATGCTTGAATGACATGTTCCAGCTTTGCAGGTTTACTATTCAGCTTTACTTGTAGCTTTAATATTTCAGAGTGTTTATAAGCCATATACTTAAAAAAAAGTGTCAAAGCAGGTATTAATTCATTTTTCCAAGTTTTATCTTTAATCTAACATATTTTAGATATTAATGCTACTTGTTCATTGACATTTTTTTTTGATATTTCTGTCCTTTCTTTTACTTAAAATCTGCTGTGCTGGGATATCACTGGAGTGACAATCCGTATTGAGCTCACATCCATGGTATGGTGAACGCAGTCAGTAAACATTAATGGGCTATTCTAAGATAAAAGGGAATCACAGCAAACTCTGATCATTTGTATTCTCATCCATATTATCCATGGAACAATTTCCAGCAGGTTACTGTTTAGAAGCAAGAACCTTGATTTTCTTTCGCCCCCTCATTTTGATCCAAGAGGCTTCTGAATTTATAGCTCCACAACCTCCTGCTTAGTTAAGATTGTTTATTTTAGTGTGATTTGGAAGTGAAAGTGAGGACATCTGGTCAATATTATTAAGTATTTATAAATCAAACCTTTGGGAAAGTTCGCAACATTTTTACACTGTTTGCCATGTTACTGATTGCCAATTTTCAGGACTTGTTCAGTTGGAAATAACATCAAAGTAAATGCAACATATTTCTCAACAGCAGCTTGAGGTTGACCTTTTATTTCCTGACACCCACTTTATGTGTTCTACTGGAACCATCAAGGGTTAGCTAGATTAGTTGGATTGGCTAGATGCTTAGTATATGGTTCAGTAGGAGATCAGCAACACAGGCTCTATCCCTGTAATGACCGAGGCAGTACGTAAAACTTTCCCCCTCACCACGTGCCATATGAGCTAAGATTAGCAGTCCTCAGATAATTCCATTATTCTCTATGTGTTTACATAATTACAACTGTTGTGCATTCAAGTATTTTTGGTTTCATGATACTAGCAAGTACTGCATTGACATGACTACATTTGAAATGCAGTTCACTGGCTGTAAAGTGCTTTGATTTAAGAACATAACAGCAAAGAGCAGGATTACACAATTCAGCCCCTCAAGCGTGCTCCACCATTTGATGTAATCATGGCTAATCTCATCTTGGCCTCAACTCCACTTTCCTGCCCACTCTCCATAACCCTTAAATCGATTACTAATTAAAAACCTACCTCCTCCTGAAGCGGTTTCAATGTCCCAGCATCCACTGTACTCTGGGATAGTGAATTCCATAGATTCATGACCCTTTGAGAGATGCAATTGCTTCTCCTGTCTGTTTAGAATCTGCTACCCCTTATCCTAAAACCATAATCTCTCATTCCAGATTGCTCCACATGAGGAAACATCCTCTCTTCATCAACCTTGTCAATCCCTTTTAGCATCTTATTTACCTCAATTAGTTCTCCTATCATCCTTCTAAACTTTGGAGAACATAGGCCTAAGCTGCTCAGTCTCTCTTCATAAAACCAACTCCACATCTCCTAAACCTAGTGACCCTCTTTTGATTTGCTTCCAATGCAACTCCATCCATCCTCAAATAAGGGGACTAAAATTGCATGCAATACTCCAGGTGTGGTCTGGCTAATGTCTTGTCCTGAGGTCAGGAAAAGTGTGACATAATGGCAAGTTTTTTTTATACCTATGGAGTATGTGGTTTGGCAACGATGCCTTCTGGCACATTTCAAATCCAAATCAGTGATTTAACATTTTTTCTCTGTGTAACACTGGAAGTGGCCACATTGATGCTGTATTCCACCCACTCTCAATCCATCCAGTTTTGGTGTTAAAATCCCCTCTCCCCAGACTTTGGGAATTAGGATGGGTAAGGTAGGAGGTAGGTGAGGGTTGAGTTAGGGCAGGTGATTTTAGGTCTGCTTGACTGACATCACAAAAATCGACTGTGTGTTTCTGGAAATTAACACTTGTTCGGTCCTTACTTTTCGAAATAATCATCAATTGACAGGTTTGGTTGTAACACAGTGTTTGCATCAAACAATTTTATGTTGAATCCCTCAACATTTGATTTTGAATTTCAAATTTAGAGAAAGGTGCTGACAGTGTTTGCAATTGCCAGAGAGCTACAGAAACAAATCCCCATACCATGAACAGCACCCATCCACTCAGAAAATAGTGTAATAAACTTTCATAAATTAAGAATTCGTAGAATTGAAAAATGATGCTCTTTTCCTGGTTACAATAGACAACTACTAACTGGTGCAATATCTACCCTTTGAGAGAAGGTCACATTGTTAGTGGCTGCTTTGAAGGTGACAAGTAAGAAATGAATGCATGTTTGGACTGACAATGAGAGTGAGTGCATGTAGTGGGGTGGTACAAGATGCACTGCCAGGGAATAAATTATTCAGAAATCCATTATTAAGGTGTTACTGAAAGTCATGAGAAAAATGAACAATTGTATTGAACCCCGCTGCTTTTGACAGCCCTTTACTGTTTTAAACATGTGACTCGAGTCCAGGCAGTGATTATCCCAAGCATGTGGGTCAGCTTTCTGTTCTGAAAGTGAAACCTGTCAATGAAATATGAATGGGGCCAGGTAGCTAAAAGAACTTGGATCAATCTATTTCCGAGTCATTAACCCATCTATGCACCCAAACAAACCCCTCAATCCCTCCAACACCCATCCCAGTTGAAATCATGTGAATTCTACAGGACAGGAGATCATTTAGTCAAGGTATCTGTGTTGGCACTCAATAGGGTCTATCCACTTAGTCCCAACACACATTTTGATTATAAAATTGAAATTCTCTTTTTGCTATTTGAGTGATGATCTTAGATTGATAACTTTCAGTGAATAACTTGTCAACTGGAAAATTATTTTCCTCACCTTACTTCAGGAAAACATTCAACTTTTCTGTAAGATCTTTTGAATGAAATGGTCCCGAGTCTGCCCTCAACTAAAGTCTCTTCTCACTGGGATCATCTTAATGAATGACTTCTATTCCCTTTCTAACATTCGGTGTGAGAGAAAGATAAATGGTGTCATGTTACAACTGGGCTATTGTTCTGGTGTTGTGTGTTCAAAACCCACTATGGCAGATGGAAATTCAATTTCAATTGATAAATCCTGCATTGAAAATTAGTGTCAGTACTAGCGAGCAAGAAACTATAATTGTTTGTTTTAAAAACCCATCTGGGTCACTAATGTCCTTTAGGGAAGGAAATATACCATCCCTAACTGGTCAGGCTTACACATCACCAAGACTCATGGCAAACAGCCTTTTGAAACATTCCAGCACAACACTCAGTTCAAGGCCAATTAAGGATGAACAACTATTGTCACTGGCCACCAGTGCCCACACTCTATGAAAGAATATCTTTGGAATTCCCTTCCTCAACAGGCAGTGGGTGCAGAATCTTTACGTATTTTTAAGGCCGAGGAAGGTAGATTCTTCTGGGATAAAAGATTGACAGTATGCAGAAATGTAGGTTAAAATCAGATCAGCCATGAACTTATTGAACGACAGAGCAGGCTTAAAGGCCAACTTTTGTCTAATGCTCATGCATTCAAAATAAAGAAAATAACTGGATACAGTGTTCTGATTACTTGCCTCTGTTTTGTGGAGGCTTAGTATTGCTTCTTTTTAACCAAGCCCCTGTGGATGAAATGTGTCATATACTTTGTCCTATGATCAAAACTCTGGAATCTATTAAAATATGCCCATTATGCAAACATCTCCAAATGCTGCAGCTGAGATCCAGATCGAAACCATTACATTTACAAACTGTTATTTATTAGCATCTTTCTGCATAAAGATGTGAAGAAGAACTCCCCAAGGGTCTTTGCAGAAATTGTGTCTCAATTGCTAGGAAATCCTCTACTGCCCCCTTCTGTTAGCTGAAAGCACAGGTAACTCTCCATACCATGTCTCCTCCAGATCTCCACAGAGACCTACAGGTAAGCTCTGTTCCTTTATATTTAAGGTTTGCTCCCACCTCTAGCCCATGCACTGATTACCTATGTTTTCAGGCAGTAGACTTGATTCCATGTTGCAGATAGGACACAGTCATTAAAAAGGTTTGGATATCGCTTTGACATGATAACGTAGCTGTGACACTCCTCTTCCTCCATATCCCATCAAGCTGCATTTATGTACTACCTTAAAATGCCAAGAGGTAGTCTGGGGGGATGGGATGTAGTGTTCAAACCCAGCACATTTAGGTGACAAATAGTATCTCTTCTTTTCACAGCTGATGGTTTACTTTATGTATTTTTAGCATTTTCTGCTTTTAGATCAAGCATTTATAGCTTCATGCCTGTTACTGGTCACTGATAATACTTCCCTGGACCACCATCACAGAGCTTTCATTTTCATTTTAAGTATTTGGTCCTTTGCCTCTAGATATTTTTATAACATCCAAACTTTTCTCTAACCAGGGTATCAACTTGTTGAAATTGTAACACGAAAGGAGGCTATCATACTTTCGCCAGTCATACTTCACTTGCTGGTCCTATCTACTTAATCTGGTTCCCTTGTTTTCTTGTTTTCACATGCTGATTTCGGAGTAGCGTTATCATAGCTGTCTCTGTAATTATTTGAGGTAAAGCATTATAATGGGTAAAGCCAAAGTCCCAGAGAGCTGCCCTTTGAACAGAGAGAGAAGACTGCTGGTGGTTTAACCTAAAAGTCAGCATGCCTGAGGTGTGGAGAGAGGTTGAGAAGGAGAGTTCGTCATGGTAACTGAGCCTATGCAGAAATTGAACCGAAACCATTGACATCACTCCACATCACTAACCAGTCATCCAGCCAACTAAACTAACTGACCCCTAACCGATTAAAATGACACTTAAAGCAAAAATAATTCATTAATTAAATTGAATAGAACAGCTTTTATTGTCACATGCACTCGAATGAGTGCAGTGAAAAGTTTTCTTTTGTCACCGTCTTAGGTACAGAGGACCCAGGTATGGATTCTTTTAAGTGTAAGTACAGGGTAAGACAAAACAGTGTTGTTACAGTGTAAAAAAAAATATATAGATTAGCATGGGAACAACAATAAGTACTTATGTTCCAGTCCATACTTGCCGGCCCCAGAGCACGAGGCCAATCTGCCTCCACGGGCCAGCCTCCATCCAGGACTTGCTCCGTCACCGCTCTGGGAATCGGCCCATTCGCTCCACTGCTGGACTCAGCCCATTCACCCTGCTACCGCCATGGGACTCAGCCCGTGCTCGCTCTGCCACAGGACTCGGCCCTCGTTCAAAATACCATGCAACGACAGCCACAAATATTACATCGGACAGACAGGAAGGAAACTAGCCATCAGAATACATGAATATCAGCTAGCAGCAAAACGGCACGACGAACTCTCCTTAATATCAGTACACTCAGACAACGAAGGCCGACAATTTTACTGGGACTAGGTAACCATAAGTAGCCCAAGCCAAACATAGACACGCACGGGAATTCCTAGAGGCAGGGTTCTCCACCCCTAATGCAATCAACAAACATACAAAGTTGGACCCCCTATACAAACCCATACAGATCAAAACCCAAGATGACAGTACTCACCATAACGGACCGGACAGTATAAATTCCAAGTGGAGTAGAATAACATCGCTTCATCGGAGGCTCTACTGATGATGTCACCTGGCATGGTGATGAAAAGTCTGAACAAAAAAAAAGCCAGCTCAGCGAGCAAGTCAACAGCTTCATTCTACTCTTTTCTAAGAATCACAAGGCTCTGGGTTTCAGTCTTACTCCAAAGCTAAGAAATAAAGGTTGGCATTCAAATGCAGTAGTGAGGAAATTCTTTCCTGTGGAAGGCGCTGCCTATGAAATCAGATGTTAAATGGAACCACTATTACGCTTGCTTTAGAGGATGTAAATGATCCCACAGCATTCAGCTGGGAACTACTTCATTGGCTGTGATGCACTTTCAGGTGTCTGGTAGCCATCAAAAATATTAGATAAATTCATGTCTGTCCTTTATATTCCACCAGCTGCTGCCATTTTTGGACCATGTTTGGCAACTGGATGAGAGGCTATTTCTAACATTACACATATAGAATTATGACAGAATTTTAAGCAAACCTAATTAAAAGTATAATAAAAATTCCCGGGTTGTGGACACTAATAAAACTGGCATATATTGCCTTTCCATTGTGTCATTGAGAAGGTGGTGATGGACTTTTTGGACCATTGATCACAGTTTGATTTAACTCTGTAGCTTGCTAGGTCACAGCCAGGAGGAGTTGAGCACTAACGACTTTGGTGTAGGCCTGGAGTGACATATAGGTCATACTAGCTGAAGATGTCAGATTTCCTTCTTTAAAAAAGATCCTTAGTAAACAATTTGAGTTTTTTTAATTTACCAATTTAACAGTTTATAGTCATTTAAAATGAGAAGAATTTTTATCTTCCCTTTTGAAAATAAATAAATCCACAATTCAGTTAAAAGCAAAACACTGCAGATGCTAGACATCTGAAATAAACACTGTAAATGCTGGAGAAACTCAGCAGGTCTGGCAGTTTCTGTGGAGAGAGAAAACAAATTAATGTTTCTAATCCAATATCACTCTTCATCAAGGCATTTTCTTTTATGTTGTTAACTTAAAGACCTTCCCCTTGCCTAACACAAATATTTCATTTCTCAGCTGAACCTCTGACAGGGAACGTGCCAACTGGAATCTGCAACTGCTAGATTTCATGTGTTTTTATGTTCTTTTGTGTCATCACTGTTTGTTCACCAGGTCTGAAGTAAAACTTCGCACAGGGTAATGTTCGTCCCTTCTTGTTGTATCCATGAGTGCCTGCTGACTGCTTCTTTGTTCAATTACTGGCTGCTAACTGCATGTGTAAGTATTTTTGAAGCAATAAAGTCTTAAAGCTGTAAACTTGGTTTTCTGGAAATTCTCCTTGGTCAAACTGATATTTTCACTGTTCCATTATATGGTATTAAGCAAGTGTCCAGCACTGATCGCCGTGTGGTATCTGTAGGTATAAGGATGGCACCCCAACTATCGGTCCCTAACAAAAGACTTACTTAGTTTACTGCGATAGAGGAATAACTACCGGTAAGTCTTAAATAGAAGAGACTCTTATCTTAATAAGATGCAGTTTATTGCATAGCAGCAAGGCTCCTGTGGTGTAGTGGTAGTATCCCCACCTTGGGGGAGATACCTGGGTTCAGATTCCAACTGCCCCAGACATATGGCATAACATGCCTGAACAAGTTGATTAAAAATATGTACATGAGCTAGTTAGACATTGTTGCCAAGGCAATGGGAGACATAAATGATACATCAAGACCTATAACTATTGTACTAATTTTCCCACCCAGGCCTGTATGACATCATCAGATTGAATAAAACATAATGCAGCCTCCACATTCACCCTTTCAGAGCTATTACCTTATATAACAGAGAACAATAAGAATAATAACTTAAATTAAGTACTTAAAATGCAAGCATTATTTCTGGCAATGATTAAACTTTCTCAACCATTTAATGCCTTAAAACTTCTGTTGCCTGATTCAAAACCGCACTTTTGAAATATGCAGCATTATTATTCTTTTAAAGTCACTGGAAATGAAAATTGATAAAAATGTGAAAAAGGGGTGCTGATTTGTTATCACTCATTTTACATGATTGATTAGAGGTAAAATTGCCACTATTAATTTTCAAATGGAGTGAAATTATTTATCTTTCAAATATAGGAATCTAACAGATGGCAAAGACAGTGAGTGAGTCTTGGTGTAGGCAATTAATTTTTGTGTCTCTGTTTCCTATATTTATTTCTTGATGCTAGTTTGGTGTTAAGTCAGCAAAAGATCTGACACCTGGCTAACTCCATTTCTTTCCACAATGAGTTTGATCTGTGCCACTCACTTGGGGAAATAACATCTGGACCACCTTTAAAGCCATCTTCAAACCACTCTGGAGTCTGTTAATGGCATTAATTACATAAAATTAACCATTCAAGAGAAATGTTTCAAATAGGTGCATTTGCAGTGATAGCTGTGCTAAATTGAGATAATGATTAGAAACTCAAATCTTTCCAACAACACTGCTTACTGCAGCCAGGTTAGTGAGAGGAAAGGCAGAGACAATGATGTCTCATTTGGAAAGTCTATGTTATAACATTTTTATTGTTCAGAGAGAAAAAGTTTTGTTGATATTGCCCAGAAATTGATAACTAGAATTATTCATCATCCTGCCTGCCTTATCTGAGGGCTTTATCATTTCTTTCTCAACCTAATCTCGTCAAGTGCAACTTTCGGTTGAGTTTTCTTCAAAATCCAAATCAAATTCTGATGACCTAAGATCCCATCTTTTATTCTCAGGCCTAAGCAGGAGATGCAGTGGTGGCATCCATGTCAGACAGAAGCAGCCAGTGATAAAAGTGCTTCTCTGGGTCCATGAAGAAATTTGAACTCCTTTACACTGTCTTTTCAATCCCGTAGCCTGACTACACTTACCCTCATAGAACAGTACAGCATAGAAATATGCTCTTTGGCCCACCATGTCTGTGTCAACCATGATGCCATTCCAAACTAATCCTATCTGCCTGCACATGGTGTGTATCTCTATTCTCTGCCTGTTCCTGTATCTGTCTAAATACTCCCTAAATGTTGCCAACATATCTGTTTCTATCAACTCCCCAGACAGTGTGTTCCAGGCATCTGTGACCCTCTGCATAAAAAAAAACTTACCCAGCACACCTCCTTCAAAGTTACCCCCTCTCATCTTAAACCTATAACTCCTAATATTCAACATGTCACCCTTGGGAAAAATGACTCCAAATATCCACCATGGCCTTCATAATTTTGTATACTTCTATCAGGTTGTCCCTCAGCCTCTGACGTTCTAGTGAAAACAATCCAAATTTGTCTCACCTCTGCGTATTGCTAATACACTCTAGGCAACATCTTGGTAAACCACTTTTGCAACCTCTCCAAACCCTCTACAGCTTTCCTAAATAAGGTGACCAGATCTGCACACAAATGTGACCTAACTATAATTTTATACAGCTGTGCCATGATTTGCCAATTTTTTTAAGTTAATGCCTAAACTGATGAAGGCAAGCATATCATACACCTTATCCACCTCTGATAGCATTTTCTAGGAGCTACGGACTTGCATTCCAAGTTCCTTCTATATTTCAGTGCTCTGAAGGGTCCTGCCATTTTCCTCTTGCCTTTAACGTCCCAAAATGCATCACTTCATACTTGCCTGGATAAAACACCATTTACCATTTTCCCGCCCAACTTTCTAATCAATCTATATCCTGCTGTATCCTTTGCCAACCTTCCTCACTATCCACATTTTCACCAATTTTATTTTCATCTGCAGACTTGCTGAACAGACCACCTACACTTACATTCAAATCATTTATATATATATTAGAAACAACAGAGGTCCCAGCAGTGATCCTTGCAGAACATCACTGGTCACAGTCAGAAAAACACTAATACCCTCCATCTTCTATGACCAAGCCAATTTTGTATCTAACTTACCAACTTACTTGGATCCCATGTGACATGTTATTGTTGTTGACACTGGGTCCTCCGTGATCCCCTATGAATCATAGTGAGCAATACAACTTCTCCTAGAATCCTCCCTCACGAAGCACTTACCATATTAAGGAATTACAGTGGGTCCCTGTCTCTTGGCCAATTAAAAGCTGCTGCCCTGTTGCTTATATTTGACCAAGATAACCAATGGATCTAACAAGAACCACCTATCAAGCTTTCATCTCCCACAGGTAATATTACATCTTATATGTCGACTTTTCATTGTCGTTGGATAGTTGTCAGGAACTGTTCGTCCAGGAATGATTATGGAATGCAGAATTTAGAGATATGTGCCAAGAAGCAGCTGTCTCCCAGCCATGAATTGCAATTCCACTATTATATTCAGGCTGCAAAACCTACAACTAGGCACAAGTTTCCATTTAACGAGTGGAATTGAACAGATGTCTGCTTATTTAGCTATATATTTTTACACAGCTGTTTCTCCTTTATTTTCAAGCTAGATTTTCTGTTTGGGCTTTCCAGTTAGTGGCTGAGGAGGCAAGTAGGGAAACACTTCCCAGGCTTCCGAGCTTGCCACACCAAAGCTGAGGTTGGAAGACAATAGAAGTCATTCCTCTATACTGGTCGCTTCTTACATCCAGGTTGAAGGAAGAAGATATATTATACCTCAGCACCAAAACTCAGGAAGCTAATGAATTGAACCTCTATCCAACTATTCTGCTGATGACATGGGCTGGTAATACAATGCATCATATTACTACACTGCCCAGATTTTGGTTATATTGATTTATTTGGGTATATATTCTCAACTCATATTTTGTTCATGGTAGATGTAGTTTCTTACTTGTTTAAAAAAAAGACTTGATTTTTTATAACACTTTAAAATTTTGAAGGGTTTTCATCCAATATTTTTAAGGTGTGGTCACTGTTTTTATGTGGGGAACTTATTTGCACACAGCAAGTTTCCACAAACAATAATGTGATCATGACAAAATTGGCTGTTTTACACAAAAACATAAGAACATAAGAAACAGGAGCAGAAGTAGGCCATCTGGCCCATTGAGCCTGTTCTGCCATTCAATAAGATCATGGCTGAGTTTTCTGTGGACTCAGCTCCACTTACCCACCCACTCACCATAGCCCTTAATTTCTTTCCTGTTTAAAGATCTATCTAGCTTTGCCTTAAAAATATTCAACAAGGTAGCGTCAACTGTTTCTGTGGGCAGGAAATTCCACAGATTCACAACCCCTTGGGAGAAGAAGTTCCTCCTCAGCTCAGTCCTAAATTTGCTCCCAATTATTTTGAGGCTATGCCCACTAGTTCTAGTTTCACCTGCCAGTGGAAACAACCTCCCTGCTTCTATCCAAACTGTTCCCTTCATCATTTTACATGTTCCTGTAAGATTCCTCCTCATTCTCCTAAATGAGTGTAGTCCCAATCTACTCAATCTCTTCTCATAACCCGGGATCAACCAAGTGAACCTCCTCTGCACTCCCTCCAGTACCAGTGCATTCTTTCTCAACGAAGCCTTTGACGTTGACTGAGGGATAAATGGTACCCAACACTTCTACAAAATAATTCAGGTCCATGTGACAGGACAGATACGACATTTGTTGAAAGTTTCCTCTGAATGCCAGCACCTCAACAGTGCAGTGGACACTTGGCCTGGCACCAAGAGTTGATTTCTATCTAGAATAAGACTTGAATCCATTTAGTTGCTTTCTGGATCCTGCAGATCCAAGGTCCCCACTCTGTGTGTTCCCCACTAGTTTTGAGTTCTTTAGATTTTTTTTAAACCAAACTTGAAGAGGGAAATAGAAGGCAGTGAATGCGAGCAAGCCAGAAGGTTAAAACAGAAATCCTGTTGAAGAGAGGAGCAAAACTTCTTTGGGATAGGCATATCTAGAAGAGAGTGGCAGTGAATAAAACTCTCAAATAAAACTAAACTACTGTGGATGCTGAAAATGTGAAATAAAAATTGAAAGTGTTGGAGGAGTCCAGCAAGCCTGACAGCATCTGTGGAATGAAAACAGAGTTTAAGTTTCAAGTTTAGCATGACCCTTCTTCAGAACTGGACTCAAAACATTAACATGGTGGGGTACACTGTTCGTGAGGAGGTCCAGGTACGACCAGTCACTTGTCACAGTTCACACACAGTCTTGGCCACTGTCGGTCATCTGCTGGTGCTGGTCACTGTCATGAGTAATGTCTTACCATAGTCAAAGGTGTGGGTAACTGTCCTTCCTGTAAGGCCATCATAAGCAGAAAGGAAAATCATCTATCAGTTCGGGAAGTCGGTAGTCAGGCATCTGATCAGTCATGTCTCGGCTATTCACAGAGTCTGTTAGAGGTCTGAAACAAATGTAGCCTAGGGACTGTGCATTGATTAGTGAGAGGAGTGCTGTAGGGACAATGTGGAAATGCAGGCTTAAGACTTGGGTCCCTTGGCAACCACATAAAGCACAGTGCTGACAGTGTCCATCATGAGTTGCATTTCCTGGCATCACTCACTGTTCACTTTACGCTAACTACAACCGGAAGTGGCTGGAACAATGCCAAGAATGGGGGATGATGTTCCCCTACTCAACAATAACAAGATGCAGGAGTCCGATAGATATTGCAGACAGAGTAGAGCTGCTTCAGAGAGGCGGTTTAGACAGAATCTAGCTGTGACCTGGTAGTCAAACAGTGACTCGGGTGTGAAAATGGAGTTGTATGTGTGAGGGAATATCAGTCATGCTTGCTATGTGCCGTGAGCAGCATGGCTTCATGCCATTATATAGAACATAGAACAGTACAGCATAGGAGCAGGCCCTTTGGCCAAATATGTCTACGCTGATCATGATGCTAGTGTCAACTAATCCCAGCTGCCTGCACATGGTCCATAACCTCTACTCACTGCCTATTCATTATCTGTCGAAATGCCTCTTAAACTTTGCTTTCATTTCTGCTTGTACCACCTCCCCTGGCATGAGGAGAGGCAGTGGCCTAGTGGTATTATTGCTGGACTATTAATCCAGAGACCCAGATAAGGTTCTGGAGACCTGGGTTCAAATCCTGGCATGGCAGATGGTGGAATTTGAATGAAATAAAAAATATCTGGAATTAATACTCTAAAGATGACCATGAACTTGTTGTTAATTTTTGGAAAAACTCATTTGGTTCACTAGTGTCCTTTAGGGAAGGAAACTGCTATCCTTACCTGGTCTGGCCTCCATGTGACTCCAGACCCACAACAATGTGGTTGAATCTGAATTGCCCTCTGTCAATCCTAGTCTGGGTGCACAGCAGCCTTTTAAAAGATGGCACTGATGCCATCTTTTCAACAAATGTTGCCTATCTTACCGAGTGTATGTAGCATTTTCTGTTTTTATATTTACAGCGTTCACAATATTTTGCTTTTGCTCGGTTACCCGGTCATTTTACTGCTTCTGAAATCTCAGCTTTATGCTTAACAGTTAATTGTTGTTGAAGACAAAGAAACTGCAGATGCTGGAATCCAAGGTAGACAAACAGAAGGCTGAAAGAACACAGCAAGCCAGGCAGCTCAAATGTTGACTTCTCCTTTGCTCCAGGAGCTGTCTGCCTTGCTGTGTTCTTCCAGCCTCCTATTTGTCTAAATTGTTGTTGAAATCTTGTTGGATAATTAGCTCGAAAAGTTATCAGCCATCAGATGGACCAAATAAAAACTCATCCTTTGGTTGTTTTATATTCACAGATGCGTGAACAATTCTAAACACAAAATTAGTTTGCTATTTCTCCTGATATCGTAACCAATACAATTAGAAATGTACTTTATGTTTCTGCTTATAGAATCAGAATCAGAGAATTCTTACAGACCAGAAGGGGCCATTCAGCCCATTGCATCTGCACTGGCTTTCTGAGGATTTCACTTATCAGTTTCTCCTTAACTATTCTGTCCAGATCCCTCATAATTTAAAAAAAAATCAACTCCCCTCTTAGCTTTTTTTCCTCTCCATGGAAACCAGTCTCAATTTCTGCAACCTTATTTTTATAACCAATGGGACACATCCCTGGAACCATTCTCTTAAACGTACACTCTCTCCAAAGCATTCACATCTCTTCTATAATGTGGCAAGCAAAACTCTACACAGTAATCCAGCTGAAGTTCAACCAATGTCTTGTAACAAATTCATGATAATCTCTCAGCCGTTGTATTCCATGTCTTTTATTTATGAAGTTTAGAATACTGTACATTTTTATTAACACATATCTATCTATCCATCCTGTCACATATATTCTGGTCCTGTACACCCTTTTGAATAGTGTCATTTATTTTATACGGTCTCTCCACATTATTTTTTTACCAAAGTACAGTTATGGATCAGACCAAAGCCCCTCCAAATATATTAAGAACATAGTCTAGACCCTACATTTTCTTATTTTAAAGGTAAGTCTGTTCTGGATACAATTTGATTAATAAAACTACCAGGCTTGAAACAAAACACACTTGATTCATACACTATAATTAAAAGACAGACGAAATAAAAATAAAATAATTGGTTTAACTGTTATTCTATCAAAATGCTTAATCAAATAATATATACATTACCTGCTACTAATTAACACTACCAATATAATAACATCCCATAAACACATCCTTGGCAAAGGAAAATTCTAGTAGCAGGAAGAGAACCCCAGTTTTCAACTGTAATAGAGAGAGGAATAAAAGCGTCCACATCTAGCTTCAAGACCTCAGCAACTGCTATTGAAGGTTAAAATTAAACAAAAAATCCTGGTTCTGTTGGAGTTTGACCTCAGCCATTCAAGCTGCTTCTATTGTTCCAACTTTAAAAAAAAAGGCCTCATCAGTTGTTTAATTTATTGGCTTTGGAGCAGACTGATCAACACCTCATTCTTCATTTTAAAAAAAAAAGGACAAAATCCACCTCTTAAAGCCATAGTATTGTCATAGTATCAGCTCATATTTCTCCACATTGAACTTCCTCTGCCATTGGGTGGCACAGTGGCTAGCACTGTTGCCTCACAGCACCAGGGACCTGGGTTCAATTCCACTCTTGGGTGACTGTCTGTGTGGAGTTTCCTCTGGGTACTCTGGCTTCCTCCCACAGTCCAAAGATGTGCAGGTTAGGTGGATTGGCCAAGCTAAATTGCCTGTAGTGTTCAGGGATGTGTAGCTTAGATGGGTTATAAGGAAATGAGTCTGGGTGGGATGCTGTAAGGGTTGGTGTGGACTTGTTGGGCCAAAAGGACCTGTTTCCATACTGTATGAATTCTATGATCTATTCACCCAAGTTTGAGTCCTTTAGAAGTTCATTTCTGTCCTCCCACAGTTCATTATTGCCCCAAGCTTTGTGCCATCCGGACTTTGAAATTGTCATCTGCACAGCAAGATCTAGATCATTTATTTTTATTAAGAAAAGCAAAATCCCAGTGCTAGTGCCTGGGAAGTCCATTCCAAACCTTCCTTAAACCTGAAATATTTTCATTAACCAATACTTTTTGTTTCTTATCTCTCAGCCAATTTCAATTCCGAATTGCTATTTTTTTTTATTTCATGACCTATCATTTTTCCCATAAGTCAGTTGTATGGCACTATATTGAATACCTTTGGAAGTCCATGTGCACCACATTAATAGTCACTCCCTCATGAAACCTCTCTGTTGCCTCTTTAAAAATCTCCAGCAAATTACTTTCCCTTAACAAATTTGAGCTGACTCTTCTGAACTAATCCACAATTTTTCATGTGACTATTATTTCTATATCCATACTACCAACGTTAACCTCACTATACTTTAATTTCTGGTCCAATCTTTACAATGGTTTTTAAACAAGGGTGTAATGTTTGATATTCCCCAATCCTCGGGTGCCACCATCAAATCCAGGAAGATTGAAATATTATGGCCTGTGTCTCCACAATTTGCACTCCCACGTCCTTCAATATCCTTGGATGGAATTCGTCTGGCCCTGGTGTTTTATCAACTTTAAGCACAGACCTCATTCTTATCAATTTAAACACTTCCAGTTACTGGGTCTCTTCCCTGTTACCATGTCCTTGTCAGCACCTAGTTTGTACCTCTGGCCTCCGAGTACAAATCCCCATTTTATTCTTAATTGGCCGGACTCCTCCTTTCACTACATTTTACTTGGTGATCATTATTTCAGAATCACATACTGACAAGCATTGGTCAATATTTTTTAAAAAAAGCAGAACTTCTAACAACCCCTCCTCCCTCTGACAATGTTAATTCATTCGTTATTATGCTTTTTTCCCTCTTAGAATAATACAATAAGATTGGCATTTATAATCAACATGTTAAAATAACTCAAATAACTATACATTTAAATTAATTTATAAACACAAGGGTAATTATGAATAGGCAATTACATAATATTGACAATATTGATTCAGAAGCCACTTAAACATCTCTCATGATTTTCATTTGCACTAGCGACAATATCATAATAGGAGAGATTGCAAAAGTGGGTGAATTTCTTCAGGTCTGAATAACCCCACGTGATTGTTGCTAATCAAAATCTTTGCATATAAAAAGACTGACATGTTTACCTACATCACTGCGACTATGAAGCTGGGAAGTAATTTATTTTGTTGAGTCACTCTGACATATCTTAGGGACCAGCAAAGGCGCTAAACAAATAAAATCCTGTACTCCATAACATATTTACTCTTGCCATCTGGAGGGTGTAAAAAGTACGAGGATTCTCCAAACCCCTTCTGTTTTTTTTTTGGTTTCTTCGATGCAAAAGGTCTAGCTTAACCAGCTGAGCTTTTATTTCACGCAATGTGTCCATATTTTAAATATTTTTTTAAAAATTATTTTAAATAGATGTCCAAAAATTATTTTAAATAGATGTCCAAAAATAAGGCAAAGAGGTACAGATTGAAGCTAGAGTAAAGTAAATTTAGAACTGAGTTCAAGGAATGGATCTTAAGATGTGATATTAATATACAGAGCGCATTTCCAGTTCATGTGAAAGCAAAGATGCAGGAATCTTTTGAAACAAAGCTAAAAACTTACTAGGTTTATAAACTTAAACTTGTTTCAGTGGGTGATCATTCATAGTCAAGGGTGAAGCAAATTATTCAATCATATGGGATATTACAGTTAAATCTTAGTCCAGTTTGTTAATTACATTGACACTTCTACGTCTTGGTTGGGATTGGTTTGTGGAGACAGTGATGCTGCCAACCAGCCAGAAGTCGGGGTGAGTCTAAAAGTCTGCCTGAGCATCCATTAATCTATATTCAGTAACTCTTATTTTCCCACATGGGAACCCCTAATGTGGTAAAAATGCCCTGCCCACCCATAAACACATGCCTTTACCCCAAGTTTCTGACCTAGCTTCCTTCTACGTGGCAATGTAAGATGAAGACGCATGCCATGATTGCAACTTCCAGCTGCTTCAATGCAACTCACCATCAGACTCACCCACACCCCTGTTCTCACTGCCCCAGGGAGGCAGTCAACATAAAAGACCCCTCACACTCTGATTATAATCTCTTCCATCTGGCTGAAGATGCAGAAATTTTAACGCGTGTACAAACAGATTCAAGATCGGCTGCTGTTATTAGACTTCTGAATGGACCTCTCAAATTTTTAATTTAATTTTGATCTCGCTTTTTGTGGATCTTCTCTGTAGCTGTAACATTGCATTCTTTGTTCTGTTCTATTACTCCCACGCACTTTGTACGGTATGATCTGCCTGTACTGCATGCAAAATAGAACTTTTCACTGTACCTTAAAAAATGTGACAGTAATAAATCAAATCAAAATTCTGTCAAACTCCAGGACCACAAAAGCCCATGAACATCATACAGTACAAAAAAAAAGTCACTGCATTGTCACCACATTCAATTAAACTGCATTCTCATTTCCCAGTGCTGCCAAATAACAGCACCAATTATTTTCATGCTGGTTTTCCTAATCTTCAATTGTTTGTTTCCTCTGGTTTTCTTGACATTTCAATCAGATATCAAGGTTTCCATCAGAAAGTATTTTTATACCGACTTGGCATTAAATCCACCCACTCTAATCTACTACACTTCTTGAACTACATAGTATCAATAATTTGTTGAAGAGATGCACAATTCCATGCCCTTTGCACTCAAGACCAGGATAGGTTTGAGTGGAAATGAATGTCATGTTGGTGGGGACATAAGAGGTCTAAGTGAATGGCCTGCAGAAGTGTGCTGAATGGGCAGCTAGTGATGCACTTCAAAAAATAACTTGATGCTGCAAATGTCATTTTGGAGCTTAGTGCACTAGTTGATGCCCTCTCTTAAAATTGGATCTGAATTTGCAGGCTCCTGCATAGTCCCACACCCCAACCCGACTCCGTCCAGTGATGTTTATAATAATCACCTATTTACAGATTGGTTGTTGACTGCTTCATAACATAAGGAGCAGCATTGTCCATTCACATCACCCCCTCCAGGCCTGTTCCGCTATTCAATCAGATCATTTCTTCTTTCTGGACAACCCAAAAACTTTGCAATGGTTGTCACAAAAATAGCTACCAAAGTCTCCTTAAAGAGTGTTAGGATATGTCAATGTGTATGTCTCCAGTGGTTAGTTTCTGCTGCCTCTAGTTGTACGAATCTTGCCTTGCAAGTAAGAGGAAAATGTGTCAGTGTATAATGTGTTTCATTGAAGTGGCTCCTATAGGTGAATAGCTAACCATGTGTACAAGCTATGATATGTGGACGTGATGTTTACAATCATGCTCAGTGACAGCTTTTGTTGAATATTGTCCTGATCAGTGGAAATGGTTGGTAATGGAATAATGGATGGGATGAGGATGAATTGAAGAATATTTGATGCTATTGCGATAAAAATCGGGAATGAAGAGTCTAATGGTGACCATAAATCCATTATCGATTGTTGGAAAAATCCATCTGGTTTACTAACGCCCTTTAGGGAAGGAAACTGCCGTCCTTACCTGCTCTACCCTACATGTGATTCCATACCCACAGCAATGTGATTGACTCTTAACTGCCCTCTGGGCAATTAGGGATGGACATTAAATTCTGGTCTAGCCTGTGATGCCCTCATTCCGTGAATTAGTAAAAAATATTATGGGGGATGTAAGACGTAAGTTGGAGATGTTGGCTCTGGGGCCTGGGCATGTTTTAAATACAGAATCATATCTCTAATCTCATAACTTTTGGCATAAACATTATGTCAATTTGTTAAAGTGTTGAAAGATAGAAGCTTTTATGGAAAATGATAAGTAGAGAAAGAAAAGTTCTTTCTTTTAAACTTGAGCTGAGTTTATTTTGTTGAAATAACTAGTTGTATAGTTATGTGAAGAGTCTTGAGACACTAGAACTGTTTCCATTAAATCAAAGAAGGAGCTATACTAATTCCTAGAGATTCTTCCTGATTTCTAGCAACAGGATCATTCAACTACTCTTGACTCCTCACCATGACCCCACATAGAATCTACATAGTTCAGCTGCCTTACCAGCAGTACAACTTAACTACAGTACTCTAAAAGTGGAGTCTACTTCTCTTTCTGTATCACTTCCCCAGTTGCTGTCTTTTCAAACTGCCTGTAACAACTGAATTCCTCGTCAGAGGTCCCCGAACTCTCCTGGATGACCTATTGAAAACCTGTCAATGGATCCTTCCTTACTAATGCCAGAGTTGAATGTTATGGACATTTTGAAATAATCGAAAGTAGCACTGTTGGAACTGAATGCACACTCAGGGTTACATTTTCACAGGTTGCTGAAAATAGATTTCATCACAGAATGCTGAATTTTAATCAGTCCATTGTTAGCAGCTATACATTTAGCTACATAGGCTCCAAAACATGGAATTCCTTCCCTAAATATTTTTGACATCGCTTTCTCTCATTCCTTATACTTACCATTTTACCTAGGTTTTGGTTCTATCTGAACACCTTAAATACAGCTGACGAAAGGAATATGTTGTTGAAACTTATTGGCTTGTACTCTTCAGGACTTTTGAAAAATGCCAGATTTCAAAGGGACGATTCAATGTATAGTGTGAGAGAAAAGGATTCTGATTGTTGCCAAGTTGACTGTAATTGGTTAAACATTGCCATGGAAAATGTAACAATGAGCTATCGTCCATCATATTTTTATTTAATTCAAAAAATATGTAATGCTGGTCATGATAAGTAATGTACCTATTTAAAACAGCCAAAGAGATGTCCTATTTAGTACCATCTACAATTGTTGGAATACATGACCTTACACTTAGTATTGCAATGCCCCTGAAATTCATTGCCTACATCAGTCATTCATGTGAACATATTGGGCAGCAATTCCGTTTGACTGTTTACAATAGGCAAAGCACTGACTGTACTCAACGAGCTTGTGTTTGCAAATTTCAGAATATAATGTCTACTGCTAGATGTAATTCCACAATTGGGCATTACTAGCTGAATAATTCCAAGTGTGCTAAGCATTATACTGCTAATTAATTTAAGTTTAGCAGTTCGGCTCACACTGTGGCTCACGTACATTTGGAACATACATATATTGATATGCAGAGATGTTCTATGCAGGGCATACTTTCTCCATGACAATGCCTTGAATAATCAAGAGTCAAGTCAGCAAACAATCACCCTCTTTCCTCTATATTGATTATTTGCTCCCTTTGCAGTTTGGCAGTCTTGTATCTTGGTGTGCGCAAGACAAATTGCTGTGAGTTCATGTTTAGATTTTAGCAACAGTAAATTTCTTCTTCGGTCCTTATTTGTCTTGTTACAAATGTTGGCAATCGTCCTGAGAGATGCCTTGCATATTGTATTATGATAAAGGTGCTATATCAATTTAAGTTGTTGTTCTTGTTGTATATGTGAGTGCAAATTCACTGATCTTATATTTAGAATGGAGAACTATACTCAAAGTAGCACTGAGCGTTCTACTTGTGATACCTTTAATCACAGATCTCCCCTACCCCTGTAGCAGGATTCCATGAGTAAATTGATCCTGGACCTATAAAGTTAGTCACAGCTGAAAAATCTGTCAACATTCATTTTTCAGGCGCAAACAAGAAAAGAGTCAGTTGGACAAGGAAGCAAAGAGTGGCCAGTCCTTTGAAAACTACCCTGCCATGAGTTGAGACTTGCAGGAGAGAAAAATTGAAGGAGATTAAAATAGCCATTCAGTTTCAACTTATTTTGATCTGGAAATCCTCTGGTGTGAAAATCAGTTTACCTGAGATGAAACAATAAGAAATAAAAATTGCAAACTGATCTATTTTCTGTTACTTAAACTTTTAATTTTGTTTCTTCATTTTTCTACTTTATCTTAAGAAAAACTGTAATGTTGGACTGTGAACTTATTTCTTTATTTTTCTACTTTGTCCCTAGGATTTTGTGCCTAGGTACCTTTGTACCTAAGATGGCACCCAAAATAGCAATTTTGTACTGTACACTTTTCACTGTATTCCTATAACTCTGTACTTGAGTACACATGACAATAAAATCTAATGCTAATTCTAATTCAGTTAAGATGGGAGTAAATCTTTCACAAAAAAATGTGATAAATATGAAGCATCTGATCAAATTATAGGCTTCAATTTTAATTATTTTTAAACAGTGTTGTAAGCTATATAGAATATCTTAAAGTTAGAATATGTTCAAATGCAACTAATTAAATCATAATTCAAGGCTTCAATCACAAGATCAAAAGAAAAAAGGACTGTAAAATCAGGTTCTCCGACAAGAGAAATACGTGAATTTCTTCAAAGCTCCTTTCACTCAAATTGAGTCAGTGCCCTCTGCTGGAAGGCATAGCATCCATTATGCTGACCATGCAACTATTTCTCATGATGGAATTATAAAGCATATTGGAAATTAATTAAGGCAATCAGTGCCAAGCAGCAGTCGGTTGTGAAAGCTCTTTCCATAAGTTAGATCCAGTGAATTGTTGGTCATTATGCTTATATCTTCAGAAAAGAAAGTATAAAAAGTAGCTTTCATACCTGAAGACATCAGCTGAAGTTATTGCATGCAACTTGGCATCATACACATACAAATGCAACTTCTAGATCACCAGTTTTAGTTCCACAAACTCAACCATGGTATCACCTCAGCAATATTGCATTGCTTATGTGATTGTTAGCATATTTGGAGGGCAGACATCAAGTTTGAACCTGTCTAATAGCAATGATTGCTATTAATATGAACTGCTGTCTAATTATGCAGAGAGAGGAGACCACCAATGGCAAGTTTAATCTGAGGGTTACCATGCCTCAGGTGAGGTTAAGAAGGCAAGACCTTTCATCATAACCTCAGCCAGAGCAGGGATTGAACCCTCCCTGTGAGCATCACAAATCAACTGTTCAGCCATCTGAGCTCCAACAGCATTATTTGATTCAGCACGTTTAGTTAGCAATGGTACAGAAGTGTAGTGTTGATGACACTGCATTGGTAATTCAAGATGAACATTCCAAAGTCATGAGTTCAGGTCCCATTATTTCACAGAACAGAGTTTAAATTTAGTTAATTAGTAAATTGAGAATGAACTGCTGGTTTTAATAACGATGGTCTTGAATCTAAATGTCATTTAAAAATCAGCTTCACTAATTTCCTTCAGGCAAAATATTTGCAGTTATTAATGATCAGGCCTATATGCAATTCCACATCCACACAAAGTTGTTGACTTTAAATAGTCCAGCAAGCCAATTGGTTTTAAGGAGAAAAGGGATGTGTATTGAATGCTGGCTTTGTTAGTGCTTCTCACATACCAAGATGAGTAAAAAGTGAAAAGCTCATAAGGATGCTATTGAACTAACTTTTTGTGAGAATCTTCAAAATTGGCCTACTGACTCCTCGTGGGTGTGCATCTACCTTTGATTCAGACATTCAACATTTCCTTTAGAATATATATACTCACATTTTCCAATTCGACTAAAAATTGCCAACTTACTTTCCTAGAATTTCCCTTGCAGGATTCATCACACCAGATGCAATCCAGCAAATCACGCAGACAACTTTGAGTCAATTGTTCCAGAAACCACATCCTTTTGTTACATGATTGCTGCTACATATTGAGGATAAATGGGAGTTTATTCACATTGGTAGTTTAAAAAAACGGAAGACAGAATATTATCTGAATGGTGATAAATTGAGAAAAGGAGAGTGCAGCAAGACCTGGATATCCTTGTGTGCTAGTTAGAGGAACACAGGAACAGGTGTAGGCCATTCAGTCTCTTGATCCTGTTCCACCATTCAATGAGATCAATGTGGCCTAACTCCACATATCTGCCTTTGGCCCATATCCCTTAATACCTGTGCTTAGCAAAACTTTATTTTGCCTCATTTTGAAATTTAACAACGGATCTAGCACCAACTGCCATTAATGGAAGAGAGTTCGAAACCCAACTAACCTTTGTTTGTGGACATGCTCCCTAACATATTTCCTGAATGGTGTGGCCTTAACTGTATGACTATTCCTCCTAGTTCAAGAATCTACAACCAGTAGAAATTGTTTATCTACTCTGCCTTTTCCTGATAATATCTTAAAGACCTTGACCAGATCATCCTTAATCTTCTAACTTCTGGATAAAACAGGCCTAATTTGTGTAATCTCTTCTGATAATTTAAGATTCTCTCCACAAAACTTAACCCCTGAAGTCCAGATATCATTCTTACAAACCTATGATTTACTCCTTCTAAATTCAATATATCCTTTTTAAGGTGTGGTGCCCAGACCAGCTTTCAATACTCCAAGTGGAATCTAACTAGGGTTTTGTATAGCTGCAGCAAAACCTCTGTGTCTTATCATCCAGTCCTCAAGGTATAAAGGCCAACATTGCATTAGCCTTCTTGATTATTTTCTGTTTGTGATATTTTAAAGATCTATGCATCTGAACCCCTAAGTCACTTTGGACGTCCACTTATTTAAGTTTGTATCATTTAGAAAGTACCTTGATTTATTCTTTTTCATGGTCCAAAATGGATAACCTCCTACTTGCCTACATTGAACTCCATCACCCATAGTTTTGCCCATTCACTTTATCAATATCATTTGTAATTTTATGCTATCATCTACAATGTTCACAATGCCACCTAAATTTGAGTCATCAGCAAATTTGGATATCTGGCTTTCAATACCATTATCCAAGTCATTAATAAATAATGGGAATAACTGAGGCCCTTGTGGGCCTAGCAACATCCTTCCAATTTGAGTACTATCTATTATCCCTACTTTTTCTCACCTGCAATTTCCCAACTATGGCTTTTACCATAGTTAACAATCTCTTAAGAAAATAAACATTCAAGTGCAGAAAGCATCAAAAAAAGGCAAAGATAAGTTGGCCTCACATCACAAAAAATTACATACAGGAATATGGGTATCTTACTGAATTGTACAGGCTCTTGCGAGACCACACCTGGAGAACCGTGTTCAGTTTTAGTCTCCTTATCTAAGGAAGGATGTTTGGCCTATGTGGATGGAGTGCAATGAAGATTTATCAGACTGATTTCTGGGATAGCAGCTTTGACATATGCAGACAGACTGGTACAGTTAGAGCTACAGTTTAGAGCTTTAGAAGAGAGTTTTAAAAAGTTTAGATGAATGGTAGGGATCTCATTGCAACTTATAAAATTCTAACATGGATAGACAGAGTGAGTGTAGGAAGGATGTTCCTAATGACTGGGGTGTCCAAAACCAGGCTCATTTTCTAAGGATACAAAGTAAGCCATTGAGAACTGAGATGAGGAGAGAATGGGGAGTCTGTGGAAATATCTGCCACAGAAAGTGGTTGAGACCAAAATTTTACTGCTTTCAAGAAGGGGTTACATGTAGTTCTTTGGGATAAAGGGATCAGATTCTATGGGAAGAAAACAATTACTGAGTTGTTTGATCAGCCATGATCATACTGGATGGCAAAGCAAGATTGAAGTCTTGCATAGTTTACTCTTGCTCTTATTTTCTGTGTTTCTATTTTTTCTTGTAAGTAAAAAGGTCCCAAACACTTAAGTGTGTAAGATGAGAGAGTAGGTAGGCAGGCAGGTGAGTGAAGAACTAGAATGGAAATTGCATAAGTAAGGGAGTAAAAAAAACACAGTAGGATTTCCAGTAGGTGAGGTGGCAGTATGCCAGGTGGGAGAGGAGTTAGGGTGGCAGAAGTGTGTGCCATTTGGGTGACACTGTATGGTGGTAGTTGGTCTGGATTTGGATTCTAATGAGTGATCACAAGATGAGTGAAGGTGTGGATCTGTAGTTGGGTGAGGGGATCAGGTAGTAAGCGGGTGATATGGTAATGTACCAGGTGGATGAGATGATAGCGTGATTGGTAGGTAAAGGGTACGGTGCCAGCTTAATGAGATTGGTTAGCGGGGAAGGTGGCAAGTGGTTGAGAGATTAGAACAGGTTCTGAAGAAGGGTCAATGGACTCGAAATGTTAACTCTTCTTTCTCTCCACAGATGGTGCCAGACTAGCTGAATTTCTCCAGCAATTTCTGCATCTTATTCTCATCTGCTGTTTGGTATACTTGTGCTGGTCTGTTTCATGTATCTGTAGAATGTTTGCAGTTCATATGCTGGATAGGTTATGATGTTTCCCTGTGATAGGGTTGTCCTTTACCTCTCAGGATTTGTCTGATTCTTCCTGCTTTCTGCACAAATTGAATAGCTTTCTCAAAAGTTAAATCTTCTCTGAGCTATAACCATTCTGCTGAAGACTCTTCAATAATTCTAACAGTTCTTTCTTTTGTAAATTCTACTTTCAAAGTTCCATTGTTACCATTTTCCACAAAATTGTAAAGATCATAAATGGGGTTATTTATGGCTTTCCCTGGATGACAACCTATCTGGTAAATATTGTTATTTCAAGAGTTTTCTTTGTTCTCAATTTGAAGTATTTATCACAAGCTGTCAGGACTTAGTCAGAAGTATCTGCATTTTTTAAATTGGCAGTTTATAATATCTTCGGCTATAGGATCTACTGAACATAGAAATGTATATCCTTGTTCATCTTGAGATTTAATATTTAATTTTAAAGAAATATCACATCTACAAATTGTCCAAACCTATAATTCTGAGGTCGTTGGCTTGCTCGCTGAGGTGGCTTGCTTTCGTTCAGACATTTCATCACCATGCTAGGCAACATCATCATCATGTTGTTCTACTGCACTTGGAATTTATACTGTCCGGTCTGTTATGGTGAGTACTGTCATTTCCGGTTTTGTTCTGTATGGTTTGCATATGGGGTCCAATTCTGTTGTTGATTGCATTTTGGGTTGAGAACCATACCTCTAGGAATTCCTACATGGTGGGAAGTGGTCTTATTCTGCTCCTAATTTTAGTCTTCATATGTATCATTCTGCCACTTCTCAGTGTGACTAGATTCTACTCTTTTCCTGAGCCATATTGATTTCCTATGGCTCTTACAGTGTTGTGGTCAAGATTTTCTTCTGGATGTGACACTTTCGACCTGCTGGTGTTTCTGTGAGTGTTGCCAGTTGTTTCTCTGTGTACAGATATTCAGACTGGGACTGACTGCGTCTTCTTAAAGCAATAATGTTCTTAAGGTGATAAACACCTCATGTATTGTTGATTTTTGTTCACCTTCTTTATCAATTTTGTGACCATGATGCATTTGTACAATGATTCCCACCACTGATCATCACGTTATATGTGATGGTATCAACCAGTAATGATTTGTGCTCAGGTTAGAGTGCTGCACCAATCCCTTTATTGTAGATATTTTTCTAATCAACATGTTCAGAGATATTATTACACATATCTGGAGCACATGGGACTTGAACCTGGAGGTAGTAATACTCTCACTGCAACATGAGTACATACCTAATCTTATCTTGTGGATATTTTCTAATCAGCCTGTTCAAATACATTATTACACACTGTGGAGCAGATAAGTCTTGAAAAAGGGTGTCCTGGTTCAGAGGTACACTACCAGTACACCACAAGAACCCTGTAATCCTCTTTTGAAATATATTGAGTCTAGTTAATAGAATAGGAAGAATAATCACTATTGAGTTTTAACGAGAATAGACATTTGTATCACACAACAAGGTATAGTTTATTGCCCGATAGAAATAGTTGCAAATTACATTGGCTGCTTATGCATAATTACAGTACTATCAGGAGCTAAAAATGACATGCTGGTCTTCTCTGGGGTCTCATTCTAGATTGTTTCTTCTCTATCTAATTAATGTGAGACATCATCAGATTGGTTGGAGATTAATTAACATTTATTGCTTCTGCATCTAGTTACTTATTCAATACTTATGACATTAAGGGAAAAGGAGATAGCATGAGAAAATAACATTGTGGTAGATGACAAGCCATAGTCTCTCTAACTGATTAAAATTTTAATCGCCATCTTCGGTTTGTTCAACACCACATCAGCTTGATCACCCTTTGATCTTTTGCTTATAAATTCTGTGTCTAGAGAGAGATGCTACCCCTCTCACTAACACCTGAAGAAGGAGCGAGACTCCGAAAGCTTGTGTCTTCAAATAACTTTTTGACCAAAACCTGGTGTCATGTGATTTTTGACATGGTCCATAAAGGTGGATCCTGCTCAAGGAGCTCAATAATCTATTCTCACACCTGTGAGCATGTGTTCCATATGTGCACACTTTCTCTTCCACACAGACACTGTCTCTCGCGCGCACACACACACACACACACACACGAGAATCTATGGGGGTGAATTTATGTTTGCAGATACATTGTTTTGTTCAAAAAGCACACAATTTATAGACAGTCAGTCAGTCAATGTGGCTTTTTATAAATTCCTACTTTAAGAAATAAAACCAGTCAGACTCCAAACTAAAACACTAACAGATTCTAAACAAGGTCTCACACCCACAGACATTGTCTGACCTGAAATGTTACCTCTTCTTTACTCTGATGAAACCTTTAGTTCTTTCAGAAGAGTGACTTGAAAGGAATTGGGGATTTACATATACATATTAATCAATTAAAACCTTCTAACTGATTAAAGATTTAACAGCATCTTAGGTTTGTTTAATACATCCGGATCAGTGATGTGACCCTTTGATCTTTTGCTTATAAAAGCTGTGTCTGTTACTACCTCTCTCACGAACACCTGAAGATGGAGTGAGGCTCTGAAAGCTTTGTTTTCAAATAAAACTGTTGGACTATAACCTGATGTCATGTGACTTGAGCACAGGCATTGAAACTAAACCAACTTCTGTCTTTGTATGATGTCAATATACGTTCACTTTCTCAGGGGTCTTTGACTGCAATGGTAGCCTATCTTTAGGCTTATGGTCTAGGTTCAAGTCCCACCTGTCAAGGGGTATTTCAGATGTCCGAACAGGGCTTTTTTTTGAATAATATATTCACCTCCAAATGTATAGAGAAAACTAAATAACAATCATCACTTTCCAAACCTATGACCACAACCATGTAGAAGAAGGGCAAGAGATACATGATAACACCACCACCTGCAAGATCTCTTTCAAACGAGTTATCATTTCAACTTGGAAATTTATCACTATTCTTCCAGTGTTGCCTGGTAAAAATCATGGCATTCCTTCCATAATATTATTGTGGGTCTTCCTACACCAAATGAACTGCAGCATTTCAAGAAGGGAGTTCACCACTACCTTCCCAAGGGTAACCAGGCATGGGCAATAAACCTGCCAGCAACACTCATGTTCCATGGGTGAATAATAAAGAAAATAACAAGTATTCTTTTGGATATCAGAATTTTGAGGAGTTTCACATGAAGCACTTTTCAGTAAGCTGCTCTTTGTGAACCCTGAAAGCCAAAGACACCAAAAGTTGATATTGCACTCCCTCTTGCATGTTTGATGCTGCACCTTTTGTTACCTTGGTGGTGAAAATGTTATGCAACAGATTGCGCTAAACCTGGCTCAGGTCTTTACCGCAAAACTTACCTCAGACTGTCCATGGAGCAGAAGCATTATCCGAGTACATCTGCTCAATCACCTTTCATGTGGCAACGTAGCACTGTTGTAGTGCAATTTCAGTATAGTTCCAGGTCTTTACAGTAGGCATGAAACAAGCCTGAGTGGAATGCCCTATCATCCAATAGCCTGACTACTTGTTTTGCATAAAGATGGCAAAGGATGAATGAATCATGAATATTGCCAGAGGACTGAGCAAAAATCTCCTTTATGTATCGCATGAGTTCTCAAATTTCTTACGTGTTGACAGAATAGAATCTCTGTTTAACCCAAAAGATTTCAGAATGGTTCTGGGGAGCAAGTAAGGCAATCTAATTGCAGTCTATGACATCTCACACCCTGTGCAGAGCTGCAACAAAAGAAGGATTATTATTCCCTGCTTGTGTTTTGTTCTTTTCTTGGCAGAAGAGCTGGAGCTGTCCCATGGGCAGTAGAGAGCTTTGGTGACCTCTCTGATACAATAGTGAATTGTAAATTGAGAGATGTACTAATGTCACTTGTTGCTGTCTGGAAAAAGCTTGTTGCACTAAAGCCGAATTGCTAAGTGTGTCTGTCACATGACGAGTCAGGCAATAAACAAATTTCACAAGAATCAGATCTACAACATGCATAAGACCTTTAATCAAATATGTTAATTGTTATTTTGAGCAATTCTGTAACGTGTCTGCAGATCATAGAGGACCCCAATCCAATGTGGTAGGTTTGGCATCTCAGGTATGTGTTGGGTGTCCATGCACCACTGCATTTTATCTAAAATGCTTAAGCACCATCTTTTTACCAAATTTACTGAATTTACAGCCAAAGACTTTCAAGGTCATTGAATTTAAACTAAGTGCAAAAATGGAAAGATACACATCATGCCCACTTTCCTATGTACTCTTCATTGCAATCTACACCCTATTGACCCCACAATAAGTCTATTTAGTCTTTTATCTGGATTTGGAATTGTGAAGCAAATCCCATTCTCTGCAACAAAAACGGAAGTTGCTGGAAAAGCTCAGTAGGGCTGGTAGCATCTGTGAAGAAAAATCAGTTAACGTTTCGGGTCCAGTGACCCTTCCTCAGTTCTGAGGAAGGATCACCAGACCTTAACTCTGATTTTTCTTCACAGATGCTACCAGCCCTACTGAGCTTTTCCAGC
>NC_063335.1:100510898-100562980 GCF_021869965.1 Rhincodon typus | reverse complement strand
CTGATTTTTCTTCACAGATGCTACCAGCCCTACTGAGCTTTTCCAGCAACTTCCATTTTTGTTTCTGATTTACAGCATCCACAATTCTTTCGGATCCCATTCTCTGCAAATTGGCTGACCTCAGCATTTGAAAATTGTCACTGAATGCTATTAGTGATTTTTCATGACTGGAGAAAATTGCTTTCATGCAATTTATCACTGTACTTATAGTATTGTGCATTGTGTCTACCTCTGTGTAATTCAAGTAGTAATCAGCCACAATCAAATTGTTCTTTTGTGATAAATCAATATCAATGTTCTGGCAAAGTCAATTTGGTTTTCATGATGCTATTGTTGTTTGCCTTCTATTCTGTTGTACTATATGGATTCTTAAATTGTAATCCCTCTTCCTTCTACAGATTGGAGAATAGTGACCATTAAAATCACAAGTTACAGGAGGTAAAGGATAAGAAAAAAAGAAATCGAATAGTACACTGGCTGAGAGCCACAAATATTGCTACATTAAAAATGTATTGCTACACAAAAAATGGCTACATTATGCATTTAAAAGGGGAATAGAGAATGACTAATTAAAAGGAAGTAGAAAGAGAAGGGAAGGGAAGTTCTGAGAAAAGAAAGAATGAAGTCCTTGTGCGATCCAACAAATATAGTAAACATCAATGTAAGAAATCTCGAGAATGTTGTAAAAATGTGCAATTGTGGATATTTCCTCAAGAGAGTTATTGACTATAAAACCAGGAAATGCTGATAAACCTGTGCGAGAGCCTAATAATTAGCTTGGCTCTAATGAGGCTACATTGCAGTCTTATTCTAACTCCTAGAAAGGAAATATACGTTTGAAGGAAATTTTGAAAAGTTGAGCATTTTTTAAAGTTAGAACAAGAGAAATTATAGAGATACGATATAACAGATGTCATAAAAGTGGCACAGGCTTCAAACAAAAAAAGCAAAATGCTACAGATGCTGGAAACCTCTTATATTGCAGGGACCAAGCACAGATTCTTTAACCGTGAACCTAAAACTCCCTCTACTGACCCCTTCTCCCACCTCCAACACACCCACTCCTCCTGGACACCACCCCAAGGCCTCCTATCCTCCCTTGACCTCATCTCCAACTGCCGTCGAGACATCAATCGCCTCAACCTCTCCACCCCTCTCACACACTCCAACCTCTCCCCCGCAGAACATGTAGACCTCCACTCCAATCCCAACCTCACCAGAAAACCCGCGGACAACAGAGGCGCAGTTGTAGTGTGGCGCACTGACCTCTACATTGCTGAGACCAGACGACAACTCTCCGACACCTCCTCCTACCGCCCCCTTGATCATGACCCCACCCCCGAGCACCAAACCATTATCTCTCAAACCATCCACAACCTCATCACCTCAGGTGACCTCCCACCCACGGCCTCCAACCTCATCATTCCCCAACCCCGCACCGCCCGCTTCTATCTCCTTCCCAAAATCCACAAACCTGAATGCCCTGGTTGACCCATTGTCTCCGCCTGCTCCTGTCCCACCAAACTTATCTCCAACTATCTGGACTCCATTTTCTCCCCCTTGGTCCAGGACCTCCCGACCTACGTCCGTGACACCACCCACGCCCTCCACCTCCTCCAGAACTTCCAATTCCCCGGTCCCCAACACTTCATCTTTACCATGGATGTCCAGTCCCTATACACCTGCATTCCCCATACAGATGGCCTAAAGGCCCTCTGCTTCTTCCTGTCCCGCAGGCCCGACCAGTCCCCCTCCACTAACACCCTCATCCGCTTAGCCGAACTCGTCCTCACCCTCAACAACTTCTCTTTCAATTCCTCCCACTTCCTACAGACAAAGGGGGTGGCCATGGGTACACGCATGGGCACAAAGCTATGCCTGCCTCTTTGTAGGTTATGTGGAACAATCCATCTTCCGTACCTACACCGGCCCTAAACCCCACCTCTTCCTCCGTTACATTGATGACTGTATCGGCACCGCCTCGTGCTCCCACGAGGAGCTCGAACAGTTCATCCACTTCACCAACACCTTCCACCCCAACCTTAAGTTCACCTGGACCATCTCTAATACCTCTCTCCCCTTCCTGGATCTCTGTCTCCATCTCGGGCAACCACCTAGAAACCAATATCCATTTCAAGCCCACCGACTCCCACAGCTACCTAGAATACACCTCCTCCCACCCACCTTCCTGCAAAAATGCCATCCCCTATTCCCAATTCCTTCACCTCCGCTGCATCTGCTCCCAGGAGGAGTCATTCCACTCCTGTACATCTCAGATGTCCTCGTTTTTCCAAGGACCGCAACATCCCCCCCTCAGCGGTCGAGAACGCCCTCAACCGTGTCTCCCACACTTCCCGCAATTCATTCCTCACACCCCGTCCCCGCAATAACAACCAAAAAAAGAATCCCCCTCGTCCTCACGTACCACCCCACCAACCTCCGGATCCAACACATCATCCTCCGACACTTCCGCCATCTGCAATCCGACCCCACCACCAAAGACATCTTTCCCTTCCCACCCTTATCTGCCTTCCGGAGGGACCACTCTCTCCATGACTCCCTTGTCCGCTCAACACTCCCCTCCAGCCCCATCACACCCGGCACTTTTCCCTGCAACCGCAGGAAGTGCTACACCTGCCCCCACACCTCCTCCCTCACCTCCATCCCAGGCCCCAAGAAGACTTTCCACATCAAACAGATGTTCACCTGCATATCTACCAATGTGGTATACTGCATCCGCTGTACCCATTGTGGCCTCCTCTACATCGGGGAAACCAAACAGAGGCTCGGGGACCGCTTTGCAGAACACCTACACTCGTTTCGCACTAAACAACTGCACCTCCCAGTCGCGAACCATTTCAACTCCCCCTCCCATTCCTCAGACAACATGTCCATCCTGGGCCTCCTGCAGTGTCACAACGATGCCACCCGAAGGTTGCAGGAACAGCAACTCATATTCCGCTTGGGAACCCTGCAGCCCAATGGTATCAATGTGGATTTCACAAGCTTCAAAATCTCCCCTCCCCCTACCGCATCCCAAAACCAGCCCAGCTCGTCCCCGCCTCCCTAACCTGTTCTTCCTCCCACCTCAAGCTGCACCCCCATCTCCTTCGTACCAGCCTCATCCCGCCCGCTTGACCTGTCCGTCCTCCCTGGACTAACCTATCCCCTCCCTAACTCCCCACCTACACTCACTTTTACTGGCTCCATCCCCGCCTCTTCGACCTGTCTGTTTCCTCTCCGCCTATCTTCTCCTCTATCCGCCTCTCCCTTTCTCCCCATTTATTTCAGAACCCCCTTCCCCTCCCCCATTTCTGATGAAAGGTCTAGGCCCGAAACGTCAGTCTGTCTGCTCCTATGATGCTGCTTGGCCTGCTGTGTTCATCCAGTTCTGCATCTTGTTGTCTCAGATTGGTCACCACTTTGCTTTGTATGTAGCTCTAGTGTCTTCTAGTAACTTGGAAATTTAATTTCCCACCTACTTCAATGTTGACTTCTCTTTCTTTGGCCTCCTTCATTGTTTGAGTCAGCTCAATAGAAACTCCAGAATTTGCCTGCTGGTAATCTCAAAAAAAAAACTACCTATAAAAGACTGAATGTTCTGTGTGTTGTGGAAATCCCTTTTTCCATAATCAATTTGAATGTGCCACCAACTCAAGGAGATCTCCAGACACATGGCAACTGTGATATTAGAGAAATTAGACATTCAGGAAACAATGTTAGTTTTCATGGAATGTTTACATAGAAAATTCACAATTATGAACTTAGTATACCTCTAAACCCAGCTACTCCTCAAACAAAATTTTTTTTTTTTTTTTTTTTTTAAAGCTGTCATTGTGTGTCTAGTTTTATGGACCAGATCAGACCCCCTCCAAATATATTAAAAAGATAGTCTGAACCTTAACTTTTCTTATTTTAAAGGGTAAGTGCAAGATGCTGTGTTCCATATGCAATTTGCTTGGTCAAACTACTAGATTTGAAGCAAAATACACTTTATTCATACACTCCAGTTAAAATGCAACAAAAGAACAAAATAAAAGAAAATAATTAACTTAGCTGTAACTCTGTAAATCTTGCCTAACAGAGTAATAGATTAGTCAGCTACTAAACAGGAACTGTTCCAATACAGTAACTACCCATAAACACACCCTTGGCAAAAAAAATCAATTCTCACATGTGACTCTTGCAGCCCAGAAGGAAAAATATCAAGAGAACTCTGAAAGAGTGTAGCAGGGAGAGATGTACTGCAGCAACAGACCCAGCAACCACTGCCCATACTGAAAAACTAAGAAACTAAAAGTCCTGGTTCTGTTGGAGCTTGATCTACCCTTTCAGGCTGCTTCTATTGTTCCAACTTAAAAAAAGGCCTCACAAGCTGTTTACTTTAGAAGTCTCCAATAGACATCTCTGTACCTCTGTCTTAAAACCTTTAGTTTTAAAAAAAAGGACAAAATAGACCTCTTAAAGCCTTAATATCATTACACTAATGAAGTAAAACAACAAATTCTCATCAATTTAGTGAGATCTATGTAATTACACTCTGGGGAAAGTTTAGTAGCACACTCAATGAAGAAATGTTGAAGAATTGCTAATGCCAGTCTGTGGAGTTCCACATTGGTGGTGCATTTGCAAACTCCAGAAGTTACTATCAGTTTCAGAGGAGTAATGAGTGTGAATCTTAACAGTTCTACTTAGGTTCTAAGCTATGGAATTCTCTCCCTTCAAACCTCCACATCTTTCCTCCACGAGGATACTCATTAAACCTATCTTATTCTCAAAATGTTGACTGACCTAACGTAAAATTTCCATAATTGGCTAGATGGCATACTTTATTTTGTATTGCTTCTGGCAAGTACAATGGGATGGTTTATTATATCAAAATGCTATGGAGATTTTTTTGTTAATTCCAAATGCAATATCTGACCCATAAATTTTCTGTCATTTATATTGTCTGACCTATTTGGTCAAAGCAATCTGTTTCCACTTGTTGAAAATCTGATTCAAGAACAAAGGGGTCAAGGAGATCATCAAATGTAAGGGATTTTGAAAATAAGGCAGTAGAAACTTCTTTACACAGAAACAGACTTCATTTCCAGTGTTAGTAGTTGAGGCAGAAACTAACAATAAACACAAAACTGGTTAGGATGAATAAAGAAAAACTAATTGTGACATTTGAGGATAAGATAGGGAAATGTGATTAAAACTACTTGCTTGGGTGGGAAGTAAATACTCACATGGATTGGTTGGGCTGACTACTTTGGTTCTTTGCTGTTACTGCTATTTCTATCCATGAGTACAAGCTGACTTCTGAAAGAGATAAAGACAATATATATTTAGAATTGCAAAGAAAGTAAGAATACTCCATCATTTGTCTGCAGTTTCATAATTGCACCTTGGATTCCCTTTACCTTTATTTTTCCCTGTCACTTCTCAGGTCCATGTCCTTTCAGACTTGGGACAAGATTACTAATTGGTTAGGATGTCTCTTCAAAATCTGTGTCCCTCCATCACATTTATCTTTAATTTACCTTGTCCTTATCTCTTTTTGTCTAAATTTAAATCTAGACATGTACAAATGAGGCAATGTTCAAAACTTGAATCCACATTGTCTCAAAATGAACTGTCAGTCTAAATCTTGCCAAAAAATGGAATATCTTTGGTTAAATTGTGTTCAATGCTTTGCCTGCCCATCCATGCTTAGTCATTACACACTAGAAACTTGGAATTTTGACTAAATTCCCTTTGTCTAGTCAGCTTCTTCCTGCTTTCAGAAACTTCCTCAAAACCTGCCCTTCTTGACCTGCGTGTTTCTAATCTTAGGCTCGTAATTTCCTTATTTTCTTAAATTTCTATAAGAATGAGAGAAATAAAAGCATGGTGAGTGTTATAAAGTGTTGTATGACAGTATCTATTTTGTAAGTTGATGGTTTGCAGCATAGTAGTCAATTACATGTTAATCGTCACATGGTGTAACACAGGAACTCCACTCTGACATGACTGTCTTTGCTGCAAAGGCATACAGCAGATTGTTAAGGCGCACAAATTGCTAGGCTTTATGTTCTGAGTTCTGTTCTTGGACAGCTAAGTTATTTTTTGTTTCTGATCTCTTCTTCCAAAGCCCTTCTGAATAATCAGATTCCAGATTTCATGATCCCAGCTGCCATGTCAAGGCTACCACCCTCATATGTCGCTTGAAGGTGTGCCTATAGTGAAGGTATGGATACTCTGAAGGTCATGACCGTTGACCTGTTCACAGTACAGAAGGTCTATTGACAAGTGGTTATTATTGATCTAATGAATGTGCGCAGATATTTTGTCTTAGAGTGTATGCCAATGGAAATTACATGTTCCAGGAACGTTGAATTGAAACCTTGTCTTGCCAGAAGATACACCGAAGCCAACTAAAGGTGGAAACTGCTCAGCCTTATCTCCTGCCTTCCTCCTGTCCACACCTCATTTTTGTAGAAGAGTGTTTTGAAGATGCAAGCTTGGTAGACTCAGTTTGATGTTCTCAGCCAGATTGCTGTTGTTCCAAACTCCTCTTTCCTGACTTGTACATACCAGTTACAGTTTTTACAATACATTTTTGATTTTATCATCAAGTGATAAATGGCTGGTAGGGCCTAGACATGTGAAACTAACAAAATCCTCCAGTGTCTTTTTGTCAATGTTAATAGATAACTGTATGACAACAATTTTGGATGATGACATTTTTCTTCGTCGTCAAAACAAACTCCTTGCAGGCATGAGACAATCTGGCCATTTGTTGCTGAAGGTGTTCCTCTGCATGGAGTACTAGTGCAGTGCTGTCAACCTGAAGCAACTCTTTGACAAGGTTATGGTGCACTTTGTCTTGGATCTCAGGCAAGCAAGGCTGAACAGCTTTCCACCAGTACCAATATGTAAGTAGACAATATTTTTGGCTGACTCAAAGACATATGGTAACAGCAATATGCTAAATGTAGTTGCACAATTCTGGTTGTCCCCACTGTGGATTCTAAAGTGCTTTGATGTTGACCTGGCATATCTGACCTTATTATTCTTGTTGTCATGGATATTTGTAAGAGGTATCGCTCCTGCAACATTACCAGCAAACTACAGCCATGTCCAAACATATACACCTCAACAGAAATTGAAAGCCTGCCAAATTTTTCCTATCACCGACCCAGGAACCTCAACTGAATTGTCATTACTTTTGTTTTCCACAGAAAGATGTTTTCAAAAATATACGAGAGCTGTATGATGAGAACACCCTCACTATCCCAGTTTCATTTGTTTAAAGATTTTTTGAAGCCTGATGAGGATGTGTGCATATCGGGCTTTATTTACTGGTTAAATTGATTGAAGAGTGCACTCACTTTTGTCCACACTGTGCTTGTCACACATATGGTTGATTGGAGATTCAATCTATATCCATTATCATTGAGTTGCGCAGAAAGTGCCTCGGTTGTGTTAGTTGTTCAAATTATATTTATGATAAATATGGAATGATATTTGAGTTGTCAAGTAATGACCAAATCCGTTATCATGACAGATGCTAAAGAACGGTTAAATGAAATGTGCTTTGTGATGGAAACGCAGTAAATGATTTTACAAACATAACAACTTTGTCTGAAAGCAGCTGAAGAGAAAAGCAATAGTAAAGAGGATGAAATCTAAACGATAAAGAATATAAGCATTTTAATTCAATCCTTTTTTTTCCCATTTAGCTAGTGAGCGTGAAATGAGAAAGACATAAAAAAAGCAGCTCACTCATACCCGAGCACCGTTGTTTAATTTTGATGTATTGTTCAATTGTAATGGGAAAATAATAAAGCTGAGTGCAGCAGTGCTCTAAATGTTAATGTGCCCTTTCATGTTTGAAAGGGAATAAAATCAGTCCACTTTATTTGTATAATCAGACATTGCACTTTCATGTGGTGGCATTTTTACCCTTTATCTCTGGTGGTTTCTGAAGATATGGTGGCTCTTAACAGCATGACACAATTGATGTTAATAGCAGGTGTTTCAACACAATTGAAGACCCTTGGGACAAGTGCAAACAAAACTGAAGACTCTCTCTAGGTGAAATATTAAGTGTTTGTATTTAAAGGCTTCAAACCTAGGCTGCCAGAATTATTTTCAAATTATGAACATGCAAGCCTTAAGCATTTTTCTTCCAAAATTAGCATATATCTCTGATTTATACCTTTGCCTTTTCTTCTACAGGTGTTTCTATTACTTCTGTCTGCTAACGATAAACTTTGCAGCACTGATCAAAGTAGAATGATGAATAAAACTTAGAACACTGCTGCTAACAGCTGTCAAAAAGAAACCTACATCCTGTAACACAAAAATTAAAATAGCCATATGAATTTTTTTTTGGCAAATGGTTCCATTCGTCTATTGGATGATACGTTTCCTTTATAGCATTCTGTAGAGATTAATGTCATTGGATTCTGAAAAATCAAAGGAATACAAAGCTTCTGAAAATATTTCAACATGCACTCTGTTACTTAAAACAAAATCTCATTACCAACACTTGTCCTTCAAATGAAACTGATGAGAAAAAGGTTTGAGTGCCATTTCCTACATATAAAGGCCTGCATTTTATGCGACACTCTCATCCTCAATTCATGAAGCCCAGATCTTCAAACAAAAGTAAAAACTGGCATTGAATGAAAATATGTGTCCTGTTTGTAAGTGTCTGTGTTGCTTGAAAGAGGAAGAAAGGACTTGGATTTATATCATGCTTTTCATAACCTCAATGTTCCACTACACTTCACAGCCAATTAAGTAATTTTTTGAATTGTTGATTATGTATCATGTAGAAAATAGGGAGGCATGATTTACTCTCAGCAATCTACCACAAACCACAATTTGATGAGAAGCAGGTAATCTGGTGTTGTGATGTTTAGTTGTCACCAAGCATGATTTTGGAAAAAAAATCCAGTTTGAATTAAAAAAGATTCTTGAGAAATTTGATAACCTAAAGTACCAGTGCAATGGCTAGGAAGCTGGAACAAAAGCAACTTAAAGGGGAATAAAGGAATATTTAATATATGATCTACTTCAAGACACATTGAAGAGGTTAAATATCTTGCAAAGGTCTTGTGCTTGGAAACATTACTTGTTAATCATAATTCCTTCAAAGCATGGATTGTCTTAGGTAAGAATTAAGACAGATATCTATTAAGCCTAGCTTAGTATCATTAACACTTGCAAAGGGGCAGAATGGACTATTATATAGGACAAGAAAAACAGACAACCAATACAAGGACAGCCAAACTCCCAATTAGATAGACCTTTCGAATGACTTATGACCCTGAAATAATTGGTAGGAGGAACGTTGAAACTTGTGTCCCAGCTCAGATTGAGGTTGTTGGCACATTATGTTTTACTGTATTGTTTGTACTTTGTAGTAACATTTGTCTTTGATTACATCCACAAGACTATCACTGTTGAGACCAGGTGTCAAATTTTATTTGATAAATATTGAATGGGTAAGTTTAAACCAAGGCACAGAGGAATAAATGTCAGCCTGGCAACCTGAAGATGTACATTGAATTCCACTTCTTCAAAAAGCATAATCTCTTGAGAGCGCAAATGGGGTCTCTTCCTACTGAGAGCATCTCCAAGTGTAGCGTGTACTCTGTATACTGCATTGAAATTTCAGCCCAGACTTAAGTGGGGCTTGAACTTGCAGACAGAGCTAAAGCTGCACAGTGACAGAGGCCAAATTTGTTTTAAGGATATTTTAATAATCATCATTTCGTTAATTCCTTCGGCATAAAAGCAGGTTGTGACCAACTTAGGAAATGTGGTATTATTAAAAAAGTAACTAACCTACATTCTTGCTACTTTTTCACTTCCAGTGAGGACCAAGTAGATTTATCTGTGCAGATCTTGCTGTCACTGACGACACAAATTAACAGGATGGCCACTGGCCTCCAAAAACTGTTCAATTTAATCCTTTCAGACCAGAAATAGGGACTGATCTAGAAACATGTGCTCGGTAAAATTGCTGCTTATCTCCCATCATAAGCCATTCTAAATTGCATAGCTACCAATGAGTTACTTTGAGAAATGTGTTTTTTGTTGTTATGCACGCAAACATAAAAGTAATTGTTTCAGGCAATGTTCATTACAACAATGGAGAAGGAAGAAATATGAGCATTTAAAAAGCATCTTGATATAATGGCTGGAAGTTTTTTAGGCTTGCCTGGAGCTTTTAGAAGGATGGGTGGAGAAAATTGATTGAGTGGGAAACAAAACTTCTGTTCCTGATGGCAGGTTAAGTGCTTGCTATTAGGTTTACAGAGACTTTCAAGTGGGCTGGATTTCCTAGCCGGAACCTGTTTGAATTCATTTGAATGTCATAACTACTCATTAACACCCCAGTCTACTGGAATTATATTCAGAGGCAAACAGAAAACATGTTTTTTCACAAATGCAACTATATACAGATGAGATGAGAACCAGGTAGATGGACTGCTTTTTTCATGCTCTAGAAAGTACAAATTTCTTTCCAAAAACTTAGTCCATTTAGGAAAACAAGCTTTTTTTTTGCGTGGACAATCCAGTTTTATGTTGAAACCTCCCCATGTGATCTAGCTCATGAGAAGTCCTATTCCTTTACAGTCTGGTTTATTGTTCCTAAAATCTGTCTTTGGTGAAAGGGAAACCTGATGACACCATTAGTCTACCCAAGTGAGGCAGCCATATTACTAATGCTACCATACCTGACCACTGCAGGCAAGCAGTGTTCACCTCAAAAGGGGGTTCTTCTCATAAAGCTACCTTTGTGACAGTGTGCTTGTCCCATGCACAGATCAGAATCTCCGAATTGTGACAAGTCAGTAACCTGAGGTGCATGAGGGAGATGTATGTCACAGCTTCACTTATGTTTTAAGCACAAACTTTAGCATTTTTGTGAGCACCAGCTGGGCTACATTGGAGCTGCAAAACGTTGTACACATAGATGTCATGAGACAGGTGATAGAGTTACCTGGCACCCAATCTTGTGTCCTGTGCAGTGGCAACATTGCAGCATTAACTTACACTCGGAGAAGCATTGAGTAGACAGTAGCACTTACAATGCAGCATTGGAGCCAATTTCTAGTGAATTTCTAGTGACTAGTGGTGTGCCTCAGGGATCGGTGTTGGGACCGCAATTATTTACAATTTATATAGATGATTTGGAGTTAGGGACCATGTGTAGGGTGTCAAAGTTTGCAGATGACACTAAGATGAGTGGCAGAGCAAAGTGTGCAGAGGACTGTGAAACTTTGCAGAGGAACATAGATACATTGAGTGAGTGGGCAAAGGTCTGGCAGATGGAATACAATGTAAATAAATGTGAAGTCATACATTTTGGTAGGAGTAATAGTAAAAAGCGTTATTACTTGAATGGTAAAAAGTTGCAGCATGCTGCTATGCAGAGGGACCTGGATGTCCTTGTGCATGAATCACAGAAGGTAGGTCTGCAGGTACAACAAGTAATTAGGAAGGCAAATGGAATTTTGTCCTTCATTGCTAAAGGGATTGAAATTAAAAGCAGAGAGGTTATGTTGCAGCTGTACAAGGTGCTGGTAAGGCCACACCTGGAGTGGTGTACACAGTTTTGGTCTCCTTACTTGAGAAAGGATGTATTGGCACTGGAGGGAGTGCAAAGGAGGTTCACTAGGTTGATTCTGGAGTTGAGGGGGTTGGCTTATGAGGGGAAGAGACTCAGATTGGGATTATATTCATTGGAATTCAGAAGATTGAGGGGGGAATCTTATAGAAACATAAAATTATGAAGGGAATAGATAAGATAGAAGTAGAGAGGATGTTTCCACTGGCAGGTGAAGCTAGGACAAGAGGGCATAGCCTCAAGATTAGAGGGAGCAGATTTAGGACTGAACTGAGAAGGAATTTCTTCACCCAGAGGGTTGTTAATCTATGGAATTCCTTGCCCAGTGAAATAGTTGATGCTACTTCAGTAAGCGTTTTTAAAGATAAGGTAGATTTTTTTTGAACAATAAAGGAATTAAGGGATACGGTGAGAACGCGGGTAAGTGGATCTGAGTCCACGAAAAGATCAGCCATGATCTTATTGAATGGCGGAGTAGGCTCGAAGGGCCAGACGGCCTACTCCTGCTCCTAGTTCTTATTTCTCTTGAACTGCCCATGGGTGCTGACCTCTGCTGCCATCTCTTTCCAGGCTGCTGTTATCAGGCTGGATTGCCTTTGTTGCCATCCATTGGCAAAAGAGCTTCCCTTCTGTCTGGTCCTGATCACCTCTGGGGTTGATGGGACAGAGGTTAAGTGACACCACAGTGGTCGGATGGCCTTACCCTTGTGCCATAACAATTCTGATTGTTGCAGAAAACAAAGTGTTGTTTTAAATGAACGATAAAAGATTATTGGCAAAATGCAGGAATGTAGAGTGAAGTTAAAATCAAATTAGCCATGATCTTACTGAATGTCAGAGCAGACTCAATGTCAAGTGGACTACTCTTGCTCCTTGCTCGTAGGTTCGTAAATATGATGACTTGTAATTGGGATCTGAAAGAGCCCAGTGTGGGACAGAATTTCCTGCATGGCCACAATAAAATGTAATGTTTTACATGCTGATGAATATGTAATGAACTGAGAAGAATAACCATGCGAGATAATGGCCTTGCCCATGAGTGGAGGTCCCTCCTGGTTTTCTGCCCAATACCACATTTCAATCAAAAAGTATATATAATTCTTTTCCATGTAAATTCTTACTACTAATTACTGTTGGTATGTGGTGACTATTGTTATTGAAAAAGCCATTTTAGTCATCGAAAGCCATTTAGTCTTAAATATCATCTCGAGGGAGAAAAATCACTTCACTTTGAACTCACCATTGTGTAATAAAATTGTAAACTTTGCTAAAGGATGACAGGAAATTAAAAGTTTTAATTTTACTTTCCTCAGGATTAGAACGCAACAAGTGCATTTGAACAAACAAAGGCCAATTTATACAGCGTGAGAAAAGAATGCCAATTTTTTTGGGCCATTATTGTGATGTAAATACAGCAAGAATGGTTAACGATAAATCTTATTTCTCTGACCAGCCAGGCAGACCTTGACAGCAAGACAATGGAAAAGCAAAGTGTTTGCCCAAAGGAATAGGAAAGTTTGGCCAATGTAGCCCCAACAGCACATCTCCAAATGCTTGCTAGTGAACCGACAGTACTTGAGTTGACACCAAACTGAGACAAAACTGCCCAGCCCTGTTCCCTGGTCTCAAGTAATAAGTTGTCCGAGAGGATCAGTGATCACAGTAAATAAAAGAACAATAGGGTACATTCACCACCAAAGAAAATTAAAATGCAACTTTAGGGCCAGGTTTACAAGTCTTTTATGATAGCATCATAAGACTTAAAATCCAAATCCCATTTTTCATTGCAGGATGTGTCGCAGCACAACCTCTGACCTCCCAATCCTAGTGGCATTATGGTTGAGGTTTGCTAAGGGGAATATTTCTGGGTAGGGCTAAATGCTTATGTTCCACCAGCAGCTGGCAGTTTAGACCTGAATGTGCAGAAATTTCCTGACACCTTAAGACAGTTAGGCTGAAAAGTCTTGTCAGATTGTTGATGCAAGAAATATTTTTGATTTTACTATCAGGAACATGATTTTTCACTGGGTCTGAAGTAGATATTCATAGAATTTGGACCTGTACTGTATTACATGATGAATAGACTTGCACATATATATTTTATGGGAAATGCTGGTTTATTCAATGTTATATAGGCCTAATCCAATCACATGTTACTGGAAGTCTGCAAAACGGGTTTGTATCACATCTATTTCCCAGCATGTTTATATTAGACTGCTGAGATCTTGTCATTTGAGTTCCTCAGTCTCAGTAGTTAAGCTTCTGACTCAGAATTTCTAGCCTTTTACAGTGGACATTAAGGCCTTTGCAAACTTGCACAGTTCTTCATACTAGATGGATAGATTACAGAAGAATGGCCTGAACCCCTCTAACCACCTCAATTTTCTTTCCATGTGTCAATCTATGAATTTCAACTAAGAATTTATAACAAAGGTTAAATTCAATCTGATAGCTTTTTTTTTCCCCCCAATTGTGTTAAAAGCCACAGTAGTATTGGATACCCTTTAGCACCAAATAGCCAGACAGTGCCCTTGCCTTCTTTTTGACAGCATGCATACACTTTAGATGATGAATGCTCCTGCGTGATAAAGTTTTATCATATATTATCATCATTAACTGGAAACTTGTTAAGAAAGTGGAGGAAGAATTGGTTTTAGTTTGCAGTTTCATGACTTGCTGATTTTTAAAAAGGTGGAAAATCATTTCAAACAGTAAATAATAAACAAAATTTCCAAGAAATCATGATTTTAACTCAATGGCTGGCAAGCCAACTGGGGAGTTCATTAATCTGATGTTTTCTGATTTATATTGAATAAATTATTGAAAGGGGTCAAGGAGGCAGGAGTTCAGAACCAGGTATATTCAGAGAGAAGAGATCCATAATAGCAGAACTGCTGTTAGTAGCAATCTCCAAATAGTTAGGGATGTGGAAAAGTTCTGAGATTCTTCCTCATCATTGTGTGGGGGAAAAAAATACCAGAAGCAGAGGTTGTGGAGGAAGGCAGCCTAGAAAGCTGTTAAAACAACATAATTTAAGGAATTCATGCTATGTAATAAGTAAGGGTCCTGGGGAGAGACATTATCTAAAGAAAATTGTACCGAATTAATGCACAGCAGAGATCAACCAAAGGGAATCTTATTACTGTTTTACCAGCTTGGTGATTGTTTTGTGGATTACTTCATTATAAATATACCATTACTTTTTAACATATCTTCAGTTTGCATTGTTAGCTTTGTGAACAATTGTTATTTTGGCTGTACCTACAAAAATAAAGCAAGGGAGAATACCTACCCTTACATCTACAGATGTTCTAACCCAATAGGAAGGATTGCTAACCTCTCCACAGCACCATACCATACCATCAGGAAGCTTTGTCATGACTGAATGATGAAGGATCAGATATTGCTTTGGCCAATGCAGCTGTGCAAAAAGATCTGTTCCTTCTAAAAGATTTCCTTATTTTCCTGCTTGATATTGTGCTGTGACTCTCATGGATCATCATCATCCATCATATAGCCTTGTATTGTCCTCCAGTTATCTGTGTGAAGCATTCCAGGATAAAGTGTCATCATTTGTCTGCTTTGTACTGCTACATACCAAGGTGTGAGTTGCATGAGAACCTGAGCTATAGATATGTTATGGCTCTTGTTGGTCCCAAGAAAAGAGGTATTGCATTGCAGCTATGCTGTGTCTTAGGACATGGTATTCTGACCAATGTTTCTAACCACAGAAAGGGTCTATTACCCTCAAACAATATTAAAGAGGGACAAAACAGAACTTGAAGGTAAACTTGGGGCAAGTGGTGGTGCAGTGGCATTTTACTGGACCAGTAATCCAGAGGGTCAGGCTCATGTGCTAGGGGCATGGGTTCAAATCCTACCATTGCAGATCAATTAATAAATATCTGGAAATAAAATTAAAGGCTACACTAATGGTTAACATTGTTGGTTGTCATAAAAATGAAACCTGCTTTAGAGTTTATGACTCTAACCGACAATGTGGAAAATTGCCTAGGTATAACCTGTACACAAAAAGCAGGCCAAATCAAACCTAGCCAATTATTGTTAAAAAGTCTACTTTTAATCTTCAAAAAAAAAAAAAAAGTGATGGAAGGTGTCAGCAACAGTGCTATCAAGCAGCACCTGTTCAGCAATAACCTGCTCAGTGATGCCCAGTCTGGATTCTACCAGGGCCACCCAGCTTCTGATCTCATTACAGCCTCACTTCAAATATGGACAAAAGAGCTGAATTCCAGGTGAGGAGAGGGTTATAGCCCTTGACATCAAGGCCTCATTTAACAAAGTGTGCCATCAAGGAGCCCTAACAAAACTGGAATCAGTGGGTATCAGGGCAAACTCTCAGCTAGTTGGAGTCAGACCTAGCACATAGGAAGACGGACATGGTTGTTGGAGATCAGTCATGTCAGTTCCAGGAAATCTCTGCAGGAATTCCTCACAGTACTGTCCTAGGCCCAACCATCTTCAGCTGGTTGAACTATGACCTTTCCTCCATTATAAAGATCAGAAGTGGAGATGTTTGTCGATGACTGCACAATGTTCATTATCATTCATGAATCCTCAGATACTGAAGCAGTTCATGTTCAAATGCAACATGATCTGGACTTGCCTTAGGCTGACAGGAGTTAAGTAACATTCTCACCACACAAATGCCAGGCAAATACCATCTGTAATTAGAAACAATCTAACCAACACTTCTTGACATTCAATGGTATTCCCATCACTGAATCCCCCATGAGCAACATCCTTGGGGTTACCCTTGACTAGAAACTCAACTGGACTTACCACAAACACAGTGGCTTTAAGAGTACGTTGAAGGCTAGGAATACTGTGGCAAGTAACTCATTTCCTGACTCCTCAAAGCCTGCCCTCCATTGGCAAGGCACAAGTCAGGAATGTGATGGAATACTCCCCACTTGCCTGGATGAGTGTATCTCCAATTGTGCTCAAGCAGCTTGACACCATCCAGGACAATGCAGCCTGCTTGATTGGCACCACATGCACAAGCATCCACTCCCTCTACCACCAGCGCTCAGTAGCAGCAGTGTGTACTATCTGCAAGATATACTGCACAAATTCACCAAAGATCCTTAGACAGCACCTTTCAACCCCACAACCACTTCCACCTAGATGGATAAGGGCAGTAGATATGTGGGAACACCACCATCTTCGAGCTTCCCTCCAAGCCACTCACCATCCTAACTTGGAAATATATCACTGTTCCTTCACTGTTGCTGGGTCAAAATCCTGGAATTCCCTCCCCAAGGGCATTATGGGTCAACCTACAGTACATGGACTGCAGCAGTTCAAGGCGGCACCTCATCAACACTTTTTCAAGGGCAACTAGGGACAAGCAATAAATAAGCCCACAGCTTACAACTGAATCAAAGAGAAAAGATACCATGGAACGTAATGGGACTGAAGACTAGTAAATCCCCTGGACACGGGTTGCATGCTAACATATTAAAGGAAGTAGCTACAGAGATAGTCGATGCACAATTAGTAACCTTCAGGAACAAATGCTGGAAAATGGGACTCGTGTAGATTTAGATTAGTTCTTGACAGTAGAGACTTGATGGGCTGAAGTGCCTCTCCTGTACTGTAAAATTCGACAATTTGAGATAGACTGGATGAAATATTGCACATGCATGATCAAGGGCTGATTGCAATATATTCAGTCTCCATTTGGAGAAAATTTCAACTCCTGGAGATGGATGTCAACATGAAGCCTGCTGGAGAAACGTCAAGGGAGAGACGTTAGTGTGGTGGGGTAGGTGTTGCTGGTGTATCTGAGGAACCTCACACTGTTGTGTGAGATGTTACTGCTGGGCAGCATTAGTCAAGAAATAGATGTGACAACATTGAGGGGTGTGAAGGCAATATTTTGCAGATGGAAGAGGTGCATCAGACTTACATTTGTTTTGGAATGTATTGAAAAGGAACTGCCTGTTTTGTCGAGGGAGCCATCAACCATTCACTGATTGATAATGCTGAAATCTGGTAAATGACCTGCCGTGGGCCACATATTTGGAATGGTAAAGTAAGCTGATCTTGTGTTATCAGGTGAGAGGAACTGATTTTGAGATATTTTAAGCACAAATGTAGAAATACAGAGAAACCAGTGATCTCTGTCACACTATGTTGGGAGCATATTATCTCCTGCCTGTGATAAATAATGTTGTAACAACCTCATCTGACCTGTTCTTGCTCTATGGCAAGCAGTGATCGTATGTCACTAGCAATCATGCAACTATTTCCATGACAAACACTATTTGTTTGTCCTTGATTAAACAATGTTTTATATTCGATATAAAAGATAACATTTGCACCACTTTACTGAGTATTGGATTGGTACGTGGCATAAATATCACAGAAAAATCATATTTATCTTTGTATGTGCACCAGTGTCTGCTGATCATGTGATAGCTGCTGTAATGTCACTGTTCATTAGTCTCAGGTGACCAAAGCCCATTGATTATTGTTCAAGTCATACATATTTAGCACAGTTCACCAGTGAACCAAGCTGCTGTTTCTCATTTGTATCCATGAAGAGCACTGGTAATCTATTTATATCCAGTGGATCTCTGCACAAACACAATAAAAGAGAAACATTTCTCAGGCATTTATCAACTATTACCTTTAAAACAAAACCTTGGGGAACTGGTGATATATAAATAAATGCCAATTTCCATTAAGTCCAGCAATCTTGAGGAAAGGTAATAGTATTTATTAGAAACCATCAAACATGTTTGAGTAATTGTTATTGTCAACATAAATACAATGTGTACTGGGATTTCTTCCTTAGAAATCTGTGCATATGCAGCTTTTAAAACTTTGAGATATTAATGGAGTAACTTTGCAAATCTGTCTTTGTGGTAAACAGCTTTATTCAGTTGGAACCCAAAAAGCAGGATATATGAAGATCCTTGTGATGGTCCTGAGCAGATCCACTGAAATAAGTCGAAGGATTGAATCTTGTATCCTTATGATTATGCTGTTCTTATAATGATTTGAAGAATACTGGGTCCCTCAGTACAGTTTGACACCCTTAGTATTAATCAAAGGACCTACTGTTTGCATCTGCTTTAAAAAACACCAAGAAATGGTCAAATGGCCTTCCTTCATAACTTCTGCTGTCATCTCCATTGCTATACATTGGCTGCGTAAGGTGGGGCAAAAATCCCCATCAGCTAAAACCCTCTGAAAGATCTAAGTTTATGGAAATTACATTGAACCTAAAATTCACTGATGTTTTGGACTCGAGAAACCATCGGCCTTAACTGAACCAGGAAAAGGCTGGTTGGGACAGACTGGGTAATATATAAGCCCAGGGGCAGATGTCTGGAACAGGAGTTAGCTTGCAGAAACTAAAGGAAGACCCCCATTCATGCCCCAGCTAAAAACAATAGAAGCCAGACTGCAGGAAACAAACAACGTCAGATCTTCTGGAGCCTACGGAGACAAAGCCATTCAATTCCCAACCACTGCTCAGGCACAGAAATACCAAACATTCCACACCATTATGCTACATGTAACACCATTTCACCTTTGTAAGTAAGAACATTCATGCTACTACTTGACGAATACCCATCTAAGGGAAATACTGAACATTGCAAACCGTCAAAACCATTTACCTGATTGAAAAGCCATTCACATCTCCTCCAGTGATCAGGAAGCCCATTCAACCCTAAGATGAGGAACAATAGCTCAGCAGCTGAAACCAGATTTGGCAGGAGACAAAGGGGCCAGTAGTTGGGCATAACCGGAAGCCCCGAACCCAGCACTACGCACCAAGAAACCAGCAACATGCCCCGATTCCAACTAGGTGTCTGTGTGCGCCCGGTGTGATTGATTCACGAGAGGAGATCAAGTGTCCAAATCAGAAGCGGACCCCGCACACAAAGGAGTCCTTGAGCCAAAGCCGCAAGGAAGAGGAAGGGGGTCGATCAGACTTACTAATCGAGAGAAAGTTCATGTAGACACCTGAGTCAAGGACTCTGCCAACCCTCCCCACCGAAAGCAATCCCTCGCAACCAAGAACACCATCAACCAACCACGAACCTCGACGGCTGGAGGCGATTGAGAGCATCCAGAGACACAAAACACTGACTGGGGCAACACCAGCAACGTCCACCACCATTGAAGACACCGACCCGCTCGCCAGGACCACCAAGAAAGAAAAGAAACCCAAGGTACTCACCCATCAGGTCCAATGCACCGAACCACATCAGCAGACACTACGAGACAGATTGTTAGCAGCGCTTGCGGCCCTCCGCAGATACGCAGTTACAGCGGGAGACGACAGATAAGAACGAGTCAAAATCCCATTCCACTGCAAGGGGGGAGCCCAAGGTTTGGGAGCAAACAGTGTCGGGCATACCCAAGCAAGGGTAGCAGGATAGGGCTTCAGGTTAGCAAGTAATTTTCTCTGTCTCTCTTTTTGTCAGCCGTTTGGGAACGGCCACTCACTAACTATTAAACCCACTGTATCAAGTCTTGGCTGGAAGGCTTACTGGGGGTCATGTAAACTGAGAGACAGGTCTCAGTCATTAATAGTTGGATCAGATAGTCGCTTTCCAGTTTTCCCTGTAAATATACTAAGTTTGCTTGTTTTTCTATAAAATCAGGAGTTTTCTTTGCCTCTGAAGCATCTGCCTCCTGTGTTTTCCACCACACCACATTGCATGACATAAGCCCAGTGTCAGAACCTGGGAGCTGGTGAACAATAAACCAGCCAGCACTCCCTACAGCTGGTCATTTATCACATTGTCTGAATGCAAAGTAGTGATGCTTTTGCAGGCATTAAAACCTTAGCTTGTATTTAGGAGGTATTCATTGTATTTGGAATAGAGTCATGCAGCATGGATACAGACACTTCAGCCCAAACAGTCCACGCTGAACATTATCCCAAACTAAACTAGTCTCACCTGGGTGCCCTGGCCCATATCCCTCCGAACCTTTCCTATTCGTGTATCTATCCAAATGTCTTTTAAATGTTGTAATTGTACCCACATCCACCACTTCTTCAGGAAGTTCATTCCATATGCAAACTGTGTAAAAAAATTTGCATTTCATGTCTTTAAATCTTTCTCCTCTCACTTTAAAAATGTACCCCCTAGTCTTCAAAAGAAGGAAAAGACAACAACCATTAACTCCATCTATACCTCTCATTATTTTATAAACTTCCATCAGGTCGCCTTTCAACCTACTATGCACCAGTGAAAAGTCCAAGCCTATCCAGCCATTCTTTGTAACTCAAACTTTCCATAGTCTGCAACATCCTGGAAAGTCTCTTCTGAACCCTCTCCAGCTTAATAATATCCTTCCTATAACTGGGCGAGCGGAACTGGACACAATAGTCCAGAAGAGGTCTCACCTGTACAACCTCAACATGACTTCCCAATTCCCATACTCAAAGGACTGAGCAATGAAGGCAAGAATGCCAAATGTTTTTTTAACCACCTTGTCTACATGTGGTGTGAACTTCAAAGAATTATGTACCTGCACCCCTAGGTCCCTTCTGTTGTACAATACTACCCAAGATCCTACCATTAATTGTAAAAACCTACCGTTGTTTGTTGTACCAAAATGCAACACCTCACATTTATCCAGATTGAACTCCATCTACCATTTTTTCAGCCCATTGATCCATTTGATCAAGATCCCTTTGCAATCTTAGAAAACCTTCTTCACTGTCCAGTGTGCCACCAATTTTGGTGTCATCTGCAAACATATTAACCATACCCTCTATACCCTCATTTAAATCATTTATATAAATGACAAAGGAGGCCCAGAACCAATCTCTGTGGAACACCACTCCGAAAAGCAAACCCCCACCATCACTGTCTGATTCTTGCCATTAAGCCAATTATGTATCCAATTGGCAAGCTCACCATGAATCCCATGTGATCTAACTTTACTAATTAGTCTACCATGTGGAACCTTGTCAAAAACTTTATCAAAATCCAAATGAGCAATCATCACCAATCTTTTTGGTAACTTCCTCCAAAAACGCAATCGAGTTGTGAGATTTTCATTGCACAAAACCATGCTGACTATCCCTAATTATTTTTTGCCTCTCTATATGTCCATAAATCCTATATTTTATAATCACCTCCAACAATCTACCCACAACCTAAGTCAGACTCGCAGGGCTATAATTTCTCCTTATACCTTTCTTAAACAAAGGTACAACATTAGCCATCCTCCAGTCATCAGGCACCTCACCCATAGTTATAGATGATGCAAATATTTCTGTAAGAGGTCTCGCAATTTCCTCTCTAAGTTCCCAAAATGTTCTGGGATGCGGTAGATCAGGTCTCAGAGATTTATCCATCTTTATATTATCTAAGACCTCCTGAACATCCTCTTCTGTGACGTGAATTGTTTTTAAAACATCAAAGTTTATTTGTCTGTATTCTCCAGACTCCATTTCTTTCTCCACAGTAAAAACTGATACAAAATATTCATTTAGTATCTTTCATCTCCAGGGGTTCAACATAAAAATGACCTCCTTAATCTATAAGAGGCCCAACCTTCTCTCTAGTTACTGTCTTGCTTTTAGTGTATTTGTAGAATTTCTTTGGATTATCTTTAACCTTATCTGCCAACGCAATCTCATATCCTCTCTTTGCCTTCCTGATTCCTTTCTTAAGAAAGCACCTACATTCCATATATTGATTAAGAGACTCAATTGAACCAAGATGTCTATAACTATGATAGAATTCAGTAGGTTAAAACATTTCTTACTTATGATAAATTCTAAGCAAAATTAAGATTTTCTTTTGTTTTCAACCTTTCCATAAAGGACACAATTCACTCCTGCCCATGGACACAACATTAAAAATGCCATATCCTGCTCATGACATATGATTATAGAACGGAAACAGATCATACAGCTAACTGCTCCATGTCAGCAGTATTCAGTGAAGTTTCCACAAACATTCACAACTTTCACCGACACTCAGTTGCAGCAATGTACATTATCCACAAGATTCACTGCAGAAATTCACAAAGGCTTCTTAGATAACACCTTTCAAACCTACAACTATTTCCATGCAAATACATGGGACCACCACCACCTGTAAATTTCTCGTCAAGCCACTCACCATCCTGACTTGAAGATAAATTATATTTCCTGCCGCACCACTGAATCAAAGTCCTAGAATTCCATCTAAATGACATTGTGGGCCTACCTCTAGCACATAATCTATAGTGGTTCAAGATGGCAGTTTACCACCACCTTCTCCAGGGCAGCTAGGGATGGCCAAGAAATGCTTTACAACTGGCAATTTCCATGGCCTGCAAGTGAATTAAGAAGGGGCTTATTTTATCCTCCTTTTTGAGATGTGGGTGTTGCTGGCTTGTCCAACATTAATTGTCCATTGATCTGAGTGGTTTGCCGGGGCCATTTCAGTTAAGAGTCAGGCAATAAGAGTCATTTTTTTTCTGTTTTAGTAATGTCCTTTAGGGAAGGAAATCTGTTGCACTTACCTGGTCTGGCCGAGATGTGATTCCAGACCCACAACAATGTGGCTGACTCTTAGAGATAGTAGGAACTGGCAATGCTGGAGTCTGAAATAACAAAGGTGTGGATCTGGATGATCAGATCAGCAGGTCAGCCAGCGTCAGAGGAGCAGGAAAGTTGACTTTTCCGGTCTGGACCCTTCTTCACAAAATCAGGTTGAAACGTCAGCTTTCCTGTTCCTCTGATGCTGCCTGACTGCTGTGTTCCTCTAGCTCCACACTGTGTTATCTCTGACTCCAGCATTGGCAGTTCTTCCTATCTCTGAAAGAGATTTTTTTTATTTTATGACAATTGACAATGGTTATAAAATTTAAATTCCAGAGTTTTATTGAATTCAATTTTTCATCATTTGGCCTGATGGGATTCAAATTCATGTGCCCAAAATTGAGGCTCTGGAATGTTAATTTTGTGTTTACACCATTTCTAATAATAGCCACACATGTTTCTTTTCTCTCCCATGTGCTTATCCAGCTTCCCTTTAAATATATGTTTCCTATGTTAATTTTTCCACAGTGGCAACCTTCATTTTGTAACTGTGCAAGATCAGTTGGGCCCTTTTACAATCTTTCATTTGTTTCAATGTAAATCTCAAGTGTCCACATTAGTAGTAGTGTCAGCAGTTGAGATTTATTGTTTACAATTAGTAGTGCTGTTTGTGAACATTAGCAACCAGGTTTGCAAGCGCATTAATTATATTTGAGTTTGCAGATCTCCAAATGTGCTAAACAGCTGCCATCTTAGGGGCCATTGGTTTCCATCTCCCAATGGTCTTACATTTTGACATTAAGCTGGTGCACACAGCAGACAAAATCAGCAGTTTTTTTCTTCGTTCCGAAATTTGCTATGAGCATTGAAATCAGCATACAAAATGTAAATTAATACAGATGGTGCAACACTTATAAAATGACAGTGTTTGTTTTTGTGTGATAAATAAATGACTTCAATGTGCTCTTTCAGCGACTCTGCTGTTCTTACGAAATAGTCTCAAATCCCTTGTTTGTAAATAACAAAGAGTGGCACTGTGTTACAATAAGGCTCCAAATTAACAATGCCAAGTTGGAAAAAGTTATGAACTTATTACATAGAGTTCTTTATTCAGTATCATTTTGACACAAACTGTTCTCTTTATAAGTAAATTAAAGGAAATTAAACAAAAGCCTTGCATTTCCATCTCCTAGAAATGTCTTAAAGTACCCTACATACAAGTGAATTAGTTTTTGGCATGATATTTATTTTTAATTATTACATGGCATGTGGGCCATAATGTTGCCTACCTCTAAGTGTCCTTGAACCGAGTGCCTTCTTTGGCCATTTCAGAGAGTAGTTAAGAGTCAACAGCATTACTGTGGATCTGAGGTCAGATGTAGCCCCACCAGCTAAGGATAGTAAATTTTAGTGAAGAAAATGTTTTGCTTTCTACAATCAAAATAGACTCACAGTTACCATTACAATTTCAATTTCATATTTTCAAAACAAAAAGTGAATTTAAATTCCACTCTCTGGAAAATGGGTGTTAAATCCACGTCCCCAAAACATATCCACATAGAATTAAGAGCAGGAAAAGTTCTCTTGACCTTTTGAACCCACTCTACAATTCTTTCAGATCATGGTGATCTAAATGCTCCTAATTTCCACCTGCTCTAATAACCTCTTACCACCTTATTTATTACAAATCTTTACACCTTTTCCATAAAAATATTCAAAAGTTGCAGTCAAACTCTAACCACTGACTTTTGAGGAATGGAGTTCCAAAGATTTATGACCATCTGAGAATGATTTTCTTCTCAAATCTGTCTGAAATGGATGACCCTTATTTTAAAACAGTGATTCCCTAAATACATCCCATAAAAGAAGACATCCTTTTCTCCTTGTCAAGACAGCTCAGTATCTTACATGTTCCATCCAAGTCACCTTACTCTTCTATACTCCGATAGATACAAGTCTAAACTGCCTAATCTTTCATCATAAGACCATATTTACTTCTAGGTGTTGGTCTCAGAAAAGTTTTCTGAACTCCTTCCAGTGTGTTTACCTCCTTTCATAAATAAGAAGCCCAATGCTGTACAGTATTCCAGATAGAGCCTCACAATTGCCCTGACCAACTGAAGGGTGATCTCCCTAATATTGTGTTCAACTACTTGCAATAAACAATGATATTCTAGTACCTTTCATAGTTACTTGCTGTATTAGCATGTTAACCTTTTGTGATTTATGAACTTTGGAATCTCTCACCATTTAGATAATATGCGTCTTTTGTCATATATGCATCTTTTGTCGTTCGCTCTGAAAAAGGTGATATTTCACAGTTTCCTGCATTATACTCAATCTGCTAGGTCTTTGTCCACTCACTTAATATTTCTATGGCATTCATAGTCTCCTTATATTCTCTTCACATTGACTTTCCTAACAATCGTTGTGTTATGAGCGAATTAGTCTGGCACTCTCAATGACTAACCTAGAGACATAATAACTGCCTCAACAATGGGAGTAGGAATTGTGCTGTTGACTGCATCTTCAATGCTGGAAATGAGGGAAAATGCACATAATTGCATAAACAATGCTGCCAGATGAAAAACAAAAAGCCCAACAAATGTCATACATTTATCTGAAGCAATGCACAAAGGTTTAATGCCTCTGAAATTTCCATCACATGCATCAAAAAGGAAAAGGTTAAACTCCACAGAAAAGGTAGAAAACAATGGCAAAAGAAAAATGTGTGCAATGACCAAGGACTAAAGTTCTGCAGATGTGCAAATAAGGTTCACTTTGGCAGAGATAAGGGCAAGAGACTTTGAATACTCAGGGATTATTAGGGATTCTCAGCCACACTTGAGGGAAATAGCACTGGCAGTATTAACTTTACAGCTCCTTATCAGCAGACAGGCGACATTGAAAGCACTTGTGCAAATCTAACCATTGGAAGATATTGATGACTTCTTTTCTCATTCTTTCACTAGGTCTCAAGGCCTGCTTTGCTAACTCGATGTGGAAATGACTCAAAGACATGCCAAGAAGTGAAGAACAGAAACCAGTTTTGCACAGTGATAAACTGCTGACTGCCTGATAATGACTAATATCACCAGAGGCTTCGTGAAATCATCCAGATGTATTAAAGTTAAGTATTGTTGTCACTTTCCCAATCTTTGCCAAGACAATGCCATTGATATTAAGTTACTGTTGGTCAGGTTTCCATAAGTGACTTTTCTTTGTTCCAGATATGGATGGAAACACAATCAGTAGACAGTGGCTATGGCATAGAATCATTGAATGATCGCAACACAGAAAGAGGCCACTCTACCATCATTCTTTTGCTGTCTTTGTGAAGGAGCAGTTCACCTCATGCCATTCATTCACTTTCATTTTCTGTCGGTCTAAAATTTTTCTTCTTCAGATAATGACCCAGTTGTCTTTTGAATCTTTCCATTACACTTTGAGGCAGATTTCCAGATCCTAATGACTTACTGAATGTTGCCACTGATTCTTTTGGCAATTTACTTTAAAATTCCACTGTCTTGTTCTTGTCCTTCCACCAATAGGAAGTTTCACCTTATCTATTTTGTCTTGATAGCTCATAATTTTGAATACCTCTATCAGATCTTTTCTCAAACTTCTCTGACCTAAGGAATCTACGTCCAAATTCTTCAATCTACCCACATAATTTAAGTTCCTCAACTCATCCCTGGGACCATTCTGGTGAATCTTTTGTGCATCCATTTTAAAGCCTTCACATTCTTTCAGAACAGGATGCAAAGTTCCACTGAAGGCTAAATCAGCGTTTTATATTCGTTTAACATAACTTCTTTGCTTTTGCTCTCTATGCCCTTATTGATAATGCCTAGGAGCTGTTTACTTTGTTACCTGGTCTCCGTGAAGTCTCCTTCAATGATGTGTGCACATACTCATTAAGGTTCTCTGCTCCTGCACTCCTCCCGGCATCCCCTTTAGGAATCTTGAATTTATTTTATTTTGTCTCATTCTTCATTATAAAATGAATCATTTCACACTTCTCTGCTTTAATTTTGTCTGCAACTTGTCTGTTATTCCACCAATCTGTTCATGTCTTGATGAAGTTCTGCATATCCACCTCATGGTGCACAATGTTTTCAAGTTTTGTATGATGTGCATGTCTTAAAATTTTGATCTGCACAGCAAGGTCTAGGTCATTTCAGGAAGAGCAGCAGTCCTAACACTACATTGAGACCCAACTATAAACATTTGCTTACCACTGTACTTTGATTCCTGTCATTCAAGCAATTTCATATGCCAACCGTCCTTTTCTTTCCACGTACTCTAACTTCTCTCATAATGCCGTTGTATGAACATTTACAGGGGAAATTAAGCTCAGCTCTTTGTGTAGACCCTGTGCATAAATAGATCTGAATCGAGTGTTGTAAGCCAGTCACACTCTTCACTTGCATCTTTTCTTCCTTTGTATTCTAACCTTTTATCCTTCTCTTCCTCAAATGACAGGATCAACCTCACTCAGTCTGGCCTAACAAGTTAGTTGGCCAGCTCAGTTGTGGTACCAGCTGATTTTGCACTCTCAGAACAGGTTAGATGCAGCGAACCGTCTAATTTGGATCTACTGCTCACTTGCAGTATGTTACTGAGATCCAAACATCAAATTGCCAGAAGGGTCACCCAATCAAATTTGGCACTAGCATACTTGCTGTTTAAAAATTGTCAGTCATATAATGTAAGATCTGGTGCTCATTACAATTGCATTAGAGATTGCAGAATCTATGACTTATATTGTCTTATGTTGGTCAAAGATCAAACTGAACGCTTTTGGTAATCCACAGATGAGTAGGTACTGCAAAATCTCTGCATCATGTGTCACAATGGGCACTGAATCTTTCACTCCTACATTGTACATGCTTAAATAATCACAGATGACAAAACAAAAACTCAACAAGTGGCATACTTAATAAAAATTGAAATAACTGTGGATGCTGTAAATCAGGAACAAAAACAGAAGTTGCTGGAAAAGCTCAGCAGGTCTGGCAGCATCTGTGAATAGAAATCAGAGCTAATGTTTTGGGTCCAGTGACCCTTCCTCAGAGCCAATGATAGGTAGGAAAATCTTGGCTTTTACACAGAAGACATGGTGGAGGGAGGGGTAAGGAGTAAAAGATAGGTGGGGATAGAGACCAAAGAGAGAAATGAACAGTTGGACAGACAAAGGAGTGGACAACATCGAGCTAGGAGGGTGAATAGCTGTTAAAGGAGACTGTTAGTGGCTAACAATGGGTTGTGTATAATAGCAGACTATGTGATCACAAGGCCTGGTGTGTGAGAGTGTAGTCTAGGACATAGGAGAGCTCAAGCCATAAAGTTTTTGTACTCGATATTGAATCCAGAAGGCTGCAGGTCTCCAAGTAGAAAATGAGGTGTTGTTCTTCCAACTTGTGCTGAGCTTCGCTGAAGCACTGTAGCAGGCCTGAGACAGAGATAATGGCCAGGGAACAGGGTGGTGTGTTGAAGTAGCAGACAACTGGAAGCTAAAGGTCATTTTTGCAGCCAGAACATATAGGTGTTCTGCAAAGCAGTCACCCAGTCTGTGCTTTGTCTCCCCAGTGTAGAGGAGACCACATTGTGAGCAGTGAATGCAATAAACGAGACTGTGTGAAGTGCAGGTAAAGCACTGCTTCACCTGGAATGTATATTTGGGCCCTTGGATACCGAGGAGGGAAGAGATAAATGGGCAAGTGACACACATTCAACGATTGCAGGGGAAGGTGCCGTGGGGCTGTGGGGAGTGTTAGAAATGAAGGAAGAGTGGATCAGGGTTCCCAGAGGGAACAGTCCCTGTGGAAGGCGGTCAAGAGAGGGGAGGGGAATATGTGTTTGAACTGATGGTAGTTAGGAAAATGTTGTCCTATTATGTTAGTGGTCATTGCAAACAAAAAATCTTTGCAAGAAGTGGGATTGAATATTTAAGATAAAGCAAGACATCCCAATCTGAAGGTTTTAGAATTCATCAAATAAATTTCCTGTTGATCTTGGTTGATTCAAATTTCGATATTTGTTATATGTCTGTAGTATGAAATGAGCAGAAAATAAATCCAATTAGGGTCAATTATCAGATCTTTGTTCCGAAAACAACTGCATAATTGCAAAAAAGTGGCTTGCTAATGCATAACTGTGTGAGAATAAGTGCTGTGGCAATATTTGCATTCCACCTGCACAACACTTTACATCTCGCCTTAACAGAAAATCTGTCCCCACATTTCACTTTATCAAGGTCTTCCGAAGCCTGGCTCTGAAAATTAGTCCATGGGGCTTTGTTAATATAGGTAAACAGTCCGAGCCACAAGGCAAAAATGATGCAATATATTAGCTGGCATGGAAACCAATAAGGTTGCTCTTTAGTTGAATCCTATAGAGCCTTTGTTTTTCCTTAAAAACAATGTTTGTAACAGTCTGTTGGGCAAATAGATTTGTGATTTCAAAGAATATTGTCATCAGCAGATTAATAAAGTACAAAATTGCATGAAATATTTGTACGTTGATGATTGTCATATTCAGTTTTCTAAATATGCAAATATTTTTGTCTTATAATTCCTATATCAATGAAATCTGCATTTCATGGATTTCAAAACAGTATCTGTGGCACTTGCTTAAGACAGGTGCACCAAGATAAAACAACACTCCTATCCATACTAGCCCGTAAACCAAAAAATTGTGCAGGCTTCCAGTCTGAAATAAAAGCAGAAAATGTTAGAAAAAGCAGGTCTAGCAGCATCTGTAGAGAAATAAACAGAGCTAACATTTCAGCCTAATGGCCTTTCATCAGTCTTGTAATTGCATCTCTTATGAGGAAGGTGCATTTAAACTGTTGCAGGTGCATTGAACTGTTTTCAAAAATGTTAGCGAAATGAAGGAATAATTGTAGAAATGGAATAGTGTGCAGAGAGACAGACCTCGGGTTTCCTGAGCCATCATTGGAGGGTTTACTGCAATACTTGTGCACTCCAATCCCTTTACAATAAAGTCCAACATTCCATTTGCTTCTAACTTCTTGCTGTAACTGCCCTCTGACTTATTGTGAATCACATGCATGGACACCCAGATACCTTTGTTCAGTAGCATTCTACAGCATTTCTCTATTTAAATAATATCCTGCTTTCTTTTCTTCTTGCTAAACACATTTCCTCATTACACTTCATCTGATCTTCCATCACTTCCTTCGACTAAATCACCTCCTACTGCTCAACGTCATCACAATTATCGTCATCATTGGTGATCCCTTGCAGATGAGGATGACTCTCTTCCACTCTCAGAGTGAGTCCTTAGGTGGCTGTACAGTCCTACTTTAGGAACATTGATTCTGGCCTGGTTTCCTAGCTCTCCTTAACAGGCATGGCTGCTGTCATCACCAAACCAGCAAAAAAAAACAGACTCTGTGACTCTTGGGGCAGAAGCTGGTCATGGCAAGGGGTAGGTAGGGCGTTTCTGTGGCAGTACGCTCCTTTCGCTGTTTTTGCCTGGCTTCAGCTTTTTCCTGACGGCAAGTCTCGAGGTGCTCGATACCTTCGCGCATGCTCCTCCTCCAATTTGGACAGTTTTGGGTCAGTGATTCTCAGATGTCCGTGGGAATGCTGCAGTTTGTCAGTGAGTCCCTGAGAGTATCACTGAAGCATTTCACCTGTCCACTTGGGGCTTGCCTGCCATTTCGAAGCTGGGATTACAGCATCTGCTTAGTGAGTCTCGTGTTGGTCATGCAAGTAACATGCCAGGCCCATTGCTGGTTCTGTAGGTTAACTCCACTGCAGCTGGAAGCTCATCGGCGGTGAGGTGAAACTTTGCAGGAGAGTAGATCGAAATAGTTCATAGTTCCTTGACAGTAGAGATACAGGTAGAAAGGATAGTGAAGAAGGCTTTTGGTAGGCTTGCTTTTATTGGACGGTGCATTGAGTACAGGAGTTGGGAGCTCATGTTGTGGCTGTACAGGACATTTGTTAGGCCACTTTGGAATATTGTGCGCAATTCTGGCCTTCCTGCTGTAGGAAGGGTGTTGAAAAGGTTCAGAAATGATCTACAAGGATGTTTCCAGGGTTGGAGGTTTTGGCCTATAGGGAGAGGCTGAATAGGCTGGGGTTACTTTCCTCAGTGCGTCAAAGGCTAAGGGGTTACCTTATAAAGGTTTATAAAATCATGAGGGGCATGGATAGGGTAAATAGACAAGGCCTTTTCTCCAGGTTGGGGAGTCAAAAACCAGGGGGCACAGCTTTAAAATGAGAGGGGAAATATTTGAAAGGGGCCTAAGGGGCAACGTTTTCATGTAGAGGGTGGTGCATATATGGAACGAGCTGCCAGAGGAAGTGAAGGAGGTTGGTATAATTACACCATTTAAAAGGCGTCTGGATGGTATATGAATCGGAAAGGTTTAGAGGGATATGGGCCAAATGCTGGAAAATGGGATTAGATTTACCGAGGATATCTGGTCGGCATGGACAAGTTAGACCAAAGGGTCTGTTGCCGTGCTGTACATCTCTATGACTCTTTGACTCTATAACAATGTTGAGATTATGATGAAGCCCGCTTGACACCAGTCTAAATGGGGAATGGAGCATTGCTGGAAGCCATTTGTTATTACCATGACTTCTATGTCATTGTGGATTTGGCAAAGAATGGTGACAAACTTCATCATGCAGTGAAAGGGGAGAAGGACTCTTCATAATGCTTCCTGGCTGACAGCGTCAACGGACTTTGCAAGGTTGAAGAAGGCCATGTAGAGGGGTATGTTCTTTTCTCTATGTTTCTCCTGTAGCTGTCACACAGTGAAAACCATGTCTGTTGTGCCCCTCTGTTGTCGAAAGTCACACTGCGACTCTGGGAGGAGTTCCTCAGCTACAGAGAGGAGGCAGTTGAGGAGGACCTTGACGATGACTTTTCTAACCATCGGCAGCAGGGAGATTCCCCTGTAGCTACCACAGTTGGACATGTTCCATTTCTTAAAATGCTCAACATTGTGGCATCTTGGGCTCTGCGGGGGTGCTCTCCTCCTTCCAGATGAGGCAGACAAGGGCATGTAGCTGCAGCAGGAGCTCTTTGCCTCCACACTTCAATGCTCAGTGGGGATACTATATGCTTCAGCAGCCTTGTTGTTCTTAAACTGGTCACTCTATCAGGAAAAGCCAAGACCAGTTTGATGAGAATGATCAGTGAATCCGAAACTGATAAGCTGGAAGCACATGGCATTGCTAAGTGTAAAACAACAACAACACTTAGAAGGGAAAGGCAGGCCTACAGGTGACTGAAGGCCGGGTTCCAACAATGAACCTACAACATAAAGAACGGGTGGCAGGTGTGAAAGCACTCAAGGCGCAATGAATGGCCACCGACCATGATGTGCAGGTTTCTTCTATGCTGTCAAGACCATCTATGGACCAAACACCAAGGTCCCACCCTACTGCTGACCAAGGACAGAGTAACTCTTATCAAAGATAAATAAGCCACCAAACAAAGGTGGGGGGAGCACTTCAAAGATCTCTTCAACCAGGACTCTGTCATCAATCTGAGCATCTCACAGCACACCACAAGCCATGAGGTCAGCAACATGCCAGCTCTTCATGAAGTAAAGTACTCAACAAAGGCCTGGAGACATGGGCACCACACTCATATTTACCTCAAGTACTCATAAATGTTTGCAGCACAGAAGGAAGCATTTTAACCCATCGTGTCTGTCCTGGCCAAAAAAAGAATCTGACTGGACTAATCCCATTTTCTAGTTCTTGGCCCATAGCCATGGAGGCTGTGGCAACATGAGTGAATATCTAAATACTAGTTAAATGTTACAAAAGCTTCTGACACGCCATTCATTCAGCTTAGACTCCCATTACCCTTTGGGTGAAAAGAAAACACTCCTCAACTTTAAATCTGTGCCTTCTTGTTATTGATTTCTCTATTATTGAAAAAGTGCCTTCTTATCCTCCCTATCTGTGCTCCTCAAAATCTTCTACACCCTTATCTTCTATAACTCTGTCTATACCCTCTCAACCTTTGCTGCTGCAAGGAAAATAACTCCAGTTTATCCAATCTTTCCTTCCAGCCCAAACAGCATCCTGGTAATTCTGATTTGTGCCCTCTCAAGTGTAATCATGTCTTTCCTTTAATGTGGTTGCCAGAACTACACTCAGTACTTCAGTTGTGGTCTAATGAACAGTTTATACAGTTCCAGTATATCCTTCTTGCACTTCTATATAATGCTTCGGCTAATAAAGACCAGTGTACCATAGTCCTTCTGAACCACCTTTTCTACCTGCCATGCTATCTTTCAGGGTCTGTGGATATGTACTCTATGGCCCCTATGATCTTCACTATTTTCCAGGATCCTACCATTCAGAATGCAGTCCCTTGCCTTATTAGTTCTCCCTGTATACATTTCCTCATACTTTTCAGGTTGATTTCCATTTGCCACTATTCGACCCAACTGACAAGCCTGTTGATACCTTTCTCTGGTTTACCACTCAAACAATTTTCATGTCATCCATGAACTTCTTGATCATACCTCCTTTGATAATAGACTTTCTACTAAAAGGCCTTCAAATTCCATGGGAATCATCGGCAATGTCAACTACCAATCCTTGCTAGCTCCAAAAACAATTCAAATCTTTTCCAACAGCATAATTTACAGTACTTCCCCTAACTCTACAGCAGCAAAAAAAATCAATAGCTCCTCATCTGAAATCCCCATGCCAATACCTTTAACTAACTGAATCAATGCTTGTGGAGTCGCTCATGCACTTGAGCGCATCTTCAGCTGAGAATGTTAAAGAACAGGTATTAGACAGATCTATGAAGTCAAAAGTGACAGGTTAGATACTGACTGACAGACTTACACACTCTGCTTGTTTCTGCCACATGCCAGGCAACCTTCTAAACTTGTCACACCATGTGGATTATACAGGAAGAGACCACAAATGAATTCACTGCCATTTTCAGCATCTGTAGATTCTGGTGGAAAAATCACAATCAGTTTTGCAGAGTTCCCTATTGCATTTTTGATGTCTAAGAGGCTACTTACGCTATTGCTTTCACTTCAGTAGAAAGATAATTGTTTGAAGCAAGGAGATAATCTCACGCCTGTACATATCACACAGATTGGAACCCATCATGAGAGTAAATTCAAATCTCCAGGTTGCACCTCTCTTGCAACGTGACCCATGTGTAAGTTTGAGTAATGTTTGGAACATTTAATTCTGTCTTGAAACTGACCAATGTGGGTATAAGGCATTTTCTATGAGCAGTAGTCAGTTTATTAAGTAGAATAAAAATTAGTGCAACAAAATATTACTTAGCAAAGTGTTAGCTACAATCTGTTCTTATGAACACTAACTATATTTATCTGATTGATTTGGGCACTATCACCAGCTGTATGCCTGTTATTGCTATATTTTTTGTAGCTGTTGTATATTTGTCAATTATTACTTATCTATTTTTATATTAGTTGTGTACCAGCAGTCATAAACTCTTCTTCTTATCCCCATTTTTGAATCCACCCTTGAACTGTGTTAAGTGATTGATTAATTTTTTCCTGAAGCTGGATAAAGCCTCATCTCAGACATACCGTTTAATTTGCTATTATTTTGTTATTGACCTGATTAACTTATGATGATTTCATTATTAGCATTACTGTATTAACTTACATGTCCCCCCTGCATGACATTTTTGGTTATATATTGGAACACCTTTCCTTGAAGTTTTAATCTAATGCTGTTCATTCTCTTTGTTTTTATCTTATTACACAGTTTAGTATATGAAAATACTTATCTAAGCTTACAATCAATGAAAAGTTAGAATATGCCCTAGGCCAAGCTTTTACAACAGCATTTTTTCCCTTCCACTGACCCTTATACATCTGAATCATATACTGATTACACCACTCTAAAATTAAGCATAGTTTCTTGTCTCAAAGTTTCATTGTTATGATCACATCACCAAATTTATGATAAAAACTGGCTTGGGATGCATTGTGTTTTTTATTAAAATAATCCAAGTATGAGATCACGGGTATTTACTACAAGGCTAAAGCTACAAGATTCCTTAGTTCTCAACAAATAAAAATAAATTTTACTGTACAACTTTAAAACAGTAATACCATCAACAATGTACGTGCAACATTTATTCTATCATCCATAGTTAATCTGAGATAAGCCTGAGGAAACAGATAAACTGTGGTCAAATGTGCCACAGTACTCATCAAAGAATAAATGCAATAACAATCCTCTGGATTTCTCAGCAGCCCATAAGCATTAAGGACAATACAGGCTATCAAATTTCAACAAAACTTTACAAGGAGTTCTAATTCTTCCCTTCCAAAGACTTAATATTTTAATAGCAATTTTTTCCCCCAAAGCTCTAGTACAGTAAAAGTGGTCTCAATGATTGCTCACATTCTGCTTGTTTGCCTTCCTTTCCTGGCCAATACACCCCTGGATTCTAGAAACTGTACTCCAACACTTAGTCACAGGCATTTTAGCTTTTCACAGACAGGTGCACTGAGCCCATATTACCCTTTAACTGTTCATCTGTGAGTCATGAACTGTTTAAGTGACCTATTGAAAAACCTTGGAACAAGCAGAATTGAACATAGCAACCATTGAAACTCAAATGTAGCAACTTCTTGGAACTCTCCATTCACTAACTGTTACAATGCTTACAGCTTGCTGGCTTACACGGACAAATTGCATGTAACAGAGGATTTTACCACACTATACTAACCTACACATTAACTCTGTAAATCGGTGGAATTACTGATCACCATAGACAAGAATATTGTGGGAACTGTAACTTTAACTCAGATCTGCTGGCTCAACAGCACATACATAATGTTATCTCTGCAGAATATTATACAAGTATCATCTAAGACAGGTACCTGTCTTATGAAATGTCACAGCTGTGAAGAGAAAACATTTTCACTGTTGGGTAATCACCAGAACACAACATCTTATGCTATAAGACATCAAAGGTACAAGTGCATAATCACATGCATTTGTGAGTTTTTTTTTCATTAGTCCAAGTGCCTTAAAAGCCAGGCACCATTGTTAGGTATGGTATTCAATGTCACAACTTTAAACATTGCCTCCATAACTAACCCATTTTTGTGTGTGTGTATGTATGTGACTGAAACTTACAGATAGTAACATGCGACAATCACAAAAAACAGCAGTATTGCATTCAATTCGACTATAATAGCCCCACAGAATTATCTGCAGAAATTCAGCAAACAGTATTTAGAAAATATTTTTAATTACAGAATCACGTACTTTTAGTTTCTTCATGACAGAGAAAATAGATTTATTTCCTGCCAGTACATTTTCCACTTTTCAAAGTTTTATTTTCTTCCAATTGACCTATGTTCATTTAATTATTTTCGCATCTTCACCTTTCCTAGGTAACCTCATTCATGGCTATAGCCTGTCTTCATGTATTTCAGAAAAACATGTCTGAATGCAATATTCCTCCACCAAAAGTAGTCAACTTTTAGACTGTCCATCTGAATGGTAACCAGATTAGGAGGTTGTTAAAATGTTGCTGTTAAATACAATGGAGTCCTCTTGTAAACCTCACAGAAGAGTTAAAAAATACTTAAACTAAAATTAAACTGTATAAAAAGAGCATCAGTTCTTTACCAATACTTCCAACCACAAACCTGTAATGTTCATCATCAAGAAAGACAAAGGCAGCATCCACTTGAAAACACCATCAACTGCAAGTTCCCTTCCAAATCAAATATTAAGCTGATTTAGGAATATATCACTATTTCTGTAATGACACTGGGTCAAATTCCCAGAGCATAGTACCTCACATCATTACAATAGTACCTTCACCACATGGACTGCAAAAGTTGGTTCACCACCACTAACTCAAAAGCAGTTAAGGACAAACAAGAAGTGTTTGTTGTGCCAAAACTGCCCACATCCCTTGAACCAGTGCCTCTGGTCCTTCAATATGGCCATGAGATGGAGCAGGGGACATGGAGAGGGCAGCCTCTATACCATTCCCTCTGACAATTTGGATCCAGGCTCCTTCACACTCCTTGAGAGTGGTAGGAAGAAACCTGGCAGACAGCCAAGGCACCCAGCATCATGTTGTAATTGTCAATTCTCCATTCTCCTGTATGTTGAACTATCAAGGGATTTATTTTCCACCTCACCCTCCAGTGAGACGGTGATCAAGAGATCCTTACAAATACAAACTCAATAAAACCAGAAAATTCTGGGATTACCCAGTAACATCTATGGAGACAGAAACAGTGATAAGGTGAGGAAAGAGCAAAAAGAAAGATCTATGATAGAGCAGGCACAGGGCATGAAAGATCAAGTGACAAAAGGGCTTATGGTGCAAGGACAAGTTGTGTAGTAGTAGCACACAGAAACAAAAATTGTAACAAGAGAATGTTCAAACAACAGGATCATGCACTAATACAGTTCAAAAATGAAAAATAAAAGGGAAATTCATTTTAATTACATGTATATATTTTCCTGAGATCAGGCTTTATGTTGAGTAGTTCATGCACTAGGTTTTTATCTTCACAATATCCTAGAGGAAACTAAGAGAGTCAGTCCAGACAAAAATCTCCTAAGAGTGAGATCATGTGCATTCTATGAACATTGTTAATTGCAAGAGTTCAGATTTTATTTTATTCAAAAGATTGCCTAATGTTGTTAACTGGCTAGCTCTCTAAAGAGTTTAGTCTTAAATTAACTTATTTCTGATCTTTGCTGTAAATTGATAATCTAATGACTCATTGAGGCTGAATTCTTGTGATGCTACTTAACTCAACTGTTAGGATTTAAGTGGGAAGACCATGCCAATGATCATGACCTACTTTTTCTACAAGCCATAAATTCCTGATAAAACCTCTACACTGACCAATTTGTCTGTCTCACTGTTATTCAGAAGAAAAGCAATTCACATTAGGTTTCGTTAGTCGCAGAAAAATACCCTTTTTTTCTGTAACACAGCTTTAACAAAAGACAGAGGACAGAAAGAATTTTTAATCTACCACCATATGACATAAAACTATCTTCCTAATAAAACAATCAAAATATCAACTCAAACATTCACAATTAAGACAAAGGATAAATGGTTTGATGCAGATATATTGGTTAGAGAAAGAATATTGACAGGGTTAGCAAAATTCTGAAGAACAGGTATCTAGATTTCAAAAGCAGGTAAAATCATCCATATTGTTTTGATTCTTAGCAGTGATGAAACTTTTTTTTTGTGGGGTGATGATCATCCATCAATTTAATAGTTGATTTGTGGAACCTGGATATTTCTTGTCAAAAATTATTTTGTTTGGCCAATCTTTGTTTTCTGTGTTTTTCTGACGGAGAGGGAAAGAGTGAGATTTTGTGTATGTGTGTGTGTGAGTGAGAGAGAGAGAAAGTCCGAGAGAAAGAAAGGGAAAGACGGATATTTTCTGTTTCGAGGCTTTGGGTGCTTTCCACTACTCCCCTGATACTTACAGCTTTTAACTCTGCAGTACAACCAATCAGAGAGCTAACATCAAGCAGAATTTCCTTCACCGAAAAGACGTTTGGTGAGATGCAATCTTGAACTTTCCCCCTCATTGCTTCAAAAAAGCAATATTATATGACACAACTCAAGCAATATGCAGCACTTGATTTTCAAGTTGCAAACCTCTTCTGGTATTTTAGTTATACACCAGTGCAAGTTTGATTTCAATTTATAGTCCCAAAAAAGGAAAAGAAAAATAGTTTCTTACATGCTATCATCCTTAAAGAGATGAAGCATCATTTTAAAGTGTATTTCATCACCTCAATGTAATACACATACAAAACAGTGCAAGAAAGTTACATTTATTCATCTCCATTTAGTCTTTACAAAGGATTTAAACATTTGTTTTGTCACTTACTTCCCAAACTTTTAAAATATTTCAACACAATTACATTCTTGATAATATGTTTGCTATTACATTATCCTTTCCAGAAAGATGGAGCAAAAACAAACAATCCATGCAAAGCAAGTGGATTACACATGCTAAATATGATTGTTTATTTGCAATTATGGCAGATGTAGACTTGAAATTGTTGAATACAAGTAATGATTCCTAAATCTCATTTTCTATTTCGATGTTATTTCTGATTTTGATTGAATTTCTGAGAAAAAAAATACACACCTGTCTTCTTTATTTCTGATTCACTAACTGGCAGCAAGATGGCACCTACCCCAAAGTCATGAGCATTAATGTCATTTTAAAAGTTTTGTAAAATCAGGGGGTTTGTCAACAGTCATTTATGTATTTGAATTGATTCAGTTTCTCAAAGACTGCTTGGCATTCCTGCTGACCACACCACCTTTGTCTGTGTTGTCACAACTCTTTCATAAGTACAGATACTTGGTTGAAGTTAGGTGAAATTTTCTGATAAAATACACCTATTCACAGAAATATCATGATTTCCCAATTAGGATTAAGAACTATGAGTTTTATTAAAGACTTCACTTTCACTGTTCATGGCATCACTTGCACCTGCCCTGTGATATGCCCTATGTATGTTACATTTGCGTATGTGAATCACTCATGGTGAGCGTTATTACTAATCCAGCTGACTAATTGCATAAATAAGTCCTCTAATTGCTTTTAAGGTTCTTCCTTGGTGCGACTGTATTTAGCAACATTTTCTAATCAAAGTTAGGCACTTTAGCTAAGTTTTGATTCATAAGTCTTTGGAATGTGGTGGGCACATTTTTAAACCTGAGTGGTATCATTCAACATTGGTGTGACCCATACATGTAACAAAGGTTACTATCTTCAGAGCTTATGATAGCTTCTTCATTGAGTCCTCATACAACTAAGTTAAGAATTTGTCAACTTTGAATAACCCTTTCAGGGTTTCAATCAAATATCTCCAAATTAGAACTTGCCAAATAAACTCCTAACACTGATGTAGCTTATTTCATAACAGTTCTAAACCATCTCCCTTCTTTAGGATCAACTGTTTAACACATTCAGCTTCAGTCAAAAATTCTACAAAACTGAAACCAGAAGGGTTTTGTTCAAGCTATTGGCTTTCCCTTGAGCCAAAGTCACAATTTCATTCATTTTAACTGTAGTTAAGTGAACAACTGTTCATTATAAAAAACAAAGCACTGCAGATGCTGTAAACAAGAAACAAAAACAGAAGTTGCTGGAAAAGCTCAACAGGTCTGGCAGCATCCATGAAGAGAAATCAGAATTAACATTTTGGATCTAGTGACCCTTCCTCAGAACTGATGATAGCTAGGAAAATGTTGGTTTATATGCAGAAGATGGGGGTGGGGAGAAGGAGGTAAGGAGTAAAAATAGGTGCGGAGGGGGTAAGGAGTAAATGGTAGGTGGGGATTGACATAACTGTTCATTATGCTTATTCACAGAGTTCTCCACATTATCCTCCAAGAATTAACTCTTGGGTCCTGACCCAAAACATCGATAGGGTTAGGGTTAGGGTTAGTGTTAGGGTTACTCCTCTGTTGCTGTCTGGCCTGCTGTGTTCCTCCAGCTCCATGCTGTGTTGTCGCTATCTCTTTCTTGTCATTTTTTAAAGCACTGTGACTAGAGATGCACTTACAAATTAATAATTGAACTTCTACATAGAAACAGACAAATTCATATGCCACTAGTTCAAATTCCACCCTAGGAAATCACCTGATTGAACCTAGCCAAAGCAGTTAGATTTCACTCATAGTATTCATTTCTGAGTTGGATTGTTCTATTGTTTCCAGAAAAGTGAACCAGATTCTTACCCTGTTCCTTGGTTAGAAGACTGCATTGCTAAGATTGGAGGTGTCGCATTCCTTTCTAAGGTTGATATATTCATTATACCTTTAACAGCTGGATCATGTAACCAACAACATTTGTGTGTTCGTCTCCAAACCATTGACCATCTTGATGTCAATATATATTGGTTGCTGATCTTTCACTGCCACTAGGTCATAATTCTGTGAATCCCTTCCTAAAAGCATTGACATTGTGACCACATTAGATGGACCCCAAGTAGATACCTCACCATCACCTTCTCAATAATCAACTTTAATGGTCTATGCCAAACAGAGATCGCAAGTTCCTTGAATATTTGATTGCAACATGCAACCCAACTGGTCAGCTGAGAAGAAAATCAAGTATTTTATTGAATCTAACCAATGCCTTTGCATCCTTACTCTACCTGACAACAAAAAATCAATCATTACTTTTTTCATGAGAGCAACTGAAAAATATGACTGCATTCTCACCATTTCTTTTAGAAAATGCTTGGTCAGTTCCTTGACTACAGCAGCGTAGGTGTACAGCACAATCTATTTTGTATCTTGGTGATTTTTTAAATCATTGGCACTATTTCAATGTTTTCAGTGGCTTCAGATTTTGGTGAACTGTAACTTGCCAGGTAATAGTATACTTCCCATTACATCTTGTCATCCATCTCAGTTTACCTTGAAATTCCATTGCAGTACTAAACTCTGCAACCTATTTTAGATGCCACTCTTGTCAGAATCAGTTTGGCACCTCATAACTCAATATTTGAGTTCTGAACCAACAGTGAAAATGTAAACTGTTTTATTCATTGGAAGCTGAAAGTTTTAGTTTCTCACATTTGACCATAAATTGTTTTGTTGAAGTTTTTATCTTGAACTCATTAGGACATTCATATGAATACCAATTTAAAGGGAACAAAATATCTTACACTGTACAGAAAGAGTGTGCTGATTGTTTGGCAACTGGTCTTTGACTAGTAGAAGAACTACAATGAAGAGTGTGTTAATTCAACGATGATTGACAGTATGACTGCTGAGCTTTGTTTTAATTTGAAGTAGACAGTTGACTCTGATTGGTCAAAGCTTTGTTCTGAAAAATGAATCATACCATAGCTGTCAACTATTTTGTTCATTTGAAACAGACACAATATGTGTGAGAGATAGTAGGAACTGCAGATGCTGGAGAATCCGAGACAACAAGGTGCAGGGCTGGATGAACACAGCAGGCCAAGCAGCATCATAGGAGCAGAGAGGCTGACGTTTCGGGCCTAGACCCTTCATCAGAAAAGGGGGAGGGGAAGGGGGTTTTGAAATAAATAGGGAGAGAGTGGGAGGCGGATAGAAGAGGGATAGAGGAGAGGATAGGTGGAGAGGAAACAAACAGGTCGAAGAGGCGGGGATGGAGCCAGTAAAGGTGAGTGTAGGTAGGGAGTTAGGAAGGGGATAGGTCAGTCCAGGGAGGACGGACAGGTCAAGGGGGCGGGATGAGGTTGGTCGGTAGGAGATGGAGGTGCGGCTTGAGGTGGGAGGAGGGGATAGGTGGGAGGAAGAACAGGTTAGGGAGGCAGGGACGAGCTGGACTGGTTTTGGGATGCGGTAGGGGGAGGGGAGATTTTGAAACTTGTGAAATCCACATTGAATTGTCTTTCTGGCTGCAAAACTCAGGGCTCTGAGCATTAATCTACGTATTTTTATGTGCATGTAAGTGTGCTAACTAGTAATCCTAAAATGGTTGTCACTTAGGCTTACTCCTCTAAAGCTGACACCTCACAGAGAAGCATTCTCTGAATATCCTGAAATGTTAAAGTGTTTCTGACTGATCAAGCAAACATATATTGCTGGACTCCAACAATATGTTTGAATTTCACATGCAGTGCAAAATATTCACTTGCCAACCTGTCAGTGCCCTCTTCTCATGCAGTACAAAACATGATATTCCCTTTTGCCTTGCTATTCTCTGAAGAGAGTTAGATGAAAAGCTTTGGCAAAATTTGTCTTTGCTTTCAGCAATACCCAAATAACTAAATGCGAATTTAATGTCATAAAGCATTTGAAAGAGAAAAGTAACCCGTATGGTTAAGAAAATATCAATCACATTAATAGGGGAATTCTACAGATTACACATCTACACTTGTTTTTAGTCATTGCTTGTAGCCATATTTTTGTTTTTTTTAACTCATTAATGGGATTTGGGCATTATTGGCTGTGGCAGCATTTATTGCCTGTCTCTAATTGCTTTTGAGAAGGTGGAGGTGAGTTGCCTCCTTGAAACACTGCAATCTGTCTGTTGTAGATAGATCCACAGTGCCATTATAGAGGCAATCCAAATTTTGACCCAGTGACAATGAAGGAATGCCAATGTGGTGTGTGATTTGGAGGGGAATTTATAGGTGGTGGTATTCCTATGCGTCTGCTGCACTTAATCTTACAGATGTCAATGGTCATAGGTTTGGAATGTGCTATCTAAGAGGCCTTGTTTAATTTAGTTTGTATGCACTGTTGCTACTGAGTGTCAGTGGTGGAGGGAATGGATGAGTGTGGACCAAGTGCCAAACAAGTGAGCTTCTTTGTCCCGGATGGTGTCAAGTTTCTAGAGTGTTGTTGGAGCTGCACTTATCCAGGCAAGTGGGGGTATTCCATCACAGTACTGACTTAAGTCTTGAAGAAGGAGAACAGGCTTTGGGAATCAGGAAGTGAGTTACTCTATGGGATTCCTTGCCTCCGGTCTGCTCTTGTAGCCACTGTATTTATATGGGTAATCCAGTCAGTTACTTTTCAATGGTGATGTCCAGGATATTGATAGTGGGTAATTCAATGATGGTAATGCCATTGAATGTCAAAGGATGATAGTTTGGTTCTCTCTTGTTGGAGATGGTCACTGTGTGACATGAATGTCATTTTCCATTTTTCAGCTCAAGCCTGGATATTGTCAAGGTGTTGCTATATTTGGATTTGGACTGCTTCAGTATCTGAGGGATTGCAAATGGTGCTGAACATTGTGCAAATGTCAGCAAACACCACCACTTCTGATGTAGGAATATGATAGGTAGAATATAATTGATGAAGCAACTACCCTGAGGCATTTCATGCAGAATTATTCAGTTTCTTGTAACAAGGAAACTGCTTTCCCCATGCTGGATATATTTTCTTCTCTTTTGAATGATGTCCTCCTTAGTTTTGAATTTTGTCCTTTATCTATAGTAGTCCTGCCCTTTGCACTTAAAGTATCTACCAGCACAATACATGAGTTGGTGTGCTTCGCCATGAATATGATTTCGCTGTTGACTAACAGCACTTTTGCACGTCAATTGTTTTCACGAATGAGCTTCTTCTCTCTCAGCACATGTGTTCTGAATGAAAATCCCTTATGCTGAATAGAATCCTGTCTCTAATTAGATTGTCTTTTCATGATGCAAATTGACATGATTCTGCAAGCTGGGTTAATTAGGTCATATGTTGATCATTGAACTCCTTTACCCTGCTTTTCTAATCAATCCGTTGAGAAATGTTATTACACACATGTGGAGCATGTAAGCCTTGAATCTTTGCCTCCTGGTCCTGATAAAGGACCACTACTATTGCACCACAAGAAGGCCCCCCCAATTGGAATCTTTTACAACATATGTCCCCATTATGGCTCAGTGGTTAGCCCTGCTGCCTCATAGTGCCAAAGAACAGGGTTTGATTCCATCCTTAGGTGACTATCTGTGTAGAGTTTGCACATTCTCCCCATGTCTATGTTGGTTTCCTCCAGGTGCTCTGGTTTCCTCCCACAGTCCAAAGATGTGCAGGTTAGGTAGATTGGGCATGCTAAATTGCCCATAGTGTCCAAGAATGTGTAGGTTAGGTGGGTTAGCCTTGGGGAATGTGGAGTTATGGGGATAGGGTAGGGGGGATGAGTCTGAGTGGGATGCTCTTCCCAGGGTCAGTGTAGATTTGATGGACCAAATGGCCTGCTTCCACACTGTAGGTATTTATGTATGGTTCATACATTGTGCAAAATTAATTGTTCAAACTGTACCTTCAAGACTTTCAGATTTTCTAGGGATTTTTTTGCATATTGTTCAGAGAGATTCACGATGGAATATATGTTGAAACAATCTCATCCCAATAAGTTTTGTGAGGCGTACTTTTTCTGGCTTGTGAAATAAATCTGAAGCTATTTTGTAATTTTGCCATTATGCATGATATAACTGCCAGTTTTACTTCAAGTCACCTTTCATTTTCACCAAAGTTGTGAAAGAAAAAGCTGCAACCTTTTTTTAAAATTTTTATTTCAGCTGTATCCTGTTACTTTGTTGTATTTCAATTCCTTTTAGTGGCTTTTGTTGTTCCAAACATTTCTGTGTCTCTCTTTCAGTAGCTATTCCTTTCTATGCACTCAACCTCAGCTTCACTTCTGACACCATGTTCTGAGCACAACAAAGAGCAGACTGGACAGAACAAATCCTTTGTTGAAGTTTCGGAAAAATGGCTTCCTGCAGTATTAGCACTTCATGGTAGAGGTCACTTGACTATGGTAGACTAGAAAAGACATTCATAAATGGTTGTTCTTCAATTCAAACACCCACACTGGCATTTTACAGACTATACTTGGGATACATTTACATGCCATGCATGTTCATAAATGTAAAACCTTTATAATTGCAATCTACCTTTATGATGAAGTCAGCAGTGCACAAAACATCAGGGCACTCAGTTATTGATCATTAAAAGGCGAACGAATGCACTTTATGCAGTTGTCTCTAAGATACAGTTCTTTTTGTTGAATTCTGAATCATGAGATGTGAGTTGCAGAATGGCAGCAACAATGTGGCAAGGATGAGTGGAGTGAAAGAGAGAGTGGTCTAGTATGCTGGAGGTGATGGTTGGAATCTTGGTTGCAGACGGATTTGAAAGCATTTTTTGAGTGAAATCTATAGATGCACATATGTTTTCATAACTCCACCTGACATTTTCACACAGTTCAGTTGCAGGACTACCTATTAATCTCATATGCCCAATGTTCCTGCACGAGGAGAGGATGTGACAATGAAATGTTTTGCTGCTGAGCAACAGGAGGCAGCACCAAAGAGGGAGGCTGGTTACTATGTAGTCATCCAGGAAAAGCATTGTAATAGAGGCACACATATTGGCAGCAAAACTGTGGCTGTGAATCAGAGGCTGACTTTTCTGTCAGATAGTTGTCTCCGAGCCTGTCGCTTGCTCATGACAGGTCTCACCAATGAAATGTTTCCTTTGCTATGATTCATGAGCTCATCATGGCCCCTTAGCTTTTTAATTAGAATCTCATGAGAAACACGAATGGTCAAGAGTGGAGGCGTCACATAATTCTGGTGACAGCTTCCGGAATGGTAAATTACAATTAAAATTCTGCTAGCAAATTTTGTTTCTCTCCCCACAGAAGGCATTCAGACTGCTGAGTACTTTGTTGTTAACATTGTTTTTAGTCTTTTCCTTCTCATAATCTTCCTTTCAAACTGTCCATTTGTAACAATTCAGCTGAAACCAGTCATGAAGATAATTGCACAGTACTGCAATGCTTACTTAGGCCTGTTAACTTATAACGCAAATGAAAAATTTTTTTTAACTGATATGTTCAATGCTGTGCTGCTGTGTACAGAATAGTGTCCTTTGGGTAGATTTTTTTTCCTGTTGCTAGTTTTGATATCAATGTTAGTTCACTTTTTAATGCGTTGCATTTATTTCAGAAAGTCTAGGATGTATTGCTTTCAGCAGAAGGAAATAAATATGCATCAAGTAGTAAATTGTAAGGAAACATTGGTGATCAAAAATGCCAGAAAATGCAAGAAGAAGCTGGATAGATCTTTGTCAGAGGAAATAATTGACAGCAAGTTGAGATGGAGCCATGTCAGTCCTTCTGAAAATGTGAAGACTGGTGTTAATGATCCTCTCTATGTCATACCTAAAGAAGAAAGCAAAATCCTGGTCCCTTGACACCCGCAGAAAGTCATAAAGTACTTTGCTATCAATGAAGTTCTTTGAATTAACTTTTATGATGTAGGAAATGCTGCAGTCAAATAGTACACTAAGATATTAATGAACATCAATGTGATAATGACCAGTTTAACAGTTTTGATTTTCAAATAAATATTAGCCAGAGCACTGGAGATTATTCCTTTGCTCTCAAGAGTGTGTTTGGATCATTGATATCGAACTGAGAGAATTTTTTAGTTGAACATCTCATCTAGAAGATCTTGCCCCTAGTATTGTATTAAAGATAAATTGAAATTTTATGCTCCTGCTTCTTAAGTGGAACTGAAGCCCACATCTTCCGATTTGAAAGAACATGTTGCACACTGAGCTACAACAGTCACACTTTACACACACTTGCTCATTGATGTAATACGTTGCTTAACATTTCCCAGGACTAGTGACGGTGATATCTGAGCAAAATTAGCATCAATGATGTATTTTTGAAGAAGTGTAGTTACTGTGATAATCGAGGCAAATTGCACACAGCATGTTATCAGAAACAGTAATGCGGTAATGCCCATACAATCTGTTCTAGTGATGTTGGTTCAGATACAAATATAGGTAGGTTATCAGGGGGATTTAACTGTTCTTCTTTAAAAAAAAGAAATAGGAATCTTTGCTTCCATCTAAAATAGCAAACGGGATCTTGGCTTAACATATCATTCAAAAAAACTGCACCTTCGATACTGCAGCTCTCCCTCGGTACTGAACCTCATTAAAGTCAGATATAATTATAAGTTTGTTAGCACAGCTCCTAGCTGTGAGCATTGCTTTATTGGAACTGTGCATAGACAAAGTTTCTGTAAGCTTTTTTATTATTTATTCGTGTGATGTAGATGTCACTGACAAGTACAGAAATTATTATACGTTCTGAAACATTCTTGGGAAGATGATGGTGAGCCCTCTTCTTAAAAACAACTGAATGGCTTACTAGGCTATTTCATAGGACATTAAGCATCAATATATTGCTGTGTCTCTGCAGTCACATATGGGCCACACTATGTAAGGACAGTAGATTTTCTTCGTAGGTAAATATTGGTAAACCAGATGATTATTTTTTCATATGAAGTTGCAGCAGATTTTCGTGGCAGTCTAGTAGTTTCATAGTCATTATTCTCAATACGAACTTTTTAAAGATTTCTGTTTAATTAATTCAATCCAAATTACACACCTATTATGATGCAATTTGAATTCTTGCCTCTGGACCATTAGGCTTCTGGATTACTAGCCCAGTAACACTGCCATTTCTGCAACTGTTCCCCAAAATTTGGGTATCAACCGTAGAACACAGCAGCTCTGAGGAAATTTATATATCCATTAAGAATTAAACACATGGGCTTTGATTTTCCAAAGGAAAGATGGGTGGGAGGGTGAACTGTGACGTGGATGCAGAGATCCTTCAGCATGATCTCGACAGGTTGGGTGTGAGGGCAAATCAAAGGCAGGTGCAGCATATTTTGGATAAATTTGAGGTTATTCACTTTGGAAGCAAAAACAAGAAGGCAGATTACTACCTGAATGGTTGTAAACTGGGAGAGGGGAGAGTGCAGCAGGACCTGGGTGTCCTTGTGCACCAGTTGCTGAAGGTAAGCATGCAGGTGCAGCAGGCGGTAAAGAAGGCAAATGATGAGTTGGCCTTCATTGCGAGAGGTTTTGAGTACAGGAGCAGGGACGTGTTGTTGCAGTTATACAGGGCCTTGGTGAAACCACACCTGGAATATTGAGTGCAGTTTTGGTCTCCTTTTCAGAGGAAGGATGCTCTTGCTCTTGAGGGAATGCAGCGAAGGTTTACCAGGCTGATTCCGGGGATGGCGGGTCTGATGTATGAGAAGAGATTGACTCGGTTGGGATTGTTTTCACTAGAGTTCAGATGAATGATGGGATGATCTCATAGAGACTTATAAAATTCCAACAGGGCTGTACAGGGTAGATACAGGGAGGATGTTCCTGATGGTGGTTGTGTCCAGAACCAGGGATCACAGTATGAAGATTCGGGGTAGACGATTTAGGGTGGAGATGAGAAGACATTTCTTCACCCAAGAGTGGTGAGCCTGTGGAATTCATTACCACAGGAAATAGTTGATGACAAAACATTGAATACATTCAAGGGGTAACTAGATATAGCACTTGGGACGAGTGCGTTCAAAAGTTTTGGGGAGAAAGCAGGATTAGGCTATTGAGATGGACAATCAGTCATGTTCGCGATGAATGATGGCACAGGTTCAAATGGCCAAATGGCCTCCTGATGCTCCTATTTTCTATGTTTCTATGTTTCTATAGCTGTTGCAGCAGCACAGACAGTAGCTGTGTATCATGACTATGCAGCTGACTCACCAGAAGTTGTCCTAAAAGGTGGAACCTCTGATGTACAATTAACTGACTTCTGAAAACTTGTGGAAAATGTTCCCAACTGTGACTTCAAGTCGGAGACGTCCGAGATTTCTGACTGACTTAATATGTGCCTAGGAAAAGTTAAAGGTTATTCACATTGCAGCCTTCTCTATATTGGGGAGACGAGCTGCAGACTGGGTGACCGCTTTGTGGAACACCTACATCCTGTCTTCAAAAATGACTCCAAGTTTCCAGTTGCCTGCCACTTCAATACCGTGTTCCCTGGCCAACATCTCTGTCTCAGGCTTGCTGCAGAGCTTGAGAAAAGTTCAGCACAAACATCTCCTCTAGCTCCACACTGTGTTATTTCTGACTCCAGCATTGGCAGTTCTTACTATCTCTGAGTGATCTCATTTTCTGCACTGGGGACACTGCAACCTTCAAGACTGAATATCGAGTTCAATAATTTTAGAACCAGAATATCTCCTGACATATACCTTACTCACCCTTACACCCCAGGCCCTTTCATGACATGGGTTGCTTTTAGCACAGCCAACCCTTTTTAGCTACTTTTAGTCCCGATTATCAGGTATTTTACTTCCTTGTCTTCTCATCACCTGTCCTTTTTGTCTGCCTAACTATCTTTCTCTCTCTCTCTGTCTCTCTCCTTCCCCCTCTTTCTCTGAGCTCTGACTGCACTAACCCATCTATTCACCCCCACCTCCCCACTCTGACCCCTTGTCTTCAACATTTATAGCACCTTTTCCTCTCTACTCTCAGGTCTGACAAAGGATCATGGAAAGTGAAACATTAACTCTGATCACCCAGTGCAGTACTTCCTCAGTACTCCACCCTTTTGCACCTGTTCCCGGCTCTGCTGGTGACAGGAATTTTGTGAGGAATCAGCCTTCAGCTGGGAGGCAGAAAAGGGCAGGAATAATTTCCTCCTGCCCCTGCTCTGACCTAATGAATATCTCATTTCAGGGCTTCATCAGCCAAGCTGTTCTATCTACCTGTTTCTATTTAATTCATTCATTGTGTCTAAGATCCGCATTTATCTTTCCTCCATTATTGCCATTGAGAAATGGTCTTGAGCACAGTCAAAGATGCCTGTCATCACTTTGCTGATGACTGAGCAGAGATTGACAAGGCAGTAATTGGCCTGATTGAATCTATCCTGTCCTTTGTAGAGAGGATATATCTGGGTAATTTTTCCCTTTGTTCGTTAGTCCAAGAATGATCAAAACTTCTAGTCTTATTTAGGCCTTTACAGGAGACACTGAAAAGTTGTTTCACTGGCTGGTGAGTTGAGAATATGGGAAGATTGTCTCAGATAAGGGAAAATTATTTGGGGCTCTTCACTCAAAGGGTTGTGAATCTTTGTAACTCTCTCCCCAAGAGGGTTGAGGATATTCCATCTCTGTGTGATTCATGCCTGGGATTGATAGATTTCTGATCTCTATGGACATCAAAGGATTTAGGATGTGGGCAAAGTGGAGTTGAGCTTGAAGAACAGTCATGAATGTATTTAATGGCAGAGCAGGTTCGAACAGCTACATGGTCTCCCCTGTTCCTATCTTTTGTGTAATTATCTTCAGAAAGCCAAATAAATCTCAGCCTCCAGGTTATCAAGTATTTCTAGGCTTTCTGATTGTTAAACAAATTCAGAACATTTTCTTTATTAGTCAGATCACTGGACTTGAATTTTCTCTTCAAGGCTGTATATTGGTTTTACTTAACCACTTATCATTACTTCATCATAAGACTTGTATGACTCCTTTTGTCTAACTGGGCTTTAAAAACACTTCATTGACTGAAAAGAACTTTGAAATGTCCACTGATTGGGCGAGCTGCTTCCTGAATGCATACTTTCCTTTAATTCTTTTCCTTATACATAGCATTTACGATTGTGACTTGCGTTCACTTGCATTCACATTCTGGATCTAAGTTCCTAGAGTTCTTTCTTAACTCGTCTCAAAACCTCAAACTTCACTTTCTAACTCGCAGTGATAACACAATGTATATTTATATAGTGACGTTAACATAATGAAATGTCCCAAAGTACTTTACAGGAATATTATATAATGGCAGCCTTCAGTTCCAAAAAATGATGGTGTTCATGTGATAGTCAGCACTGCTTTAAGCATCTTTTGATATGGCTCAGGATAACCCATACTGAAATAGCAGTATATGTCACATTTAATGCAGATGATAACATTGAGCTGAGAAGGTACACCTATTGTTGGCTTCCTACTGTCTCCCAGTTGTTCAAATCAATGGCCGTGATCTTCGTTTCTCACTTATAGAAGTCCTTCTAGCAGATGTATGGATGAAGATGATGCAATCCAATGGTCAGGTCGTTGCACAGATGTTCCTTGGGCATACTGCCATCATCCATGCAGTGAATGTGGTTGAGCTAGAGCACATGTCATTGGCTTGCCAATGAGAATGTGCTAATGGAATCAGCATGGTCCACAACTTATCAGTTGGTGATCTTGCTCTGTTGAGAAATATTGATAATGTGTCAGACACTGAAAAGTTAAAAACTGGTCAGACTTTTCTCCTGAGACAACAAGACGTAGAACTGGATGAACACAGCAGGCCAAGCAGCATCATAGGAGCAGGAAGGCTGACATTTCGGGCCTAGACCCTTCTTCAGAAATGTTTGCCGAAGAGATTACGAGAGAGTTGCAGTGGGAGAGAGATCCCCTGAGATTTGTCCGGAGGGAGGAGGGTAACTTCTTCAGGGTAGGCATCCTTAGAAGAGGCTTCGCAGTGGGGTTAAAATTGTATCAGAGATAGTAGGAACTGCAGATGCTGGAGAATCTGAGA
>NC_063335.1:100481557-100510498 GCF_021869965.1 Rhincodon typus | reverse complement strand
TTCAGTTTTTATTAGGGAGGGAAGGGATGTAATGATTAGAACCAGGTTGACCACGTTAACTACGAGGTCATTGATTAACCTGGGGTTGTTAACCTGGGCCAATCAGGAAAGCCCTGGATGACCCTGGTGGAGTTCAGCCAGCATTAAGGGACTGACTCTGAGCTGGTTGGCTACAACCAGTGTACAGTGCACAAGTAAATAAAGGGTGACTTGGTGATGGGATACCGGCCTCTGTGCAGTTATTTCACCAAGGCTAGCTCATATCCTCTGTTTGCCTTCCTGATCTCCCTCTTAAAAATGCTCTAACACTGTTTATACTGTTCAATAGATTCATTTGTCTATATCTAATATATGATTCCTTTTTATTCTTAGCTAGAATCTCAATATCTTTACTTCTTCATTATTCCCTAATCCCAGCAGCCTTACCTTTCGCTCTAACAGGAACATAAAAACTCTGAACTTTCTTAATCACACTTTTGAAAACCTCCCACTTATTAGACATCCCTTTACCTGTGAACAGTCTGCTCCAATCAACTTTTGAAAGTTCTTGAAATTTACCTTACTCCAATTAAAAACTTGAGAGTCTAAAAAAAGAACATCAAGGAGAAAACCTGCAGAGAAAGATAAGACAGCAGTGAACTCCATCAGGAAAGAGAGGGAGGAAATGGAATAATGGAATTGGTTCCAGCTGATAAAGGTTCAGAACATAAGATGGAAGTCTGCTTTACAAATTCAGACTCTTGAAAATCACACTTTCATGTTTTGTAAACAGGTCAGGCACTTTGCATCACCATTTTTTTGTTGCTTATGGGAACTTCCAATCCAAATATAATAGACCAATCTTTGAAATAATTATGCAATGACTTTCAATGGAATGAAGCATTACATAGCAATAAAATGAGAGGGAATATGAATCAATCCTGCATGAAACAGAATTTTGTTGCCTCAGGCTCTACTGTAGGCACGTCAAGCTCTTTGCACTTGGCAGTATCATTTGGTATTTGTTTACCAAGATTTATAGTCAAACAGTGGGACAGAAATCCTGCAATTGATTTTAATGAGTTCAGACATTCACATGGTAGTCTCCTCTGTGGTATTTTATTTCTCCACATGTTCTGCTCACTTGCTTTTTTAACACCTGCACTAAAACTGCTGTGAAGGAGTGCCTGAATGATTTTGCTGGAGCAAATCCTTTTACTGCTTTCTGTGGGATTTCACACTGAAGAAGAACACTGTTACCCTGCGTAAGTTAAAACATCTTATGACTGGAAACTGGTTAAGAGTACACCAGCTTGGTGGCCGTTTTAATCAGGTGAGGAGGGTGAGCCCCCATTATTTACAACTGGCTACAATAAAGATTTATGTTTGTTTTATAAAGAGGGTCCACGCCTTTGTACTAAAAATGTAGTCATGTAAAGTCTACTCTCATCAGTAAGTAGCCAACGATGGGCTTTTCTTGAAAGAAAGAAAGAAAATTTATTATCTGCTAACCTTGAGAGGAAAAAAAAATAACTTGGAGGCAAAAAGCAGAGATTTCTTTATTCATTCATGGGATGAGCCTGTTGCTGGCTGGGCAACATTCATTGTCCATCCCTAATTGCCCAGAGGGCAGTTAAGAGTCAACCACATTGCTGTGGGTCTGGAGTCACATGTAGGCCAGACCAGGTAAGGATGGCACTTTGCTTCTCTAAAGGACATTAGTGAACCAGATGGTTTTTCCCCTTGACCCCTGACAATTGATTCATGGTCATCATTAAATTCTTAATTCTAGATATTTTTATTGAATTCAAATTCCACCATATGCCATGGCAGGATTTGAACCTGGGTCCCCAGAACACTATCTGGGTCTCTGGATTAATAGTCCAGTGATAACACCACTAGGCCATCACCTTCCCAATGCCTGCAGGTATAAAGTTAAAAAGATATGGTGCCCAGTACAAGATGTATATGAAAGGAATGCACAGTCCAAATTTCTTGAAGCATAAGATTTTTAACCTGAAATCTTGGCTGATTAGATGGTCTCTCAAATATTGCAGGTATCCTTTTTTTTAAATTTGCAGCATTCAGACACTTTTCTCCACTCAGTCTGTCTGCAACAACATTTCCTTCTTAAGAGGCTAAGAGAGCATTTCCACCAGTTCATTCAAATTCCAGTCAAAGTTCCATCTCTCTACTCAGCCAACAGCATTTCCTTCAAATACAGCTGATTTGTTTACTTCCCCATCTGAGTTCATTGTTCCCAAGTTTTATAGTCTCAAGTCATAGCTTTCATATCCAATATGTGAAACTTCTCATACAGGTGTAAATCAATATAGGAGATGAGGGGTTTTTAATGCCTAGCCTGGTGGATTTCTTTCAGTGTCTTTTGATAAAAAGGCTGACTTCAGTACACACCAATTTTGTTTATTTTGTATTTGTTCCATGAAGCTTAGTTAGCATTTGAGGTCAGGTGATTGCTGTCATCATTTTAAGTCAGTGTTTTGCCACCTTTATAAAACTTTTTCAGTTCAAGAAAGGCCCAGGTATTAAAATAAGATGATGGAAATTGAAAATCATAAGCACGTATTTCATATTGTTGGTGACACCCTGAAAAAAAAGTGCAGAAAGTAACGACAATGTGGACCAGCACTCTGCAGTGTGAAGATGACTAAAATCAATCTGACCAGGGTTTGAGGCACGTTAATGATTTTTAGCATGCATGGTGCCAATCTAAAGTGGGTGTCAGCCTTCTTGCATATGCTAATAATAACTGGTCCAGCAATCATTTAACAATCCTGCATAGAAGCTTGCCAGAAATGTAGGAGTGCACTACTACGAATGAGGGCATTGTTGCCCCCATGCTTCCACTTCCCACTACTCCAATTACACAATGTACTTGAGGGCACTATGTTAAGGAGAAATGTAACTAAAATATAATCCTGGAGAAAAGCTGTCTGTGAAAATGCAATTGATAATAAGCAGCTGGCTGAGATTATTCAGGTGAGATTATTCAGGTGAGATTTGAGGGCCTATTTTAGGCTAACGTTCCATTTTGCCACATTGCTCCTGCTGCTGTCTTTTATCATTCATTCATCACTGACTTGGCCTGAACTTATTGCCTCTTCCTATTCCATAGAATCCCTACAGTGTGGAAACAGGCCCTCCGGCCCAACAAGTCCACACCGACCCTCAGAGCATCCTACCCAGACCCCTATAACCCACTTAATTTACACATCCCTGAACACTATGGGCCATTTAGCATGGCCAATCCACCTAACCTGCACATCTTTGGACTGTGGGAGGAAACCTGAGCACCCAAAGGAAACCCATGCAGACACCGGGAGAACGTGCAAACTCCACGCATACAGTCGCCCAAGGGTGGAATCAAACCCGGGTCCCTGGTGCTGTGAGGTAGCAGTGCTAACCACTGAGCCATCGTGCCGCCCCTAAACAAAAACTGACATGATTAGGAAGCGGTCATTTTGCCGAAACCCAGGATTGAACCTGGGACCATTAGACCTTCAGTCTAACGCTCTCCCAACTGAGATATTTCAGCTGTTTTTATAGAATCCCTACAGTGTGGAAACAGGCCCTTCAGTCCAACAAGTCCACACTGACCTTCAAAGCATCTCACCCATTCCCCTATAACCCACTTAATTTACACATCCCTGAACACTACAGACAATTTAGCACGTCCGATCCACCTAACCTGCTTGCCTTTGGACTGTGGGAGGAAACCAGAGTACCCGGAGGAAACCCACACAGACACGGGGAAAATGTGCAAACTCCACACAGACAGACGCCCGAGGGTGGAATCAAACCCAGGTCCCTGGCGCTGTGGGGCAGCAATGCTAACCACTGAGCCACTTTTGTGAGAAGCTAGTTCATTTTCTATGTTACCAAAGCAGTGAGCTAGTAACAAGGCTGACTGTCAGTCCGCAATGGGCCAATTACAACTAAAACAAGGTCTGAAGCTTTACCATGCCACCCAAAGGTGGGACTCATCCAAGGTATGATCCTCAGACCTCTCATCTGAGGAGGGCATCACAACTAAACCCAACTGCTTATACATCTTTAAATATCATCACTGGATAATAATTCAGATTGAGTAAGTTTCTTCCTCTGAAGAAAAGTGACTAGCTATATAATAGACACAAGACAAGAGATAAACATGATGCTAGAAGTATAAAAAAAGTATTTAGAGTCATAGTCATAGAAATGTACAGCACGAAAACACAGTCCATTCTGACCAGATACCCTAAATTAATCTAGTCCCCTTTACATAAAGTGGAATAGAAATAATTGTGGAATGGAAAAGAAGCATAGAATCAGAGAGAGTTTTATTTTTGTCTCTGCACAACATCTCAGGACCTCAGCCACACACATTGTGCATTATATGTTACATGGTATATCACTGGTGTTATTTTAAAAGATTGCACTCTCTTACTTTAAACAATGTCACGGGAAATCTGGTCGATATTTCAGTGAGTACAAAACTGGATTAGAATTGCTAATGTTAAAATTTTTCACTACCCCTTTATTTGTTTATCTTTTTACACCTACAAGAACAAGGTAACAAAATTAGCAGGACTAAAATAGCTCAGCGTGCATCAAATGTCATATGCCATGGAGATATTGAAAAACAGCACATGATGCATGAAAATCTAAACCAATATGCTATACACATCCATTTGTTTTTGTAGCTTACAAACACTAAACATAGATGAGGCATTCAATTGATTTAAAAAAAATAAATGTGAATCTATTTATCTAGAATACTTGGATTTCTAAACATAAAGGTAGAGAAGACATTTTTCTTTCAAAATGCAATTGTTAAATATAATCCCTCGAGTCCTGTCAAGTATATAGCTTAACTGTATAAAGAAACAGCTGAGCTGGACAAATGGAGTCAGAAAAGGCAACAAACAGTTAGGGACAAACAAAGCGAAGACACAATAAATCCAGGGACAAATTGTGTTTTTTTTTCAAAAATTTCATGGAAAGAACAACAGCCGCACAGAAATCTTCAGAGTTCATGATGATATAAATGCCATATCATATGTGTAAAAATGTCCAAGGCTATTAGGTTTATAAATTATCTTTTACCAGAATTTTCTGTGTCGATAAATATTCACCATTGAAAAGGACCTGCATAGCCTTTTGAAAAATATCCAACTCAAGGGGATCCATCATCGATGAGTTCTGGGCTCATTCAAACAAAGCACAATGCTTGAATGTGTTCTTTATGTCCTCAGGTGGCTGACTTTTACCATGAGTTATGTAGTTTCTAGCAAGTGTAAGTGAGCTATGCTACAAGCCTGATTGATAACCGTAACTTGTTTATTTTTGTGTATGTTTGTTCGTGCACCCAGGATTGTTCAGTAACTGCTTCCCAATCACATAATCACATGAATATTATGCATTAATTTCTATATTTTGGAATTATGGTTTAGTTGAATCCAGTCAATTAAATAAATGTATACTGCAAATAGCTGAATTGACATACTGTTTGAAATTATCCACCAGTCATTAGGAAGTAATACACAATATATCTGGCAGTGCAGTGGCACTGAAATTTATATACTACATTATTTATTTGTGCCATAGACAGAAAATTTGTTTGGCTTAATGGCTACATCCTGTTATTGAAAAGGGCCCTTTGTGTTGTTACTGTTCAGCAACAGTGAGAAATGATTAGTTTCTCGGATGCTCAAATTTAATTGTGATTCCATAATTGGACCACAAATAATGAACAATCCTGATTGTGTCAAGCTTTACACTAAAAAATAGTATTAGGTTATCAAGTGGCCTTACAAGATGGCTCACTTGCACTTGCTGAAAGCTACTTTTTTTTTTCATGTGCAGGGACTTGTCTACTGTAGAAAAAAAAGAATAAATCCTGGACTCATGCTTTTTCATGCTCCAACTATTCTGCTTTCTATAAATCAGCTACTGAGAAAAATAAAGTTTCTGTTATTTTTTTAAGAGAAATTCTGAAATTTCTATAGAAAGCTAAGGCTTACCAGATGGGCTGAACAAATGTGTATATAAAAATGTCAGCAAAAGAAATTTTATTTGATGCATTAAAACTGTCCCATACAGTCATGTTATAAATGAGTATCATGGGCCTCAACATCCCTGCAATGTTTTGTGGTTCACAGATTTTCAAAATAATCGCACTTTTATGTATGTCATTGGAGCTGACACTGAGTGTGTATTTTCAGATCATTCTATGTGCTGCAGACTGGAACACTGTTGTTCTGGTTCACTTACCATAATACTATAGTGAGTCATGTGGCATTCTGAATATACTTGTATACATGTGCATAACAATTTTATTCCTAACTGTTTTCAAATAAAATTGCAATATAGCAGTCTCTTCCCAGAAGCAGCCAAATAATCTAGAAAAAAATGTACAAGTAAATTTAAAACATTTTTTTTCATAGTTTTTGCATGTCCTTTGTTTCTCTGTAATCTATCTTATTCAAATTCTCCTTTGGAATAGAAAGAGTGTAGTCCCATTCTTAGTTGAACAACAACTTATATTTATATTGCACCTTCAGTTTCAAGAGATTCCTTGTGTATAAGATAGTTTTATCTGAAAGGGTTAATTGACATCATGAGCTGAGCTCCATTCATCAGAATATAAAGAACTATTCCTGAAAGGAGCTAACCACTTGTTGTTCTCAGCTGTAAGAACAACTCTAATCATAAGATCATTGAAGCAAACAGCAATGTGTACTTATTTTAAGTCAAGCTGGATGTCTCACAAGTGACTATTGTGTAATCGGATGTACTGTAACTGTCTATTAAGTAAAAAAACCTACTCTCAAGACTGAGCCTGCATACTATCCAATACTTCATGTGGGTGTCCTTCCCTACTTGATGTCAGTAACTTAGATTCATATCAATAGGAAGGATTGATGGCAGTGAATCTGCCTGAGGTCCCTCAGATAGATCTCAGAAACATGATTGCAACATATATTATGGTGACCAAGGGCTGGATTTAACCCCGTGTACCATTTCCAAGGTACTTTGCAAGAGCGTACGAAATTCAAACTTAGATTTTATGCTTTATAAGAGTTTTAAGTGATGAGCTCTTTCGGTCTGTTAAGGTAGCTAATAACTTTTTAAGCTTGACATCAATTTAGTGTTCCTGTCAGGATTACTTCAAGGTCTGCATATCAGTTTCCATATGATGGACCAAAACTGGACACAGTGTCCTAGGAGAGGCCTAACCAAAGTTTTATGCAAACATAATATTGCTTTTTGTCTACTGAATTGTTTTTGTAAGACATACTACTCCTCTGATTTTCCATAATCTCAAGGAATCAGTAATAGACTATGATGTTACATGGTCTACAAATTTAACTCTCTTTAATGTTCAACCATCTTTTGCTTAGAGCTTAAATGTAAAAGCAAAATATTGGAAATGTTGGAAATCTGTCACAAAAATAGAAAATGTTGAAAATAGTTAGCTGACATTTGTGGCAAGAATAAATGTTCTATTTTTGTTTTGTATTGCTAGCCACTAATCAGATCTTACATTCCTGAAATGTCAATTCAGTTCTCTCTGCACAGGTGCTATCTGACCTGCTGAGTACTTCCAACTTTTTTATTAATAGTAGTTTAGAACACTGGGGAGATGATTGCCTAGTGGTGTTATTGTTGGACTATTAATCCAGAGACCCAGGTGATGTTCCAGGGACCTGGTTTGATGCCTGCTACAGTAGATATGGAATGTGAATTCAATAAAACAGATCTGGAATTGCTTGGATGAGCGCAGATGTAACTGATAGCATCCAGATCAATGCAGCCTGCTTGATTGGCACCATAAACACAAACATCAACTCCTTTCACTGCTGATGTTCGCTAGTGGCGATGCATGCCATCAACAAGATGTGCTGCTCAAATTCACTGAGGTTCGTAATGGGACCACCGTTGACTGTCACAAAAACCTATCTGGCTCACTAATGTGCTTTAGGGAAGGAAACTGCCATCCTTACCTGGTCTGGCCTACATGTGACTCCAGACCCATAGCAATGTGGTTGACTCTTAACTGCCCTCTGGGCAATTAGAGATGGGCAATAAATGCTGACCTAGCCAGTGATGCCCTTTTCCTGTGAATAAATAACCAACAAAAACCTTTTATATATATGTTATTAGCTCTAATTATGTGCATGACACCTACCTATGTTGAATGGGTTGATGGTCATGGTCCTAACATATTTCTGCAGGCATTCACTACTAATCTGCCTTTAACAGAACTACTATTGTTAAGATATTTGTCTCTATGAGAGAGACATTTCAAATCTTCAGAACCCTCTTTTATCAAGTAATCATTGTGTATCATGTTATCAAAACCGTTTAGGAAATTCATGAAAACCAGTGGGCGTGTTTTGTTTCGGAAATAATGGTGAGAATAATAGCACTCACTATTGTTAAAGTATAAATTGGCCATAAACTTTTATTGACTTCTCATCCACAATTAATCATTGAAAATATTTTCCAGATCATCCAGAGACTTTTTTCCAATTGTTTCTTGACAAGAGAAATAACATAGAAATACTTGGAAATGTTTGATAATGCTGTACCTATGTACTAAATATACACTGAACATACACAAACCTACAATTTAAGAGCAGATGTGGGCCATTTTGTCCCTCATATAGTAATCATATTCATCTGATTTTGACTTGAACCCATTTTCCAGATCACACCCTATTCCCTTGTTTGTCAAAATTTTATCAACACTGCCTTAAAAAGAAAGATCTTTGATCCTGTCTCCACTGCAGCCTGGAGAAGAGAATTTCACAGACTCATGGTCTTTAAAATAAAAGTATCTCTTTTTTTAACCCCTTCTTAAATGGGAGGCTCCTAATGTCAAATCTGTGTTTCTTAGTCCTGATCACTTCTACAGGGGACAGCGTCCTTTCAAATTCACTCTACCAAGTCCTCTCAAGATCCCAATGTTTCAATGAGATCATCTATTCTTTTTCTAAACTTGGATGAATGCAGACCCATCCTGTCCAAATTTTCCTCATGAGGTCACTTTTCATCAAATACTAAAGCAGTCAATGTCCAAGTGGAGAAGAACTTGATTGGACCAGCTATATAAATACTGTAACTACAAGAGGAGTCAGAGGGTAGGAATTCTACAGTGAGCAAATCACAGTCCCCACACCCCACGCCGATTTGCAAAGCCTTTTCACAATCTTCAGGAAACAAGTCAGGAATGTGAGAGAATACTCTCCACTTGCTTGGATGAGAGCAGATGTAACAAGAACTGATAGCATCCAGAACAATGAAACCTGCTTGACTGGCATCATAAACACAAACATCTACTCTCTTCACTACTGATGTTCACTCATGGCAATGCATTCCATCAACAAGAGGTGCTGCTCACATTCACTGAGGTTCCTAAGACAGTACCTGCCAAACCCGAGGCTACTACCATCCACAAAGACAAGAGCAATAGACATCTGGGAACACCATCACCTGCAAGGTCCCCTCCAAACCACTCACCATCCTGACTTGTAAATATGTCACTGTTCCTTCAGTGTCGCTGGGTCAAAATCCTGGAACTCCCGTTCTAACAGCATTGTGGGCCGAGGTACACAATACGGAGTGCAGCAGTTCAAGAAGGCAGTTCATCATTCTATTCTCAAGGGCAACTAGAAATGGGCAATACATGCTGGCCCGGTCAGTGACACCTACATCCAATGAATGAATAAAAAGATTACCTCAAAAGTTAGTGCTGATCATTTGTAAGTTGTATATTAAAATAATGTACTTTGGGAATTATTTTAACTTATGCCATAGGGTAAACAGTAATATGAAGTTAACTGCCCGTTATTTCTTACAATGTAACAGTGATACTTGTAATAGATGCTTCATTGGCTGTATGCTTCGTTGTAACAGAAGCTATATAAATACAAGTTTTTGTTCTATTTTACACACAGTCTCATTTTCCCTCCCATGTATCTCAAAATTCATGACAAAGTAGATGAGGCCTAGAATAAAAAAGAAACAGATTTTGTTACATATTCACTGAAAATTGTTGACAACATTAATCACGAAAGGAACATTCACAGTTTTATCTCAGCCTACCTTCCACTCAACTGTCCACTATTTTGGCCTGTCCAAGATCAACTGTTCATTAAATTGGCACGTTTCCATGTCAGTCATAGACCTCCGGGGGCAGTCAGTTTCAATCGCAGTTAATGACTAAAACCAATCTTGCGAGCTAAACTATCACCATTGAACAAACTGTCTCAGCTATTTTCGGTTTCCTCAGAGGGATCTTTTCATTTCATTAGGCAGAGATCTGGAACTAACTTACAATGCACTGAATACAGTAGTGAGCAGAGCTTTTTCTATGGAACTGGCTGAAATCCCACAAGGCATATGAGTAGTTCCTAGTGAGGAATTTAATTTATCAGCAGAGTCCTGCATTTTTGATAAAAACATCCTCAGAATTCCACTATTTTGAGCTTCAAAGGTGAATGGATGAATTGGCAAGTCTATTTCCTGCTTCTTTGATAAAGCTTTTTTTTAAATGTGGATTATAAATAGCTCATGTATTGATTTTAGTGTCTACTGTAGTGTTTCCTCCACCGTAAGAAAACTTAATTTCTTACATTCAGAACAATACTCCAATTGTACTTCAGTAAAGGAAGATTGAGCTGGATTTTATGCAGACGATTGGAACTGTGTCAGCCAGGCCCCATTATTCATGGCAGAAGCTCCTACATTTTCCAGACAACAGAAGAACTCCCCTGATGTTTCAAACGGCGGAAGGGACTGATCAAAATTCAAGGTGCTGCTGTTAGCTGTCAATTAGATTTTTTCCACTCACTCATGAGATGTGGGCGCCACTGGCTGCCCAACATTTCATGCCCATCCCCGTTGCCCTTGAACATGTGGCGGCGGGCTGCTTTCTTGAACTGCTGTTGTCCATGTGCTGTGGTAGATCCACAATGTCATTATGGGAAGACATTCCATGATTTTGACACTGCAACACTGAAGGAACAGTGATATATTTCCAAGTCAAGATAGTGAGTAGTGTGGAGGGGAACTTACAGGTTGTGGTGTTCCCATGTATCTTCTGCCACAGAGTGGAGGCAATGGCCTAGTGGTATTATTGTTGGACCATTAATCCAGAGACCCAGATAATGTTCGGGGGACCCTGGATCGAATCCCGCCATGGCAGATGGTGGAATTTTAATTCGATAAATATCTGGGATTAGCAATCTAATCGTGACTGTGAATCTGTTGCCGATTGTTGGGGAAAAACCCATCTGGTTCATGAATGTCCTTTAGAGAAGGTAAGTGCCATCCTTACCTGGTCTGGCCTACATGTGACTCCAGACCCACAGCAATGGGGTTGTCTCTTAACTGCCCTCTGGGCAATTAGGGATGGACAATAAATACTGCCTAGCCAGCGACACCCTCATCCTGTGAATTAATAAAGGAAAAAAAAATGGAGGTCATATTGGTCTCCCATGACCTAAAAAGTCACCTAGTAAAATCTTTAGGCTCTACTGGCAGCCTTCATGTGGTGGAGAGGACATGGGTGCAGTGAAGGGAAGTGATTCTTCACTATTGGGAGCTTTGGGTTCATCGAAGAAGCTAGTATTAGACAGTGAGGTAACTGCTAAAAGCTAAATTTCTGTCTTTGCCTCCAATTGCCTTAGACTTCTTCCTGGATTCGCATCTCCTAACGTTCATCCTATCTTCACACACCTGTGGCCTCAGTTCCCTCTGTAATCTTGGGACTTGAATGGATGCAGTAACTACTGCTCTTTGAGGTGTGATTGGCAATGGAGAACTGCTAGTCTGCTGTTGGCTGACAGCCCTTGGCAACTGATAGGGATTCCCTGCTGTTACTCTGATATGTGGGCAATTCGCCCATCATCCTGACAAATGCTGCTCATTATTTCATACGTGACCTCCTTAAAACATGTTGTTATTGAGTCAAAGAACTTTCACAGCACAGAAAGAGGACTTTGACCCACCATGTCTGTGCCAGTCATCAAACATCCATCTATTCTAATCTACTTTCCAATCCATTGCCTTGTATGCTATGGCATTTCAAGTTTTCCTCTAAATAGTTCAACTGCGAAATAATTTTCAAAAGTACAATAAGAGTTACAATTATATTTTGAAGAACTGTTAATAATACGTTAAATATTGAGAAGATGAAGCATATAAAAGTGGAAAACACTGGGGATTAAGTACATTGAGAATACATGAGCAGCAATCTCTGGTACTCTGTTGTGGTTAGACAGGCAGGCAGATTTTTTTTTTAATGTTCTGTATGTAAATTTAGTAATTATTAAGCGATTGTTATCTGGTTTCCTATTACACTACAAAGCTGCCAGAGATTTAACAGGAATAGTTATTTCTTATCCCAGCTTTGACTCTCTCTGTTAGTAATCTTTCCAGTCTTCAGAGAAGCGAAGGTGTGCATGCAAATATTTATCCCACAACCAAAATTCAGATAGATTCTCTGGACATTATCTCACTACTGTTTGTGAGATTGGAAATAAACAGCTACTTTTTCTGACACAACATGGCTTTAAAGCAATTTAGGACCTCCTGAAGTCATAAAAGGTCCATTATAAATGCAAATATTTTACTTTTTACTTGCTCGGACGATTAATCAGTAAATTTCACATCTCAGGAAATTACTGGTTAGCAGTCCTCGTCTTTTGCGCTATGGATTTGTTCCTTTCTCATTTGTTTGTATTCAACACAGTTTCCCAAAACCTTGCCTTTTTCGTCTCCTCTTGTATTTTCCAAGAACACTACGGTCAATCTGTAACTGTCCTCTGAAATGGCCAAGCAAGCCATTTGTTGGGAACAATCACTAGAAAGTCTCGGCAAAGAAATGAAACTGGTTGGGACCACCTGGCATTAACCTAGCCACCAGAAATGACAACAGCAAGAATAGCCTTGTTGACGCCTTTAAGTGATCTACACTAATATCTGTGGGCTCACGCCAAAATTGGAGAGCTGTCTCACAGACTAGCCAAGCAACCGCCCAGCAGAGTCATATTCACAGAATCGTACCTCATAGATAATGTTCTAGATGCCACCATCACTATCCCTGGATGTGTCCTGTCCCACCGGCAGGACAGACCCAGCAGAAGTGGTAATGGCATAATGGTATACATACAAGAGGGGGTTCCCATGGGAATTCCCAACATTGACTCTGGATACCATGAAGCCTCATGGCCTAAGTTAAACATGGGCAAAGAAATCTGCTGATTACCACGTACTGTCCTCCATCAGCTGATGAATCAGAATTCCTCCATTTTAAACAAAACTTGGAGGAAATGCTGAACCTGATAACAGCACAAAATGTAATCTGGTTGTGGGAATTTCAATCTCCATGTGCAAGAGTAGCTTGGCAGTAGCACTACTAATCGACTGGTTGGGTCCTTCACGGACAGTTAAACAAGGAGAAGACACTCCATAAATAATCCCATTCACGCAATGGGGGAGCCCAAGTCAGCAACGTAAAAGATAAGCATTTGCAACAACCTTCAGCCAGAAGTGTTGAGTGGATGATCCATCTGCACCTCCTCCAGAAGTTGTCAGCATACCAGATGTCATTCTTCAGCCAATTCAATTCCTTCCACGTGACATTAAGACATCCACAAGGCATTCGATACTGTGAAGGCTATGATAACATTCTGGAAACAGCACTGAAGACTCGTACTCCAGAACTTGCTGTGTGCCTAGCCAAGCTTTCCAAGTACAGATACAGCGCTGGCATCCACCTGTGGATGTGTAAAATTACCTGAGTATGTCCTGCACACATAAAGCAGGACAAACTCAACCCGGCCAATTACCACCCCATCAGCCTTCTCTCGGTCATCAGTAAAGTGATGGAAGGTGTCATCAAAAGTGCTATCAAACAGCACCTGGTCAGCAATAACCTGCTCAGTGATGCCCAGTTTGGGTTCCACCAGGGCCACTCAGTTCCTGACCTTATTACAGCCTTGATTCAAGCATGGACAAAAGTGCTGAATTCCCAAGGTGAGGGGAGAGTGACAGCCCTTGACATCAAAGCTGCATTTGACTGACTATGGTGTTAAATATCCCCAGCAAACCTCGTCAGTGGGAATCAGATGCAAAGCTCTCCACTGATTAGAATCATACCTGGCTCAAAGGAAGATGATTATGTTTGTTGGAAGTCATTCATCTCAGATCCAAGACATCTCTGTGATTTGTGCTCTACAAACCTGCCAGGCAATTATAATTTTCAATAAGAGACAATCTAAACATCTGTGAATCCCTTATTAACAACATCCTGGTGGTTACTATTTACAAGAAACTGAATTGGAGTCACATTTAAAAACGGTGGCTACAAGAGAAGGGCAAAATCTAGGAATCCTGTGGTGACTAACTCACCTTCTGATAGCTCAAACCCAGTCCACCATCTACAAGGCACAGAGGCGTGATGGAATAATCCCCACTTTCCTGAATGAGTACAGCTCCAACAAAACCCAAAAGGCTTGACACCATCCAGGACAAAGCATTCCATTTGCTTGGCAACATCCAATGTTTCACCACGATGTTCAGTAGCAGCATTGTGTACCACCTACAAGAAAAACTGCAGAAATTCACCAAACCTCCTTTGACAGCATCTTCCAAACTCACGACCACTTCCATCTAGAATGACAAGGGCAGCAGATATATTGGGACACCACTACTTGCAAATGACAGGCTTTGCCTTAAGGCTACTAATTTAACAGAAGTGATCTCCCTAGCTAGCTCTCTGTGAGGCCATTGGAGCCAGAGCTTCTACCCCCTCAAAGAGAGAACTTGCAGTAATAAAGAACAAGCTTGCCACCCAAATGTTACCAATGTGTATCTTTCCTCTTTAATCAGGCCAGCCTACATATTTGGCCACTGTTTTGAAAAGAAAGTAACAATTGTCGCTTCTCCAAGGCTACCTTCATGATAGTTGGTTCTTTGATTAATTTGGCAACATCATGAAGTGTCTGATAATTGGTCTGAGATCTCAGACGCATCAATTAGGAGGGCACTTCTGGGAAAATAGCATTCCCAGTCTAGCTCCCAGCAATTGCAAGCTGGGGATTGCCATTTTATTTGAAGGAAAATCACGTCTAATGTCTATGTGCCATGTATTGATTCTTTGTGCAATGCCTTTCTGCTCTACTTCTGCAACCTGCTGCTTCTTCCAGCTTCAAAACTTTTGAAAAATTCTCAACGTTAAGTACATCAACCTGTCTGGTGTCCATCTTCACTAAGGCAGATAGAAAGAAATTAAAACAGGTTTCCAATCAGTCACAGGACAACTGTTTTGGCTTCATCTAACCCAGAGTTTTGTTATCGGGTGTGGGTGGAAATGTGGAGTTGAGGTCACAGTCAAAGCAGTCATGATTGTATTGAATAGCACAGCAGGCTGATCGACTAAACGGAGTGTTCCTACACTTAATTTGCATATTTGTACATTCTGCCTGTGATGGCCATTTTGCTTCCATCCACCCCCAATGTCCAGCTGAAGGTAAAATGCAAAATGAGGCAGACCTGAGGGGATCTATCAGGGCTTCTAGTGCTACAGTCAGAGTTGAAAAAGTGAGTGGTTTGAGCCTTTCATGCCACAGCAGAAAATTGTCCATGTGCAAGGTTTTCTCACATCGGTCAGTCAGGTGATTTTGTAAGAGGAGTTGGTATTATTTTCTTTATTCTTTCATGAGATGTGGGGACTGCTGGTTAAGCCAAAATTTATTGCGTCTCCCCAGTTGTCCTTGAGAATGTAGTAATGAGATGCCTTCTTGAACTGCTTGTAGTCCATATGGTGGGCTGCCAAGGGGTGAGTTCCAGTGGCAATGAAGACGTGGCAATAGCATTCAAAATGATAATCGTGTGAGGCTTGGGAGGAAACTTACAGGTTGTAGCGTACCCATTTATCTTCTGCCTTTGCCCTTCTAGATAATAGAGGAAAATGCATCTAGAGGAACATAATAATTAACAACAGCAGTAAACTCCTTGAGTACACTGTGCTAATGACTAGATTACTATTGAATATCTATTCCGATGCCACTTTTCTGCACTACACTTCATATCTTTCATATCTAGAAATCTATCAATCTCCATCTTGAATATCCTCAACGACAGAGCCTCCACAGCACTTTATGATAGAGAACTCCAAAGACTGACAACTCTGAGTGAAGACATTCTTCCTTATCTCAGCCTTAAGTGAACCACTACTTATTCTGAGATTGTGTAACTTTGTTGTTACTTCAATTACAACATTTAAAAGGCATCTGAATGGGCACACAAATAGGAAGGGTTTAGAGGAATATGGGTCTAATGCTGGTAAACAGCACTAAACTAAATTAGGATAGCTGATCAGCATGAACGAGTTTGATTGAAGGATCTGTTTCTGTGCCATCCAACTCTATGACTCTGTAACATCTAATACTCCTGACCCCATCACACACAGAGAATATACTCTCTGCATTTATCATGTTGAAAACCATAAGACATTTGTTTGCTTCAATAGAGATCACATTCCATTTTTCTAAACTCAAGAGAATGCCGACTTAATTTCCTCGATCTCACATCACAGCGCCACCCCACTGTGTCAGGAATCAGTCTGATGAGCTTTCATTACACTCCTCTAACGGCTAGCATATCATAGGTGTACAGAAGTGCCCAGAATTGTTACAGTGCATCATGAGCCAGATCATTAATATGTATCCGGAAACGCAAGGGTCCCAATACTGACCCCTGGAGAACTCCATTACAAACTTTCCTGCAGCCCACAAAATATCCATTGATCATTACTCTCTAACTTCTATCACTAATTCCAAGTTAGCATTGTTGCTTTTATACCATGGTCTATAACTGTCCTCACAAGTCTATCGATTTACTGATGGTTTCATGAAATTCAGCTCAACATTTTCAATGATCACTGCAGCCATTTTAAGTCAATGCTTTTCCTTTTTTAAAATCAGTTTGATTCATGAAAGGTCTCAGTTTTTAAAAGATTAGATGGTAGTCAGAAATTAATAGCCCGTTTTTACTTTGATCATGACCCTTTTTTGTGTGTGATGTCCTTGCATGTCATCCTCTTGAACTTTCTGCTGATTTTTCTCCCAATATTTCTATTTTTTTATATTGTGGGCTCCTTTGGCCTGGAATGTCTCCCAACATAATGGAAACTCTTGTCTGTCCTCCCAATAATATGCCCTAGTCGATGAATCTTCTGCATTTCTCAATAGCATTCTTGAGATTAAGTTTCTCCTCTCTCAGCAGGCATTCTATTACAATGGGCCTCTTATACCTGAGACAAGCAAATCTCTAATGAGATCATCTGTCAATTGTTCACTATTGGATTTAGCTAGATGTGTCCATGACATCAAATGCTGATCAACAATTCATCAATAATACCATTCATAAGTAACATCAATTTGGAGTTTAATGTGTCATCAAAACCTCTTTCTGTATGGATTCCCTGCTCTTCGTTGACTTTTAGGATGAAATATAGCTTTGGCCAGCACTGATAATTTTGCTACAACTATTATTTGATCAGGCTTTTTATTCAATTCTGCAACTATTTCTTTGCTTTGCTAATAAGAGCATAAAGTATTCCAAATCCATATTTTATTTCCAAAGCAGCAGCCATTGGAAAATTCACAACCATTAGAAGTCACCCAGTACATCAAAATTGCAGATTGTAGTTTTATTCTTTCTTTTTTCACTTTATAGAGGCTGCCTCTCTCCCATCTCTGAAAAATGAGTCAATCGCAGTTCCACATTTCTGACTAATGTTTCAGGTAATGTATTCAATGCTGGCCACAAACTAAAATCAGAAATTGTAAGGTAAGTTTGTGTTGTAATGGTATTGTCACTACTAGCAATCCAGAACGCCTGGTTGATGTTCTGGGGACATGGCCTTGAATTTCACCATGGCAGTGAAGCTGGAATTCAATGTTTTAAAAAAAGCTGGAATAAAAAAAAAACTAGGCAAAGGCAACCATCAGTTCATAGAATCCCTACGGAAGCAGGTCATTCAACCCATTGAGTCCACACGAACCCTCTGAAGAGCATGTCACCTAGACCCAACTACTGCCATAACCCTATGTTTACCATGGCCAATCCACCTAACCTGCACATCTTGGGACTGTGGGAGGAAACCAGAGTACCTAGAGGAAACCTGCATAGACACGGGGAGAATGTGCAGACTCCACACAGACAGTTGCCCGAGTCTGGAACCAAACCAGGGTCCCTGGTACTGTGAGCCAGGAGTGCTAATCACTATGCCACTGTCATTTAAAAGTAAACTACCTGGTTCACCAATGTCTTCAGGGAAGAAAATCCACTGTCCTTCCCTGGTCTGGCTAACATATGACGCCTGATCCACAGTCATATGGTTGGCTCTGAACAGCCCACTGAGCAATTAGAAGAAAGCAATAAATTCTGGCCTTGGAAAGCATTTACAGCAGAAGTAGAGGTCACATGACTATGGGAAGCCAACTTTGCACATATATATTTCTCCAAACAGAAAGTAGGTTTCAGTAAAAAATACACATTATTGTTATCCCAATTAGAAGTATTAAGTTAGGAGAATTATATAACAAATTTGCCAATAGAATTAGTTTTGTATCCAGTTGCATTCCCACAGTGATTTCCTGACTTAAGGAGAAATATTATCACAAATTTGTTCTTAGCTTTGTAGGTATTCAATTTAATTGAAAGAAAAACCTAACTTGCTTTAGGTTCAGGTTATTTTTGCTACACGTTATTTCTCTAAATACATTTCTCCCATTTTCTAAATATAATTCTTGTGTCAGAAAAGCCAGAGCCCAATATTACCATATGTAAAGAATAATTTTTGTGATTGGGAGATGTGTAATCTCAGGTAACAGTTTGAAAAATAAACACTTCAAATATACAGACTCAGACCTAAGTTTAGAAATGACAAGCGTAAATGAAACAGACAGACGCAGTTAGGTGAAAATAATGTGAGTGGAGAAATTAGCATTATGTTAACTCAGTTTCATATCGTCTTTTAAATGAAGAAAATGAAAGCATTTTGCATGTAAAATGTCAGGCTGGAACTTCTGTGTATTTTAACATGATTTGTGTTGAAGCCTCAAAGGACAGTAACATTTCTATTCAGTGCCATTTCATCTGTGTTTGAGATCACAATTTCGATCTTTCAAGATTGTCCAAGGCCTTCCACATGCTTGCCAGAGCAAGACTTACTGAGCTAGATGCCTATCATTCCTTCTCAGCTCGCGAACATTGAATTGCTATGGACAGAATCTCACATCTTGGTCACTGAAGGGATTTCTACACAGCACAGATAAATGACTAATATCAGTGCATACAAATATTGGAGAATGAATAACAGATCAATCCACTGTCAAAGATAACTGAGGAGAGCAATGCATGTCTGGGCTGAGTCGCTATTCAAGTTTACCAATCAGACGAGCTTCTCAATATAATGAATTTCTCTTGGCTGGAATACGATTCACTGGAGGTTTAAGTGACTGACATCCACTTTGATATATATTTGATGGAGTGTAGAAACACCACAAAACGAGCACCAATATTTCTCTATCTGAAGATATTTAATAAATGCTTCATGATCCTCCACAAAATGAGAAATAATTGTTGAAGAATGGCACATTAGTTGGTGTTTCATGTTATCCAGCTCTTTTAGTAACTCATCAAGTAGTGAGGTGAATTATCATGTCGCTATTGGCTTTGTGGCTGCTTTTCACATATACTGTGTAGGAATTTGAAAGCATTTTGTAACAGAGAATAAAAAAATGTCTTTATAGAGAAAATTACTGTGTTTTTCTTTGCTCCTGTTTTAACTTTGAATTATTCACAAGCTTGCAAAGACAGCATCCAAAACTTAACAGTATAAAAGCTGTCCATCTGAGGGCTAATGGTTTGGAAATAAAAACTGTTACACATCACTGCACAACCTAATGTTTTAGTCTTTTGATTGTCTAAGTGCTTTCTCTTGTTTTTGAGCGGGAAATCAACAAAAGTTTAGCATTATTGCACTGTTCATCTGCAAGAGCAACCTGGCAGTCTTGCAATTTCTTACCTGCAGCAAGTTCATTTTGAACCTGCACACTATTGTATAGCTGTTACAAAAAAATTATCAAAGGGTGAGTCACAGCACAGTCAAAAAGAAGACCCAATGATCGTCCCTGCTTTGACTTAATTGACAACTGCAAGTAGTCTATCACAGAGAATCAAAGTTACACCATTGCCAGCAAACATAAGATTATAATAGGAATAATTTAACTTGACTGTGAGGTCAATTATCATAAGCAATGATTAATTTTCAGACAGGCAAAGAAAGGCAGAAGAATCTATGCCTTGATTGTCGGCGAGCCTGGATTCAGCTTTCCAGGGGCCAGACTTGAATTTATCATTGTCATAGCATTTCTTTTCAATTCCCATACCCTCCATCACTAAGAATTAAAAAAAAAAGAACTTACAACAATACCTTCATTAAATCCTTCCGCTTAGGTACCTATGTTAAATCCAGTGGGATATGGGGAAGCAAGGCAGTGACGAAGAATAAACAATTGTGGCCAGTACCAATCTACATTTTTAAAGTGGAGCCTAGAGAAGCACTATTCAATTAAATACTTTTTTATTAACTTAATCTTTGTTGTGGAAGCCTCCAGCAGTCCCTTGAAGTACCCTAGTTTCATTGGTTAGGAGCCTCCATAGCTGCATGTGTTGCAGGCTGTCACAATCCAATTTCCCAAAGGAAGACAATACATGCATTGAACCCACTACTAGCACAGACAGTGGGCTTATCAAAAGTTTCACAAGATGCCCAAATGAATTGTGAATGTGGCACTTACACAGCACGGTCCAAGTGAATAAATTCTATCATCAATCCATCAACATCTGTTTGTTGCTCAAGAACTGCACATTATAATTTCAAAACTTGTCGTCATTTGATAATTTTAGTCATAAACATAGGTGCATTATAAACTTTACCTTCATCTAATAAATTGGGTGGCAAGCTTCTAGTCAGGAATGCTTCCCGTTCCCCATGTGACCCTTGCAATCCAAGTGGCACACAACAATGAACAAAATGCAAATCAACTCCTCGGCATCTATGTTCAACCAGACTTTTCTTTGATCTATACTATGGAATAAAGAAAGTGAAGATGCTAAGGAAATGTCTTTTTTTAAACTTGCAGAATTATTAGGTTGCAGGTTTGCCGGGAATTAGCCAACAACTCAGAAGAAAAGCGTTCTTCATTAAATATGGTTGTCAGTATGTCTATTTTCATATGATTTAGTTCATGTCACTGTCTTGCTGTTGATTTTGATATGAGCACACTGATAGACCTCTATGATTCCTTTTCATAAAATAACAATAAAAATATTCAGATACCATGACACAGGCATTGTTTGCAATACCGACTAGATGCGACTCATAACTTCTTATACTAGTCGGGAAAAAATGAAATTAGACAGACCACCCGGTATCAATCTAAGTACTGGAAACAACAGTGGCACAGCCAGGTTTAGCGATCCTGCAAAGTCTTCCACACTAACATCTGGGAATCTGTGACTAAATTAAGAGCCACAGTCCCACAGACTGTGTAGATCCCAGACCAGAGAAGCAGTGTACGCTTAAGATAGTTAACAAAGGAACAGAGGAGCCTATTCACATTCAGCCCCTTGAACCTGTACTGTCATTCAATAAGACCATGATGTGAAGGTGCCAGTGTTGGACTAGGATGGACGAAGTCAGAGGTCACATGACACCAGGTTATAGTCCAACAGATTCATTTGAAATCACAAGCCTTCGGAGCATAGCCCCTTTGTCATGTGCAGTGAGAGAGGAGCATACAGAACACAGAATTTGTAGCAAGAGTGATTGAGGGGAGAGAGATCAAAAGATCATACAAATAGTGTGAGTGGAGAGTTGAATAATAAGTCTCTTCAGGTGATCAAAAGTGTTAGATGGTGTGAGTAAGATGTCAGCAGCTGAATAACAAGTGAAGGGATGACCTGTAACCCGATTAAATGAAGCAGAGCGATAATTACAAAAAAATAAAAATACGTGGTGCTGGAGACAAACCAAATGACTGGAATAACATGATCGGCATAAGAGTTGCATGCCGAGGGTCTAACCAACGTAATAAGTAATCCAAAACTGTACAAGCTACTTAGGGTAGAGAACTCATAACAATTTATCAAAGTTTTGTGTCTTCTGACAATAAGATTATGGTTGATCTGTAGCCTGACTGCATAAATCTGGTCCATATTCCTTAATACTTTTGCTTAACAAAATATTAGCAATCTCAGGTTTAAAAATAACGACTGATCCAGTGTCTACAGTTGTTTGTGGAAGTGAGTCCCAAACATCTACAAATGTGTAGAAGTGCTTCAAAACAACTGGCTTGAATGGTCTGACCCTAATTCTCAGACTATGGTCCCTCGTTCTAGAATGCCCAGCCTGTGGAAATGTTTAACCTTGATCTACACAGTCTTTTCTGAAGACTTCAATCAGATCACCCGTTAACCTTTTAAACTCGAGAGAAAAGTGGCCTTATTTTAAAATCTATCTTCATAACTTAACTCCTGAAACCCAGATATTATTCTTGCAAAGCTGTGTGTACTCCCTCAAGGGCCAATACATCCTTTCCAAGGCGTGGCACCTAAATCTGACATTACAATTGGTGATAAAGGAACTGGCCACACACTGAGTAATATTAATAATAATGATTAGCTGCTTCCAGTAACTGTATCTTTGCTGCATCAGAGATAGTAAGAACTGCCGATGCTGGAGTCAGAGATAACACAGTGTGGAGCTGGAGGAACACAGCAGGCCAGGCAGCATCTGAGGAGCAGGAAAGTTGACGTTTTGGGTTGTGACCCTTCTTTAGAAATGGGGGAGGGGGAAGGGAGCTCCGAAATAAATAGAAAGAGGAGGAGTGGGGCTGGGGAAAGTAGGTGGGATGGTGATATGTGAGTGCAGGCAGGCAGTAATGAGGGTTGGTCATAGAGGTGGGAGGAGCGGATAGGTGGGAGAGAAGGTGGACGGGTTGTGTCAGCTCAAAGAGGCGGGGATGAGAGGGAGGGTTGGTCATGGGATGAGGCCGGGGGTGGGGAGATTTTGAAACTGGTGAACTCCCATTCTGGAGCACAATGGAAAAGGAACACATGTGACTATTCTGTTTAATTGAAAAAAAAAAGACAGGAGATCTTAATTTATCCATGGATATGGCATTAACAAGTGGAACCTCAACAGGTTCAATGTCAGATCGCCATGATTCTTGTGAAGCTCTGTTCTGAAGTCAACTTTTAATCAGCAGCAGAGTGTAAGAAGAGGACAACAGCAATGCTGTCATGGGTCACTTGTAAAGGAATCACATCCATTGTCACTGAGTTTGGGTTTTGTAATGACCAGCAGCTCTTGATCTCACTCTGGCCTGGAACAAAAGAGAACAAAATGAACAAAAGAGCTGAAGTCTGGAGGTGAAGTGAGAATGACTGACTTTGATATCAAGGCAACGTTTATGGAATCAATGTTCCTGAGGAAAATTGGAGTAAATGGGATTTGGAGGAAATCTCTCTGCTGGTTGCACCTAGCACAAAAGAGATGTTTCTGATTGTTGGAGATCAATTTTGTCAGTTCCAGGTCATCACTGCAGCAGGAAAGTGTCCTGGGCCTAATTATGTTCAGCTACTTCATCAATGACTTTCCTTCCACAATGAGGATAGAAGCAGAGGTGTTTGTTGATGATTGCACAATGTTCAACACCATTTACATATCCTCAGACACTGTTGCAGTACATATCGACATGCAGCAAGACTGGGACAACATTCAGGCTTGGGCTGATAAGTAGCAAATGACAGTTATCCCCTATCCAACACAAGTGCATAACATTAGAAGAGAGAATCTATATATTTTCCTTATTATTATTGATTTGTCCATGCTCAACAAGTTAAGTGTTAATATTGACCAGAAAATGAACTGAACTTGCTATATACATATAGTGGTCAGAAGAGCAGGATCATGGGAAGTAACTCATCCTGCCAACCACGCCCACCCACCACACACCTACCCCCGTTACCCAATACCTGTTCATCACCTAGAAAGCACGAGTAGCATTATGAGATAAGTTCTATGTCTCTTTACGAATGCAGGTCAACAATACAAAAAGGGCTCAACATCATCCAGGAAAAGCAACAATCTAATTGATTGGCACCTTATCCATTACTTTAAATATTTGTATGAAAAACATAGATACACAATATACACAAGGAGGACAATGCTTAAGGAGGTGTAGGAACAGAGGGAAATCAGTGTATATATGCAAAGATCACTGATGGTGACAGGACAGATGGAGAGACATGGGCTTTATTAATTACGGCACAGAGTACAATAGCAAGGAGGGTTTGATGCACATGTACAAGACACTGTTAGGCTTCAGCTAGGATATTATGTACAGTTCTCACCATCATAATATAGGAAGGATAAGAATGCATTGGAGACAGTGCAGAAAAGATTTACAAGAATGGTTCTAAAGGTGAGATTAAAAAATTGAGATATCCTTCTTCTCTCCAAGGAGGACAAAAAGGAGACCTAATAGAGGTTTTCAAAATCATGAGAGGTCAACTAGGAGCAGAGAGGGAGAAACCATTCCCTTTTGTAAAAGGGTCATTTTTGAGAGGGCATAGATTTAAAGTGATTTGCAAATATGATGTGAGAAAAGAAAACATATCATGCAACTGCTTCAGATCTGGAATGCACTGCCTTGAAGTATGATGTAGTCAGAATCAATCGAGGCAGCGAGAGATGACTACGCAAACAGAAACAATGCAAGTGTATGAGGAAAACGCAAAGTCATAGCGCTCGTTGAAGAACCCGCACAGACACGATGAGCTGAATGGCTTCCTTTTGCAGGAACACTGTCTTAGTTTGCAGATGACACTAAACTGAGAAGCAAAACCAGAAATTGCTGGAGAAAGTCAGCAGGTCTGGCAGCATCTACGAAGAGAAATCAGAGTTAACGTTCTAAGGAAGGGTCACCGGACCTGAAACATTAACTTTGATTTCACTTCCCAGATGCTGCCAGACCTGCTGAGCTTTTCCAGCAATTTCTGCTTTTGCTTCTGATTTACAGCACCTGTAGTTCTTTTGGTTTTTATTTACTAACCTGGGAAGAATTGTCACTATGACGAAGATAGTGTGGAACTCCAAGACGTCATTGATAAGATGGTGGAATGCCAGATGGGTGGCTCATGGCATTCAATGCAGAGAAGTGTGATGTGATGCACATTAGTCAGAAGAATGCTGAAAGACAATTTAAAATAGGGAGTGCAATTCTAAAACAAGTGCAGGAGCAGACGGAGCAGGGTGTATATGTGCACAGATCATTGAAGGGTAAAATAGAGGAGTAAATGTACAGTGTTCTCGGCTTTATTAATATGAGCATAGAGTACAAGAGCAAGGAGGTGATGTTGAACATGTACACAGTACATGTTAAACCTCAGCTGAAGTATTGTGTGCCTTAGTGGGCACCACGTTATAGGAAAGATGTAAGAAGTGATTCACTAGAATGTTTCCAGACAGGAGAAACTTCATCTATAAGGATAGGTTGTAGAAGTTTAGGTTAGTTGTCCTGGAGACAAGAATACTGAGAGGAGATCTGATTCAAAATTATGAGTGCGCTGGACAGTGTGGATAGAGTGAAGCTGTTTTCACTTGTAAAAGAAAAAAAAATGAATGAAAGAGTTTAAAAGGATTTAAAGAGATGTGTAAACGAACCATGGATATTGTGAGAAAAAAAATCTTTTCCACCAAGCAAGGTGTTATGGTGCAGAATGCATTACCTGGAAATGTGGTGCAGGCAGGTTCAATGGATGCATTCTAGAGTACAGTAGCTGTTTCTTTAGGTAGTAATTGTGTGCTGGGATAGAAGGGAAAGGCAAGAGATTGACACTAGATAGTAGAGCTTGGCAATCAAGCTAGTACATGCACAATGGGAAGAATGGCCTTCTGCACAGTAATAATTCTGTGATTCAGTCTGAACTGACATTAATACTGTCATCAACATGATTGGAACCAATCACTCAGTTTTATGTTAACGTTTATTTTACATACTTCTGGATGTTTCATACATTGGCTTGAAAGACTTGCCTGCAGATTATCTAACACTTTTTAAACTGCTTATTTTTGATCTTCCTTTTAGGACCAGATGCTCTTCTCTTCTTCAACCTTATACCTTTTTTTGTATGTTTGATAGAGTCAAAGAGTCATTGAGTCATGCAGCAAGGAAACAGGCGCTTCGTCCAACTAGTCCATGCTGACTATAATCCCAAACTGAACTAGTCCCACCTGCCTGCGCTTGGCCCATATCCCTCCAAACATTTCTTATTCATGTACTTCTCTACATGTCTTTTAAATGTTGTAACTGTGCTCACATCCACCACTTTCTTTGGAAGTTCATTCCACACATGAACCACTGTCTGTGTAAAAGTTTGCCTTCACGTCCTTTTTAAATATTTCTCCTCTCACCTTAAAGATATGCCCATAGTCTTGAAACCTCAGCCTAGAGAAAAGACACCTGCCATTCACCTTATCTATATCCCTCATGATTTTAAAAACTTATATAAGGTCACCCCTCAACCTCCTACACTCCAGTGAAAGAAGTCCCAGTCTATCCAGCCTGTCCTTATAACTCAAACCCTCCATTTCTGGCAACCTCCTGGTAAATCTGTTCTGAACACTCTACAGCTTGATAATATCCTTCCTATAATAGGGAGACCAGAACTGGTCACAGTATTTCAGAAGTGGCCTCACCAACATCCTGTACAAACTCAACATGACGTCCCAACTCCTATTCTCAAAGCATGTTGTAAATCAGGAACAAAAACGGAAGTTGCTGGAAAAGCTCAGCAGGTCTGGCAGCATCTGTAAGAAAAAAATCAGAATTAACATTTTGGATCCGATGACCCTTCCTCAGAACTGATCAGTTCTGAGGAAGGGTCACCGGACCCAAAACGTTAACTCTGATTTTTTCTTCATAAATGCTGCCAGACCTGCTGAGCTTTTCCAGCAACTTCTGTTTTTGTTCCTATTCTTAAAGGTCTGAGCAATGAGAGCAAGCATGCTAAATGCCTTTTTAGCCACCCTGTCTATATGTGATGCACATTTCAACAAATTATATATCTGAACCCCTAGGTCTGTCTGTTCTACAACATTACCCAAGACTCTACTTTAATTGTATAAGTCCTGCCCTTGTTTGTTTTGCCAAAATGCAATACCTCACAATTATCCAAATTAAAATCCATCTGCCGCTCCTCAGCCCATTGGTCCAAATATGATGTCGTATTTTATTATTTTTCTTGTGGTTGATGAGCAATAAAATTACTTCTACTTTCACTCAAGAAAATATTGTCATTGTCTTATTAACTTTGAACCAGGGATCTACTTTTTGATTGTAGTGCAGCAGCTGCATGCTAAAAAGGAATTACAATTCTTTGCTGCAGCCAAACGTGGGGATTAAAAAGAGAGGAATTCATTCAATCCTCCTCACCCAATTGTGACAAACTCCAGCTTGGGCTAAGCAGTGCTCTAACTTTAAGAAGCTGAATCACTTTATACATAAGTGTTTAGCCAGAAAGAAGCATAGCAAGCCTATAAGGATGGTTGCTGGAGAGATTTAAGCCGATTATTCTGATAAGCCACTCCACACTGTACAATAGATTGGCATCAGCAGCTGGTAAACAGCTTGTGACTGTTAAAATGGCGCTTGCAGGAGAGCATCAAGTAAATATGAAGTATCAGATTGACATTGGTGCTTTGTACAACAGTTTGAGCTGTGCAGACTTGCTTGAAGGGGCTCAAGGTAATGACCTGAAAATGAAAAAGTTGAAGCTATCGAATGAAACACTGCTTGTGCCAAGTTAAGAAACACAAGTGAAAGCCCAGCGTGATGGAAAGAACAATGATTTGGAGTTCCAGATTTTAGACATTGAGCAAAATCCACTAATCTCAGCTGAAACACATCTAAAGCATGAACTGGAAACCATACTTATGTCAGAAGACATTTGCAGGCTCTGAGAAGAGATTTGTTAGTCACTAAGGCATTGACTCCTGAATAGATCCTAAAAATATTGTTCTTGCAGGTTTTGGATTTTTTTCTGGTAAATATCATTTTGAAGTGGATGAGAGTGTGACATTAACTTGGCATCGGTTGAAGAGAGCTCCAGTTGCGCACAAGTCCAGCCTGAAAGTCAAAACAGAGAAACTGGCAGCATCACTAAATCACTTAAAAAAGGACAAAAGGATAGGATGGCCAAGTAATCATTCTTTGAGAAGTTGGCAGCTGATGATAAGCACGAGAAAGTAGAAGAGGCAGTGATCACAGCATAACAGAAGAAAATCCATGATAAGAAGAAAAGAATGAAAAAGAAGAAAAAGAAGGAACAGAAGATGCCTGAAATCATGTGCATAAGTGATATATTGACATTGAAAGGACTTTGCTCAGATCGTGACATTGGCAAAACCTTCAGCAGGGATGCACAGATTAACAGATATGAATGTGGTACCACAATGTGTTAGATTTATGGACTGTTTTGCAATTTTTTTGCCTAATTAGCCATCAGATCGTGCACCTCTATGCAAGCTCATGGATAAAGATGTTCAGCAGTATTGGGAAACAGAACAATAAGTACTTTTCATTGAAATCAAACAATGAGCAACAGCAGTTCAACACTCTCTGGAATTCATCAAGCCAGCAGGGGGATTGAGCATGTACCTAACAAACTGAAAACAACTTGCATGCATAGTAGGAACTGCAGATGCTGGAGAATCTGAGATAACAAGGTGTAGAGCTGGATGAACACAGCAGGCCAAGCAGCATCAGAGGAGCAGGATGGCTGATGTTTCGGGCCTAGACCCTTCTTCAGAAA